>NC_056727.1:295957809-296297809 GCF_019279795.1 Protopterus annectens | reverse complement strand
AAAGAGGGTGTTGTATTTTTCAAACAATGGAATAAGTAGTGTATGTCATACCAGGAACAAAGTATTTTTCATTGCTTAGTGCTACAAGGATTTGCCAATCAAATTTTTATAGGAACATGCTAAGTTGTGTTGCTTTTATCTACCTGTAGAAGGCACAGATTAACTAGATTTCCATTTAGTATTTCAGCAGTACATGAAATGTTTCAGAAAGCTGTTATCCAATTAAAAGCTTTACAGCATTTTGTAATTAATAATTGTTAAGTATCTGGACAAACAATGCAACTGCATAATGGGAGACTGAGTTATTAAAAGGATAGAATAACCTCAAGCAAAATAGGAATAAATATAACATCACAAATACTGAATTGAGATACATCAGCCATGTTGTTTCATTTAAACACTTGAAATCAGGCACTGAGAACGTCAGATTATATAGTATTGATGCCTTGAGCAAAAGAATGCAAGATCTCGGTGCATGTCCTAGACTTATGTAGTGCCTTCAAACCTCTGGCAAGTAGTCAGAGGAATTTATGTTATTTAGTTTGTTTATGAGAATCCAGCTTATGATGGCTTCCTTCCCCTTGTGTTATATATCCTGTTTGTATCTTCTGTACAACTGCTTGTTTGATGTGCTATGGTTTGGTTATTTCTATTTGTTTGCATCTTTTTTTGTATTGCATTTTGTTTTCTTTTAAGCTTTTTTGTTCTTTTGGGGATTTAAGAGGTCTTGGCTAGGGTCAGGTAGAAAATAATTCTTTTGCAGACAGTGAATAACATCCAGCTAATTAGTGGAAATAGCTGAGAAATAGCATTCCTCATTTAACTACAAATATTTAGTGGCATCTTTATGCAGCCATAGTGCTTGTTTGACTTGTTGGTTTCTGCCTGGCTACTGCTGATCTCTGTCTGCATTTGATTTTTCCCACCTTCCCACTCTGCTGCTGTTGAGTTTTAAACTTGGTGGCATTTGATTTTCCTGCCCCTACTATAAATCTGATTTTGAACACTGTTCTCAGTCTGATCTCATCAGCTCATTCTAATGAACAGTTGAGCAGTGAGAGATCAAGTGGGAATGTGCTCTCCCTTTCATCTCTTAAACTTGAATTATCTTCTGCTTCCTACCTTCCCACTTACTAACAAAAAGAAAAAAAAAACAAATGCACTTTATTCAGTTGCTTTTACTGTATTTGTGCTTCTTTCTACTTTATTTACATTTTTTATTCTCATTGCATTTAATCTGCTGCATTTATCACTGCTTGTTAGCAGCCTGATTACATTGTAACTGCTATTCTAAGCCTCTTAGTTCTGATTTAAGCACTTGGGCTCCAAAAAACTTATTTTACATTAGGAAGGTTGTGGGCTACACTCTTGTTGCAAGGGAGGATAGCCTATGTCTTTCTGGGCTGGGAATTGCTGGTTGAAAGCTTATTGTGTCTGTTTTCTAAACATTTCTTTGTTCTAGTTTAAGCACTTGGGCTCCAAACCAGTTACTTTGTGGTAGGAAAGTTTGTGGTCTGCAGTCTTGCTGGGGGGGGGGGTAGCCTTTACCCTTCTGAGCTGGAAATTGCTAGTGAAGACCTATTATAGGTTCATAGGTTCATAGGTTCATACTAGGCTATCTGCCCTGGGGTAATTATAAGCCTAGCCCGATTCTGTATGGCTTACGCCACCCCTTGATTTGAGTATATTGTGCCCTTTTTAAGCTTTAGTTTACTGTGCCTCTGTCTAATAGTGACACGGGAGTAATCCCTGAGACAAACCTATGATCCCCCATCCACTTATCGAGATTCTTCTTGAAGAGATTCAGTGAGAAGCTCTGCCTCACATGAACTGGAATTCTATTCCAGAGCGAAGGGAGCCTCTGGGTTATGAACCTGTCCCTCCAGCAAGTTCTATTTATTTCTGTGCTGAGGTTCAAGTCCCTCTAGCATGTGGCTCTAAGGGATTTAGATTTACTGAGGTGGAGCATGTCCATTAATTCTGGATTTGATATAGCTTTGTATGTCAGGCATAGATCGCCTCGAAGTAGGCAGTATGCAACTGAGGAGAGCTGGAGTTTTTTTAACCGAGCAGCATATGGCATCTGTTTGAGACCCTTGATCCTCTTGGTAAGATACTTTTGGGATCTTTCTAATTGATGCAGGTGTCGGGTAAGGTACATCCCAAAAGGGGCATTGTATTCTATGATGGGCCTGATGAGGGATGAATAAAGGGGCACGATTACCTCTCTTGATCTAGATGGGAAACCCTTCGTGATGAGGTGGGCTATGTAGAAGGTCTTTCTAACCACTTTGGCAATGTGGTTTTCAAAGGAGAGATTGCTATCAACTTGAGTCCCCAGGTCCCTAATAACATTCTCTGTACTTAATGGGTTTCCGCCTATGTGGTAATTTGTGGGCACATTGTTTTTGCCAAAGGGTATGACTATTACATTTTTTGGCATTTAGCTTTAAACCATGGTGCTGGCACCAGTTATCTGTCTCTGTGAGACCTTTTTGAAGGATGTTTGTGTCAGCTGGAGAGTTGATTATGGTGCCCAGTTTGCAGTCGTCTGCGAACTTGGTGAGCCATAGTCTTCCCACGTTTGCCTGTACCTCAGAAAAGTATATACCGAACAAGAGTGGTCCCAGGACAGAACCCTGTGGGATGCCACTTGTGACTAGTTTCGAGTCTGACTTGGCTCCTGCAACTCTCACTCTGTGGGTTCTGTCTTTGAGCCAGTTTGCGACCCATCTTGTGACATAGGAGTTTATATTTAAGCTGGATAGCTTATCTATGATGCCCGAGTGGGGTACTGTGTCAAATGCCTTTGCAAGGTCCAGATAGGCTGTGTGGACTACCTTCCCTTCATCTATGGCTTTGGTGACTGTTTCAAAGAAGTCAACCAGGTTCAAAAGGCAGGATCTGCCCTTGACAAAGCCGAACTGGGTAGGATCTAGTGTCTGTAGGTCCCTAATGTCTTTGTTTATGAGCTCCATGATGATCCTCTCCATAGCCTTGCAGACTAAGCTAGTCAGGCTTATGGGGCGATAGTTTCCAGAGTCCGTAGAGGCTCCACCTTTGTGGAGTGGGACCACTGTTGGCTGTACGCCATTCTGTGGGCACATATCCTATAGTGAGGCTGAGATTGTATAACTGTTTTATTTGAGGGATTAGTTCCTCTTAGAGTTCATGTAGGACGCAACCTGGGACGCCATCTGGTCCCATGGAAGCAGTGTTTTTTGCTTTGGAGAGGGCAGCCTTCACCTGAGCATCTGACATGTTTGGGAGGCAGCCCTCTGCCGGGATAGATACTTGCTCTTTTGGGGGGGAGGGGGTGGAGAACTTTGCACTGAACCTGTCTGCCAGGATATTGGCGATGTTTGTGGGTTCAGTGTATTTTTTGTCATTTAGAATCAACTCAGAACAAGTCTGGGAGTTGCATCCCAGGTTTCTAACATAACTGAAAAAGCCTTATGATTGTCTTTGGTGTCCTGTGCAATTTTTCTCTCGAAGCTGGCCTTGGAGGATTTTATGAGGGATCGTAATTTTTTGCTAGTACTGATCAGAGATGCCTTCCCTATTAGGGATTTTGCTCTATCATGTAGTAGCTTCCTCCTTCTGTTGTACAGTTTATTTATGGCAGGGGTCCACCAGACTGGATGCCTGCCTTTGGATGATTGGGTCTTGGTTTTGTTTGGGATAGCATGAGCCATGCATTCCTGGAGATGTCCGTAGAATGCATTTATATAGGATTCTGCAGTTTGGACAGTAGTTTCCACTGGCCCTGGGGCCTTGAAGGATTCCACTTCGGTTTTGAGAAGTGAGAAGTTCGCTTTTGAGAAGTTTTTCACTGTGGTTTTCTGGGCTGGGGGTGGGGTCGGGATGTGGACATCCAGTGAAATTAATTTATGGTCTGATCTTACCAATGAGGGATATACTTCTGGTGTGGAGCATAGAGTCCCCATGTTGGTAATGATCAAGTCTAGTATGTTGTCCCCTCTTGTGGGAGTGGTGACTAGTTGTTCCATAGCATTTGAGTTTATAATTTCTAGGAATCTTTGGGCTAAGGTGCTGGGGCTTGAGTAGTGCTCCCAGTCAATGTTTGGGTAGTTGAAGTCACCCAATATAATGGTGTTCGGAGAGATCTTCATGTTCTCCAATGTTTTCAGGAAAGCTGAGTGGGATTTCTGACTTTGAGAGGGTGGTCTGTAGGATGCTATAAACTGAAAAGCAGTCTTGCCCACTGTTAGTTGCACATGGATGGTCTCCGATACTTCATGCAATGCCACTAACCTGGAGGTGTGGATATCCTTGATAAATATGGAAACTCCCTCCTTTTGTGGTTTGGTCCAGGTTTTGGGGCCAAAAGCATGATATGAGGTATAGCCTGGTAGTGCTGGGGTGCTCTCTGGAGCCTTGAACCAGGTTTCTGTCACTGCACAGATATCGATGTTCTCCATACTGAGGAGAGCTTCGAGTGCGTGCATCTTGAGGTTAAGACTTCTGGCGTTTAGCAGCATTACCCTTAGTTTCTTGTTCCTTGTGCTGTCTATGGGGTGGGTTTGACTTTTGAGCCTTGCCTAAAAAAGGCACTATGGGGTGGCAAGAGCCTTTGCCAATATCCGAAAGCCCAGTGGTGACAGGTGCAAGCCGTCCCTAGCGAAGCAACGTGGCTTGTCGAGCATGTCATCCCAGGCTGACAGACACTGGATCCCCTTTGAATGACACCAAAATTTTAGCCATTTGTTAAAATCGATCATTTTGTCTTTGTACTGTGGCATCATTCTAGGTGAGGGTAAGATGCTGCTCAAGGTCAGGGTCATACCAGCCTGGGCTACATGATCAGAGAGCTCCTCTATGTCTCTTTTCATGTAGTCCAGGGAGGTACGTCTCAGGTCATTCACACCAGCATGTACAATGACTGAGTCATATTTGTATTTGCTTTGGAGTGACCTGAGTGCTTGCGTTATGTGTCGGATCCTAGCACCCGACAGGCAGCTCACTGTGACCTTCTCTTTATTCAGCCTGGTGAGCGGGACGTCGGTGTGTCTGACAACAGAGTCACCTATAACAAGAGTATCAGATGTGTTATTCAGTCTTAAGGGCTGTGGCTGCTTGGCACACTGACTTTGTGGGTTATGTGTTGTGTGTTTTGTTTTGAGGTAGCGTTTGCTTGGATGTCTGCTTTGGAGGTCTCTGTTGCTTAGGTAGATTTTTATTTAGAGCCTCCGAGTATGTTTTTGTGTATTTATGTGTTTGGTTCGCTGATGTGGTGGGACTATGTGATACTGGAATTGTGTTGTGTGAGGTTACCTTCTCCTCCTGACTGGTTACACCAGTTTTGAGATGAGAGAGCTCAGCCTCCAGTTTGGCTAAATAGTTGCATCTCTCACATATATTTGAACCTGTTTGGAGGAGGAGAGGGATGTCCGTGTACATGACACAGTTGAAACATTGCCTCAAAATTCCCAGATTCACCAGCTGGACTGGAGAGGAAACCATTGACTGACCTTTAGACATGCTAGAGTAATAGGGAAACTGAATTTAAGATGGACCAATAGAGGACAGGGTAATCGTAGAGAGTATAAGAGTAAGTAGTGCTTCTGGTTTAATAGTGCTAACTTGTAGGATTACTTAATTGGACCAGTGAAGGGCCTTAGAATGAGAATATGGTGTTTAAATTGAGAGATAGAGCAGTTCTAAGGGAAAAATTGAAGAGCAGACTTTGTGGAGCCAGGAATAGTTTAAACCCAATTAGGCGGCACTGCTCGCTGTTGCGCTATGCACAAAAACGCGCAAAAGAGGGTTTTAAGAGAGGAAGATGAAGGAGTTTTAAGTCAGTAATCACTCCCACAGGGGCAGGCAGGCTGCTCAATGTTTTTCACTGCCACTGATCAACAGAGAGACTTCCCTTTAGCCCAAGCAAAAAATGGCCTCACAGAAACTTACAAACAGTTCAAGAACAGCAAGCCTGTAACTGAACTTTTTTAAATCTCAGAAAAGTGGGAAAAAAGCAAGATTTTTTTTGTTTTTTGTTTTTCAGAGATAGCAGAGGTTCACAAGTATCAACAAGTTATAACAGTGCAGTAAATGACCCCACACAAGAGTGCTAGGCCAAAGACAGATAAAATGCAAGTTTTGAGAAAAAACAATTTTAAAAATAAGTGCAAACAGGAAATTCAGTAAACAGCTCTAGGTTGTGCTCTAAATACAGTTACTAATGCAGAAATCAAATTTAACAAGCCAGAAAATGCTCAAAATAGGTGGCTATGCAGAAAAACTTAGCAAATAAACAGAGGAAAAATACTTAAAATCTCAAAAGTGGCTCCTTTCTTCTCTCAGTCCTAAGTGTCTTTGTTCTGATTTAAGCACTTGTAAAATAACTGATTTGGAGCCCATGCATTTACAGATAAAGTATGCAAGAGGTATAAATACACTTTAATGCTGAAGGCAAAGTCTCTCATACAATCAAAACTAATCCTATAGAGGTTGTCAGTGAAACTTGCGCCATGCCTACTGCACAAGGTAAACAGCCTACACTTAAAGCTACTTATGTTGTGGAACTTACAGGTAACCTTCCTGAAACACTAAGACCTAATGCCAGAACAATAAAATAGGGTCCATAGCCATCATGTAAACACTTCGTTAAAACACCACCCATAGCTACACAAAGTAACAAGGTATCCAATGCCTCTACTGCTAACCCTTTAGGAGAAAACAGTGCACAGCCAAATTTCCTGGTCACTGGTGATTCTATAGTGGGCACACTGATGTCCCTCTCACCAGACAGATAAGGAGTGAGTCATGGCTATCTGCCTTCCCGACGCTAGGATCCATCAAGTCACACAGGCATTTGGGTCATTAAACCACAGATACCAGTATGACTCTGTCGTAGAAGTCCATGTGTGTGCTAATTTCCTGAGATGTACCCCCCTTGATTACATGAAGCAAGACATGATCAAGCTTGCTAATTGTGTCTCAAGCAGGTATGAGGCTAGCACTGAGCAGCATACTACATTCTCCAAGGATGATGCCACGTCACCAATGGAAAATTACTGATTTTAACAACTGGCTTTAGCTTCTAATGTCAGTTCAAGGGAGTACAATATCTAATGGCCTGGGAAGACATGGTTGATAGGCCACATTGCTTTGCCAGGTATGGTCTGCACTGATCCCCTCTAGGTTGTTGGATACTGGCAAAGACCATTTCCACTCCCATACTGCCTTTTTAGGCAATGCCAAACTGATAAGCCCCCCAACTGAAATGAACCCACAAAAGAATATCTGAAGTTGGTGCTGCTCAGTGCTTGAAGTCTTAACAAGAAACTGCTCTCCCTGCAAGCCTTCCTCTCCCTGGAGAGTGTTGACATCTGTGTAGTAACAGAGACATGGTTTAATGTCATGGACAGTATCCCAGCAGTGCAAGGTTATAATGCCTTTCACACCTTTAGACCAGCTACTGCACAGGATGGAACTAAAGGTGGAGGAGTCTCAGTCTATATTAAAAGCAACCTCACATCCAGAATAGTTAAAGTAAATGTCCCACTGGAACTCCATATTTGTGTAACTCACTATAAACAGGGTCTTGTATCATATCCTTGCATCCTATAGGTCCCCCTCCATGTCCCAGGAAATACATACTACCTATCTCAATGTACTAGAGTCCCCTCACAGTTCAAGCCAATACAATCTTTATGGAGGATTTCAACTACCCCTTTATAGATTAGGAATTCTACACCACTTCTAATGCACAAACCAGTGATTCCTAAACTTTATTAATACCAGCATCCTGGAATAGTTAGTCCATTCTCCTACCTGGGGTACAAACATTCTTGACCTTGTACCCACAAACATGGGGGGGGGTCTATGTTCCTCACCCAATGTAAATACCTTTGTTTGACAGATCTGACCATAAGGCAGTATTGCTTGAAATAAAAATGAAATCTGGGATAGAGTGAAAACAAAAGGCCTTTAGGAACTACTCCAAGGTTAACCTATTTCTACTAATAGACATCTTGGATAAACCCCAAGCATCGCCAAACCCAGTAAACACCATAGCATATGCTGAGCTATTTACAAAATCTCTGTACAGCTATATCAATAGCTGTATAGAACAAGCTGTACCCACTCATATTAAGAATAAGATAAACTGAAAAAACAAGCTACCCTGGTGGAATCACAATATCAATCAGTTGTACAACAAAAGAAAACAATTATTGGCCACTCGTAGGAGGAACAAAGCCATATATAATACCCCCCCCAAAAAAAACAACAGGCAGCAAAGAGGGTTAATTGATACTTCAAATGCTAAATTTAAAGAAAATAGCTTCACTGGCAGAGAACAACCACAAAGCTTGCTACAACAATGTCTGCAATGTCAGGGGAAAAGAGCAACAATGGGTAGAACTTATTGTAAATATCATCACTCACACTGAACAGGAGGTTCTTTCCAACATTTTGGCTGACAGGTTCAGCTCACATTTCTTCCCCCACTCCCTCTAATAGTCCAAAGGAAATACAGACTACCACAACCCCCCAACCATCACTAGGGAACAAGTAATTGATTCACTTTCCAAGGCCAAAAATAGTGCATCAATGGGCCCTGATAGCATCCCAGGATGCTTAATAAATAGCATGAATCATGCCAATTCTGGTCCACTTGCATCACTTTTCAACTGACGCCTACAGTCAGGTTTTGTACCCAAGGAATGGAAGATGGCTACAGTTATTCCCCTGCACAAAGGAGGTCCAACCACTGATCTTGGTAACTGCAGGCCCATTAAGACTGACCGGCCTGATAGGTAAGGCCATGGAAAGAATCATCATGGACATGGTAAATGAAGACAGGTAACCTGCAAATACTAGACCCATCACAGTTTGGCAATGTTAAAGGAAGGTCATGACTATTAAATCTATGGACTTTTTTGAAAGAGCCACCAAAGCATTGGATGAAAGCAAGACTGCGCACACAACTTACCTTCATCTGGCCAAGGCTTTTGATACAATATTCCACTCAGACATTATAAACAAAACTTACTAATTTAGGTATAAACCATTTTATCACCTTCTGCACAGCCAGCTGTCTCACTGATTGGATCCAGGAGGTCAAAATAGGTGAGGCAACCTCCACCAAGAGGCCAGTCACTAGCAGAGTTTCCCAGGGTTCGGTACTGGGCCTGCTCCTTTCCAGCATCTATTTCACTAAAATGAAAGCAAATGTTAATGTTTATGGCTGACTAAGTTTGCAGATGATTGCAAGTTGGGGGTTAGCATTGATTCCCTTGCAGACACTAGCATTCTTCAAGAAAACCTATCTATAACTGACAAATGGTGCCAAAACCATGGTCTTAAATTCAGTGCTAAGAAATGTATAATTGTTTCCTTTGGGAAGTCAACCATCTTGGTTAATTAACATGTTGATAATATGCCCCTGAGTCGACCCAGTGGTCATGGATCCGGGTACACATGTAGACAGTTGCCTTACCTTCAACCACCATGTGGCCACAGTGGTGAGGAAACCCTTTCATGTTGTGCAAATTATAAGTAAGGGCATGGCATCTAGGTCCAAAGAGGACATTATCCCACTGTACTCCATCTTTATTAGACCAACCATTGAGTACAATGCTCCCTTTAGAAAGTACCTGACCAGGTATATGCAGTAACAAGAGTGACCTCAGAGGTTCCTTACAAAAAGAATACACGGTATAACAAATCTGCCTATGCAGAGCACTTTAAAACCCTTTCCCACTACTCAGTCTTTTATGGATTGCTGAGGGGTGATCTATGCCTGGCTTATAAGGCATCCGCAAACCTTACACTTATGAATGTTCTGCATATTCATAAATTAAACAGTACCATAAATACAAAGTCTATGGACCTGAATTTTGTCTGTGATTTAAACAGAGCATGCTGGAGATACAGATTTGTGTTGCAGAGACTGCCTCTTGTATGGAACAAGCTTTCCATCCATGTGAAGCAGAGTTCATCTATTACCCAGTTTAAATGCAATTTAGACCAGTGGATGGGGAATAGGAAATTTACACAGGGTTTGCCACCCATGTCCGTTATGGGCAGAGGTAACTTATAAATGCCTGGTCCTCAATGTCCTATTTGCATAAAGGACATCAATATTCTTTTGAGGAAATTTGGCTTAACTTTGAAAGATCCCCTGGGTCATTAGCCAAGTAACAATCTATGAATCTATTATTTGTGAGAAACCAAACAGATTCATTAATGGGGTGTTAGTGTCTTTAGGGTCCCAGTTTATGTTAAGATCACCCATTATAATGTTTGCATGGGATATATTGCTATATAGCCAGTGCAGAAGTTGTTCTGCTGTGTTACTATTTGTCCTGGTTGGATGTAAAGCTCAGTGATGCAGATGACTTTTCTGCTATTAAGTCTGAGATGTGTTATGAGATATTCTGCATTGCTAAATGTCAGTAAAGGGCACAGGTAAGGGCTAAGTTCTAGGGAGTTTGTGTCTATAATTGTTACTCCTCCACCACATTTGTTCTGTCATACTGAGGCATTATTTGTTTGCCTTTTACATGAGTTTTAGCCGGGTTTCTCTGGTAAGCATGCTTAAAATTCTTGGAGTTTATTGCAAATGCTTCTGAGATTAATATTGAGTAGTATTATACCAGATGTATTTGTACATAGAGGTGTTGAGCCTGGGGAGGATATTGATGCAGTTTGTGACATAGCAGTATTGCCTGGGTATGGATGGACATCTCCACTGAGTTTCAGATGAGTGACTGAATGATAGAAGTGCAAATACCATTCAGATTTGAATGTGTTTATAAGGAGCTGGTGTATCGTTTCCAGGTTAGTTTTTACATATTTGTAGCTAAGGGGGTTAGAGGGATTTGACAAGTGAATTTGTGATGAAATGAAACAGAAGGGTGCTGTTGTGAGTGGTGCATGGGATGTAGGTGGTGGATGATTTGCTCTTTAGAGAGATATAAGTTTGCTAGTCATGTCTGTAAGTGTGGTGAGGTGTAGCAGAGAGATTAGGTGTAGGTATATAATTGTTGTATGATATTGTGTGTAGGACTTTTAGAGGATTTTGTGAGATACCAGTCAGATCTGAGTGACTGTTGGGGGAAAGTATCTAGAAAGTTGTATTATTGTTTTGTTTAGAGAAAGATTTAGAAATTAATCAAAATCTCATATTAAATATACTTTATTCTTTGGGTTGCTTTTATCAGATTGGTTACAGGGTTGCTGCTTGCTATGTTTCTACAGTGTTGCTTAGTTTTAGTGAGAAATAGATTGAAATACCAAAGTAACAACCCTTAATATTGAATTTCAGCTAATTTAAAAGGAATTGAATTATTTTAGTAAACCAGATGTACTATCCATTATAATCTTCATCCTCATCCTCAACAGCTCCAATTTTTCCAAGTTTGTACATGGAGTCAGTGTATCATGTTGACTGTTACTATCGCTTTCAATTCTCTCTCACAGGTTCTCTCTCACACGATCATCCCTATTTTATCTAGACTCCAGACTCCTTCACTTCCTCTTACCTTCTACCTGTTTCTCCCATTGTTTATCAAATCATCTGCTTTCCTGAAATGTAATGCGCTTTCCTTCATCTTCTATGCAGCTGGTACCACATTAGCCTTTGCTCTGATGTCCTCATTTCTTTATCTTTCCCATAGTATGCATTCTGCCAACTTTCTCTGGCACTTAACCTCCATCACTTCAACCTTCTTCCACTGTTCTGCCTTCACTGTGAAGATTTCTGTGCCATACAGCAATGCTGGTCACACCTTTGTTTTGCACACCTTACTTTTCCGATTTTGGCACTTTTTCTGTCACATACTATCCCTGACTTTGTATGTCATGTGGCTGCAGCATCTCTGATTCTTGCTTTCCCTCTTCATTCATACTTCCCTTCTCCTCAACCACCCTTCTCAGATACTTGAAACTGTTAATGTGTTCCACAATTTCTCCTTGTATTTTAATTCTCAGCTTATTCTTATTCACCCCATTTGCTCCCATGACAACTATCTTGTCTTTATTCATTTTTATTCCTCTTACTTTCAGTTTTTCATTCCTGTCCCCTATCATTTGCTGGAGTTCCTCTTTAGAGCCTGCTTGCACTGCCACATCATCTGCATACAGTGGCTTTGTTGATCTATCCCATTTGACCGGTTTGCTAATGTATTCCATCACCAATATGAATGACAGTGAGCTTAGATATGATCCCTAAATCACACCCGCTCTTACTGGAACCTTCTGTGAGTCTGAATATGCTTTGTTCTTGAATCATTGGATAGTCATACATAGTCTGCACTAATTCTACCTGAGTTTCTGAAATGTTAAACCATTGTAAGACTCCCCAAATTAGATTTTTTAGGACTTTCTAATATGCTTTCTCCAGGTTTAGGAATGTCCAGTTTGACTTTTTCATTATCTGCAGGCTCCTTTCCACTATCTGCAGCACTATAAAAATTCAGTTTGTTGTGCTACTTCTTGATTTGAAAGCGAAATGCTTAACTCCCAACTTCATTTCAACTTCTCTGCATATTTGTTTATCAATCAACCACCAGCGCTTTCATTAAGTGTTGCAGAAGTTTGATACCGATGTACTGCCCACGGTTGTGAATGATCCCTTTATTTTTGTAAACTGAGGTTAGAATGCTAATTTTCCAGTGATCTATGATACTCCTTTCTTTCCATACTATGATGAGTGACGTCTGAGCAATTTCTCTCCTAACCCACTCAATATCTTGAGCATATATGCTTTGACCTCATATAAGCCTGCCGCTTTCCCTGACTTCATTTTCCTTAGATCTGTTCTTACTTCATCTAAGGTAGGTTCTTCATTCTCTTTTATTATAGGCTGTACATAGGGTAGTACTGCTTCTGAGGGGTTATACATAATGAACAGTTTGATGCAAATCATGTGCAGACTACTTACAGCATTATGCTGTGCACAGTGAGTATAACCGTGATGCCTAATTTTATGTCTATTAGTTCTACAATGGGAGCTCATGACAACTGGAGGGATACATTATAGTGCAATTCGTTTTTATATATGTCCAGTCTTTTTTTACTATAATTTAAACAGGAAGAGGAACAAGTGAGTCAGAGACATACAATACACTGTTCTGTGATTCAGCATCTTGATATATAAATATGCATCTATTCTCCTCCAAAGATGTAAACGTGCATCTATTCTCCTGCAAAGATCTCTTCATATAAAAGATTTGAAAGAAAAAAATATTTCTTGAATTTCTTATCCTAAAAGGATAATGTAGAAACCAACAAAATTACAGTAGAAGACAGACATTAAAAGGAGCACTATTAGAGAATGGACAAACTGTACATTGCCACCCTGATTGCAGAACAAATGTTCTCCAGTAGGGTGTTAATGTTCAGGTAATTGCAACAAAAAATTCTAGCCCACAATTTCATAACAGTTAATATTTACTTAACATTTGTTTACTGGGAAAGCCCGACTGGGACAGAGACCATTTTCACCAGAGGCCTGGGAAGAAACACTCCAGACGCATGTCTTTGAAATGTGAGAGGAAATCGGAGCACCTGGAGGACTCTGCACAGAAAGCACCCCAGCTGAGAATTGAAGCAGAGAACTCTTGCTGAGAGGTAACAATGTTAACTGCTGTACCACTGTGCTGTCAAAGCTTACGGCACCTGGTATTCCCAGGTGGTCTCGCATCCAAGTATCATCCAGGCCCAACCCTGCTTAATTTCCAAGATCAAATGAGATCAGGTGCATTCAGGGTGATATGAGTGTAATACTGAAGCTGTTAGTATGTTTCACTATCAGACAGTAAAAAAAGCAGATGTCTGCCAATTTATGCTGTTTTGCAATTTAGCAAGAATAAAATTAAAAGAAAAAGTAAATAAAGAAAAACATGACAGAAACGCATTTGTGTTTGGGTGTGTTTGCATATGTGTGTGCTTGGATGAGTGAGGAAAAAGAGAAAAGAGAGAGAGAGAGAGAGAGAGAGCATAAGCAAGAAAGAAAAAGGAACAGATACAACTGTCACAGCAACAGGCAGTCCAGCAGCACGGATCAGTTAAAAAGAAGGAAGGGAAAACCCTTAATTCTGGCATTACTGACTGACTTTAATCCTCATTGATTTACCAGAACTTTAATTGTACTATGAGGCACAGACCTATACCATATGGCAAAATCACTGAAAATAATAAGGCATGAAGGTGGAGTTATTATCATCAGTGAAAATAACAAAGCATAGGAGTGGAGTTGTATGCCTTGCATTCTATGACATACTTTTTTCATTCACTTTTTCACACATAGGCAGCAATCTACTTAACACCGAATGAGTGATAAGAGACCTTGGGACCCAGGTGGACAGTAGTCTCGCCTTTGATAGTTACATCACCACAGTAGTCAGGAAGTCCTTCTACGTGGCAGACCTCATCATAAAAGGGTTCTCATCCAGGAAAAAAGAGGTCATTGTTCCCCTCTACTCGTCACTCATTAGATCCATTATAGAGTACAACGCCCCTTTTGGAATTGACCTCACAAGACATCTGCAGCAGCTGGAAAGGCCACAGAAGTACCTCACAAAGAGGATTACTGAAATGCCTTACACTGACCGCCTCAAAAAACTCCAGCTTTACTCTGTAGCATATTGCCTACTCTGAGGTGATCTCTGCCTAACATATAAAGCTATGTCAAACCCAGAGCTGTTGGATATGCTACACCTAAATAAATCCCAATCCCTCCAAGCTACATGCTCTAGAGACCTAAACCTTGTCACCACAATAAACAGGACATGCTGGAGGGATAGATTCCTGTCCCAGAGACTTCCTATACTCTGGAACAAGCTACGCATCTATGTCAAGCAAAGTTCTTCATTGGCACTCTTCTTGAAAAATCTTGATGAGTGGATGGGAAATAGGAAATACACCCCGGGGATCACTTCTGTGTCTCTGCTGGACAGTGGCACTGGAAAATAACTTTCCTGGGTAGAGTAAGCTATGGTACCTTGCTGGCTAGGCTTACGTAGGCCCTTGGGCCGATAGCCTAATACCTACCTATGAACCTATGAGGAATATGAGGTGTATTGTTTCAACACATTTCTTGTAACTATTTGATGTGTGTGTGTGTGTGTGTGTGTGTGTGTGTGTGTGTGTGTGTGTGTGTGTGTGTGTGTGTGTGTGTACGTCCATGTGTCTCTCTGTCTGTGGCTGTATACACACATTAAATACTTGCATAACTTTTTTGAATGTAAAATACTTCTTGAAACAACAATTACATTTTAAAGCAAGTTTGAAACTTTAGGCAGAGGAACTATTTTACATTAAAAATGTTAAAAATAGCAATTAAAAAGGAAAATACAAAACTATTTAACAGATAGCTTATTCTCTAAATGGGAAATAGTGGACATCCCAGAGTTGGAGAGGCACCACCCCTGAGAGGTCCATTATTTCACCAATAATGCCGAATCTATTGGCCATTATTGCTGGTGTATCTTATATCTTAAATTATGAATTGCTTATGTTTCTGCTACAAATAAGTCCAGGCATTGTGGATGCATATTGTATTACTTAAAAGTCATAACAATGAATATATACTTCAAATAAATAAATATATAGATATATAGTGATATATATATATATATATATATATATATATATATATATACATACACACAGTAGCTGAAAAATAAATAACACTGGATGATTATAATACTTTACTGCCACAAATGGAAGGCTCAGACATCTTTCAGCATTTCTACTGCTGAAATGAACAGTGCAAAAGCTTCATTTAATTATATGCTAATAGCCATAATGGTGACATTTCACACCTCCAGACTGACTGCTTTCAAAACGATAAAGGTCTGCAATAACAAAAGAGCTTGACTGGACTGCAAAAGTAATTTACAGATGAGATTATAAAGTAGAAAATCCTGATTCAAAGCCATATAATATCCACTGGCTGGTTCCTTCCAAACACGAGTACTAATACAGTATCTGTGACACCATTAGCACCTGCTCTAAGCCCATCTATGCAAGCTCTTAGCTACATCTACATCTAATCATTTATCAGGACTAGATCTGTATCTTTCCTGCTGTCTCCTCTTGGTGCATCTATTATGTATAGCTATATATACAAATGCACACACACACACACACACACACACACACACACACACACACACACACACACACACACACACACACACACACACACACACACACACACACACACACACACACACACACACACACACACACACACACACACACACACAATGGGTACAGATAAACAGAGAATTATAAAAACATTTTGCATGTCATCAGCAATTCTTCAACATGTAAACAGTGTGACAGTAACTCATCACCATTCGTCAAACACCCGTACATACAAATGCATGTTTACGGATAAAGGGAGGGTTATAAAAACTCTATGCATGTTATCAACTTTTATATGCTATCTTAGCAACCAGTAACTGTAATCCAGCACCCACACACACACACACACACACACACACACACACACACACACACACACACACACACACACACACACACTGATAAAAGGAGGGCTATAAAAAACGTTTGCATTTCAACAATTTATGCATGCTAAATACATAGCCAATCACTGTAACATAGTTAAATTTAACCAGAAAGAGGCACAGACCCCCCACACAGACCCCCAACACACATGCATCTGCACACACACACACACACACACACACACACACACACACACACACACACACACACACACACACACACACACACACAAAGTAAATAAGAGAAAATAAGGGTTAGAAAACTCTTTGCATGTCCTTAACTTCTATATCCTAAATGGAAGGGGTCAGAGTATCTTGTTGACTAGTTGCCATCTCTCTCGGCTCAGTGTTACTCTGCTACCTACTTCATGTCTCTCACAGGTTCTCTCTCACACGATCATCCATGTTTTATCTAGACTCCAGACTCCAGACTCCTTCACTTCCTCTTGCCTTCTACCTGTTTCTCCCATTTTTTATCAAATCATCTGCTTTCATAGGTTCATAGGTTCATACTAGGCTATCTGCCCGAGGGCATTTATAAGCCTAGCCCATAGTTTTGTGGGCGCCACCACCCCTTTAGTTTGGAGAAACTATGCCCATTATTTTGCTGTGCCTCTGTCGAGCAGTGACACTGAGGTAAGTGTATCTGCGATCTCCCATCCATTGGTCAAGATTCCTCTTGAACAAGGCCAGCGAGGTGCTCTGCCTCACATAAACCGGGATTTTGTTCCACAGCATAGGGAGTCTTTGGGTGATGAATCTATCCCTCCAGCACGTCCTATTAATAACTGTGTCGAGGTTTAAGTCTCCGCCCTTGTGGCTCTGAGGGATCTAGATTTTTGAGATGAAGCATGTTCATCAAATCTGGGTTTGACATGGCCTTGTATGTCAGGCATAGGTCACCTCTGAGCAAGCGGTAAGCAACTGAATATAACTGGAGTTCTTTCAGTCGGGCAGCATAAGACAGATTTTTGAGACCCTTTATCCTTTTGGTGAGGAACTTTTGTGGCCTCTCCAGCTGCTGCAAGTGTCGGGTCAGATACATTCCGAATGGGGCATTGTACTCGATCATTGGTCTGATGAGTGATGAGTATAGGAGACTATGACTTCCCTTGATCTAGATGTGAATCCCTTCATGATAAGGTGGGCAATGTAGAAGGTCTTCCTAACTACTTTAGCAATATGAGTGTCGAATGAAAGGCTACTGTCAACCTGGGTTCCCAGGTCCCTAATAACTTCTTCTGTGTTCAGGGATTGCCACCTATATGGTAGCTAGTAACCTTATTTTTCGAATGACTATGCATTTCTTGGCATTTAACTTTAGGCCATGGCTCTGGCACCAGTTATCCGTTTCTGTGAGACCCTTCTGAAGGATATCTGTGTTGGATGTGTTTTCAACTTCGGTGCCCAGTTTGCAGTCATCTGCAAACTTTGTCAGCCATAACCCTCCTGTGTTTGCTTGTACTTCTGAAAAGTAGATGCCAAACAAGAGTGGGCCCAGGACTGAGCCCTGTGGGACACCACTTGTGACAGGCTTTGAGTCTGACATGGCGCCAGCAACTCTGACCCTGTGGGTTCTGTCACTCAGCCAGTTTGCAACCCATCTTGTAATGTATGGGTTTACATTTAAGTTGATGAGTTTTTCAATGATACCCGAGTGAGGTATTGTATCAAAAGCCTTCGCCAGGTCTAGGTAGGCTGTATGGACTGCCTTTCCTCGTCAATGGCCTTGGTGACTGTTTAAAAGTCAACCAAGTTTAAAAGGCATGATCTGCCTTTGACAAAGCCAAACTGGGTTGGATCCAAAGTCTGCAAGTTCCTATGTCTTTATTTATGAGATCCATTATGATCCTCTCCATGGCTTTGCAGATAAGGCTTGTCAAGCTAATGGGTAATTTCAGGGTCGGTGGAGGCACCGCCTTTGTGGAGTGGGACCACAGTCGCTGTGCGCCACTCCTGGGTATGTATCCGGAGGTGAGACTAAGATTAAACAGCTGTCCTAACTGTGGGTTTAATTCCTCATTGAGTTCATGGAGCACACAGCCGGGGACACCATCAGGTCCCATGGATGCTGTGTTCTTTGCCTTGGAGAGAGCAGTTCTCACCTTAGAGATGTTTGGGGGCTACAATCATTTGGTACAGATATCTCTCCTTTAGGGGGGGAGAAGTTTGCACTGAACCTGTCAGCCAGTATGTTGGCAATGTCTGTAGGATCAGTAATCTTCACATCATTTTGAACTAATTCTGAGCATATCTGGGAGTTTCCTCCTAGGTTTCTGACATAGCTAAAGAATGCCTTATGGTTGTCTTTAGAGTCCTTAGCTATTTTTCTCAAAATTAGCTTTGGATGATTTTATGAGAGCTCTTAGCTTTTACTTATAGTGATCAGCGTGTCTTACCTTTTAAGGATTTTGCTCTATCTTGTAGTATCTTTCTCCTTTTGTTGTAGAGTTTGTTTATGGCTGGGGTCCACCAGACTGCCTTTGGTACAAAGAGTCTTTGTTTTGCTTGGGATTGCCTGATCCATGCAGCCCTGCAGGTGCTGGTAGAAGGCATTTGTAAGTGATTCAGCGGTTTGAGTAATGTTAACCGCCGGCTCAGGGGCCTTAAAGGAGACCACACTATTCTTTAGAAGTGTGAAGTCGGCTTTCGAGAAGTTCTTTACTGTGGTTTTTTTAATTTCGGGTGGGGGCGGGATGAGGACCTCCAGCGAGATTAGTTTTTCCTGAAATGTAATGCGCTTTCCTTCATCTTCTATGCAGCTGGTACCACATTAGCCTTTGCTCTGATGTCCTCATTTCTTTATCTTTCCCATAGTATGCATTCTGCCATCTTTCTCTGGCACTTAACCTCCATCACTTCAACCTTCTTCCACTGTTTTGCCTTCACTGTGAAGATTCCTGTGCCATACAGAAATGCTGGTCACACCTTTGTTTTGCACACCTTACTTTTCAGATTTTGGCACTTTTTCTGTCACATACTATCCCTGACTTTGTATGTCATTTAGCTGCAGCATCTCTGATTCTTGCTTTCTCTCTTCATTCATACTTCCCTTCTCCTCAACCACCCTTCTCAGATACTTGAAACTGTTAATGTGTTCCACAATTTCTCCTTGTATTTTAATTCTCAGCTTCTTCTTATTCACCGCGTTTGCTCCCATGACAACTATCTCGTCTTTATTCATTTTCATTCCTCTTACTTTCAGTTTTTCATTCCTGTCCCCTGTCATTTGCTGGAGTTCCTCTTTAGAGCCTGCTTGCACTGCCACATCATCTGCATACAGTGGCTTTGTTGATCTGTCCCATTTGACCTGTCTGCTAATGTATTCCATCACCAATATGAATGACAGTGAGCTTAGATATGATCCCTAAATCACACCCGCTCCTACTGGAAACTTCTGTGAGTCCGAATACACTTTGTTCTTAAATCATTAGGGACTTATACACAGCCTGCACTAATTCTACCAGTGTTTCAGAAATATTAACCCATTGCAAGACTCCCCAAATTAGCTTTCTTAGGACTTTTTAATATGCTTTCTCCATGTTTAGGAATGTTCAGTTTAGTTTGAGTATTTCATTATCTACAGTGTGTGTGTGTGTGTGTGTGTGTGTGTGTGTGTGTGTGTGTGTGTGTGTGTGTGTGTGTGTGTGTGTGTGTGTGTCATTGTGTGTGTCTGTGTGTGTGTCTGTGTTTGTATGTACATATTAAATACTTCCATAACTTTTTTGGATGCAAAATATTTCCTGAAACAATTACATTTTAAAGCACGTTTGAAACTTTATACAGAGGAACTATTTTACATTAAACATGTTAAAAATAGCAATTGAAAAAACAAATGCAAAACTATTTAACAAATAGTTTATTCTCTAAGTGGGAAATAATGGACCTTCCAGAGTTGGTGAGGCTCAACATGACCCCTGAGTGGTCCATTATTTCTCCAATAATGCTGACTCTGTTGGACATTATTGATTGTGTATCTTATATCTTTAATTATCAATTGCTTATGTTTCTGTTACGAGTAAGTCCAGCCATTGTGCATGCAAATTGTATTACTTAAAAGTCATAGCAATGAATATATATCTCAAATAAATAAAGATATAGATACAGTATATACATACACACGAGGGCGGCCACTGTGGTGCAGCGGTGAGCATTGCTGTCTCACAGCAAGAGGTTCTCTGGTTCAATCTGCAGCTGGGGTGCCTTCTGTGTGGAGTCTGCATGTCCTCCCTGTGGCTGCATGGGTTTCCTCCTGGTGCTCCGGTTTCCTCCCACATTCCAAAGACATGCTGTAGGTGGATTGGACACTCTACATTGGCCATAGGCATGTGTGTGTGTGCCTTCTGTGGAAGGTTGGGTGCTGGACTGGCAATGCAACACTGTAAAATTCCACTGTCAATCATGAGCGGACAGGCGATCCGCTGTAGTGACCCCTAACCAAGAAAAAAGCCGAAAGAAGAAGATACAGTATATACATACACATAGTAGCTGAAACAAAAAAAAATAACACTGAATGGTTAGACTACTTTACTGTCACAAATGGAAGGCTCAGACTTCTTTCAATATTTCTAGTGTTGAAATGAAAAGTGCAAAAGCTTCATTTAATTGTATGCTAATTGCCATAATGGTGAAATGTCACACCTCCAGACTGACTGCCTTGACAACCATAAAGGTCTGCAATAAACAATAATAATAAAGAGCTGGACTGCAAGTGTAATTTACAGATGGGATTATAATATAGAAAACCCTGAATCAGAACTACCTAAGATCCACAGGCTGATTCCTTCTAAACATGAGTGCTAATACAATATCTGTGACATGATTAGCACCTGCTCTAAGCCCATCTATGCAAGTTCTTAGTAATGTCTATATCTGATCATTTATCAAGCCTAGATCTGTATCTTTCTCTCGCTGTCTCCCTCTCTCACTCAGTCACTCTTGGTGTATCTATTATGTATAGCTGTATATACAAAAGCGCACACACACACACACACACACACACACACACACACACACACACACACACACACACACACACACACACACACACACACACACACACACACATATACACACACAAAACTACTGATCACTTAGAAATGGAGGTTATAAAACTCTATGCATGTAATGCAGCACCATTCACACACACTCATACACACACACACACACACCACACACACACACACACACACACACACACACACACACACACACACACACACACACACACACACACACACACATACACACACACAAAACTACTGATCACTTAGAAATGTAGATTATAAAACTCTATGCATGTCATTAACCATCCTTCTAGGTACAAGCTACATAACTAATCTTTACAGCTCAGTACCATTCATATCAACACTTACAAGCACCTACACACATCCACACTCACACTCAGACACACACACACTCAAACATCCATGCACAAATCCCAGAAAAGAGTGCTGTTGAAGGCATCTAGAACTCAAGGTCTATCATGTTTCACACAACAGTCTGCAACATATCTTTTTATCTATAAAATATATACTCCATATTATCAAGTACAGAAAAATGACAACTCTAAAGCTAACACAGCCTTCCCTGTTCATCTCACTACATAATAACGATATTATTCTGACAGATTCACAATCAATATTGTGCATGTCACACAAACCATCCACTGTTACAAATATTAATAATGGTGCTTGCTACTTTCTCTTACATATACTTCACACCATTCTGCTCTGTGCATATATTTTTAATGGGTCCCCTTCAGATTGTTGAAACCCCATATAATCAAAAACTGGATCGTTGAGATGACAATATTGAAAACCCATTTCAGCAAACCACTGCTGCAATGAAGATCTTCCCAGGGTAAGTATCCTATTGGCCAACAAGGTGCACTTTGGCCTTTTCCCAACTGTAGTGTGATCTCAGAGTTGGTATATTTAGTTGGGGGGTGCAGCACCCACACATTGGCATGGGGGGAGTAGGCCCCCACCTGTGTGGGTTAGGAATGGTGCAGTTTAGGTTTTATTAATTTTTAGATGATTGGTTTGTTACCCTGGGAAGATCTTTGTTGCTGCGGTGGTTCACTGAAATGGGTTTTCAATATTTTCTCGATCATCCGGTCTTCGATTATATCAGGTTTCGACGATCTGAAGTAGACCCATTTTCAACACATCAACTTATGTGCATTCACTATACGTATATTGTTTTTATTAAATTACCTTGTCATGAATGTTTATGTCTCCTACATTAAAGTTACTGTCTGATTACAGCCAGATTTATAATCAGACAACAGAAATTATTTATAATCAGATGAGTGAAGTGTCATTATACTTAACTTCAAACATAATAGCCTTCTGATGCAATCCACTGTTCAACAATCAATTACACCTCCTAAGGACAAAGGCAACAATGTTTCAAACTCAAATTTGGACAATAACTCCTCACTAAGACTTTTTGAACTGCATTAATTAGCAATTGTCTGGTGAAGGAATGTGTTGTCCTGACTCTGGTAGTTTTTGTTGGTTTCTATGACTCATTCTGTAAATTATTTTGGTCTTGAACCAGAGTAGATTAGATAACTTGTTTCTGTTAGTACCGCACCTCTTTTGATTCGCATGACTCCAAAATCTTGAGTTTGTATTTCTGTATCCACTCTCCCCTTTTGAAATTGTAAGATTTGTCAGATTTATCAGAATAAAACTTCTGTCTCTTTTGTCCTTAAACCAACATTGTTGATGACTGTTTACTGTCTGGATATTAGTATATGGTATTATGGATTTCAAACATTGACCTATAAAGAAGCTCAGCTGGAGATGAGACTGTAAAGGAATATTGGTGTAGTTTAGAACAGAAAAGTAATAGTGAAATGAACTGAAATATTTCCTGTTATGATAACATTTTCACAATCAGTACCATTGCCGTTTGCTTTGTGGGTAACTGGGAAATGAGGGGATGTATGCATTCTCAAATGTGCAAAACTTCTGGCCTACAAATTGGCGATTGGTTGTTAATACTACATCTTGAAGAATTATATGTTTTATAAATACTGACCACAACAGTAGCTATACTTTTGCTTGTAGTCCCATATGGTTGCACAAACTCTAGAAATTCTAAAGAATAAACTACACATAGTAGGAAATATGACTCTCTATGCTGAAATAAACAAGCTTCAACTTTAATCTAAGGTAAAGGTAGAACATAATCACAATTTATGACTTCTTCCTGGTTTTGGTTTCTAAACAAACTACATTTTTCTTAATTTTGAACCATCTATTCTATTTGTTCAGACATATATGACCAATATTAAAACAAGAGCAATTTCTTTATATTTGCTCATATCCAGATATTATTCATGAATTCTGCTAAATATGTTCTTCCCTCATCAGTGTGGTCATAATGACTTCAGACTTTGAGTAATGAGCCTTGAATACACTAAAGCACTTCTCCATATGGAACATAGTCAAAGCTTAGGCCAAAAATGACTTTCTGTTATCTGATCATCCTGGTGAAATGGTATCAGACAGTAAATGTAAATCAAAGTCTTCATGTATGCATACCAGTTTAGACGATTGAGAGAGAAAAAAAACAATTGTTCTAGCTATTTCACAAACAGATCTTCCTTATACTTTTAGATATATACCCTAGTCAAAATGTTGGTTATATTCTTTAGCTTATTTGTTTTCATTTATCACATAGGTCATAATTTTGCAATGACAGTAAAATTCTTTGGAACCTTATAGGTACTTTATGAACTGATATTTTTTTCTGTACGGACTTATGATCTGATTCTGGCATTATTGTTTACCATAAATTATGCCGGCCATCTTGCTTCTTAGAGTCACCCCAGATTAAAATGTCATTCACTGTTTGTTATACTGTCTATCCCTTCAACAGTGTTAGCCATGGCTCTGTGAAATACTCCTGGAACCAGTGACATTCCAAATACCAGAAAGCTATATCTGCTAATAGGCACAGTGAATGTCTAAAGTTTGAAACTAGCTTCGTCTAGCTTAACTTGCTAGATTCCTTGGTTAGCATCAAGTGCAGAGAAGTATTCGGTAGTAGGTATTGTTGCGACTAATTCTTATATTGTTCAAACTGGATAATGTTCCTCTTTGATCCATGTATTTAAGTTTCATAGTTTCATAGTGTCATAGTTTAGTACTAGGCTATCTGCCCTGAGGCATTTGCAAGCCTAGCCCTAGAGATGTGGCTTTCGCCACCCCATGTAGTGGTACTAAGGTGTATAGAATAAATTTAGAGTACTGTGCCTTTGTCTAGTAGTGACACATTAAAGACCCCCTTACTTATTAAAATTAGTTTACTGTGCCTCTGTTAAGTAGCAATACAGGGGTGATCCCCGGGGTAAACCTACGATCTCCCAGCCACTCGTCAAGATTTCTCTTGAAGAGAGACAGTGAGGGGCTCTGCCTAACATGGGCTGGGATTTTGTTCCAGAGTATAGGAAGCCTCTGAGTTATGAATCTGTCTCTCCAGCATGCTCTATTCATGTTTGTACTGAGGTTTAAATCTTTGGCTCTCGTGGTTCTTATGGATTTTGATTTTTTGAGGGGGAGCATGTCCATCAATTCCTGGTTGGACATGGCCTTGTATGTCAGGCACAGATCACCTCTGAGCAGGTGGTATGCTACTGAATAGAGCTGGAGTTTCTTTAGCCTGGCAGCATATCACATATGTTGGAAACCCTTGATCCTCTTGGTGAGGTACTTCTGGGGTCTCTCCAGCTGTTGTAAGTGCCGGGTGAGGTACATACCAAATGGGGCATTGTACTCAATCATGGGCCTGATAAGGGAGGAGCACAGGGGCACGATGACCTCCTTTGATCTGGATGTGAAACCCTTCATGATAAGGTGGGCAAGGTAGAAAGTCTTTCTAACCACTTTGGCAACGTGGGTGTCAAATGAGAGGTCACTATCAACTTGGGTCCCCAGGTCTCTGATTACTTTTTCGGTACTTAGTGGGTTACTGTCCATGTGATAATTTGTGGGTATTTTGTTTTTCCCAAAGGGGATGACTATACATTTCTTGGCATTCAGTTTAAGGCCGTGATTCCAGCACCAGTTGTCCGTTTCGGTGAGGCCTTTCTGTAGGATGTATGTGCCAGCTGGTGTATCGACTATGGCGCCTAGTTTGCAGTCATCTGTGAACTTTGTCAGCCACAACCCTCCCATGTTTGCTTTCACATCGGAGAAGTAAATGCCGAACAAGAGGGGTCCCAGGACAGAGGCCTGTGGGACACCACTTGTGACTGGCTTTGAGTCTGACATGGCTCCCGCAATCTTGACTTTATGGGTTCTGTTCCTTAGCCAGTTTGCAACCCATCTTGTGACATATGGATTTACTTTTAAGCTGTTTAGCTTTTCTATGATCCCCGAGTGGGGTATTGTGTCGAAGGCTTTAGCCAAGTCCAGGTAGGCTGTATGGACTGCCTTGCCCTCATCAATGGCTCTAGTGACTGTTTCGAAAAAGTCAACCAGGTTCAAAAAGCAGGATCTGCCTTTTACAAAGCTGAACTGGGTGGGATCAAAAGTCTGTAGGTCCCCAATGTCATTGTTTATGAGTTCCATAATAATTCTTTCCATAGCTTTGCAAACCAGGCTGGTCAAGCTAATGGGGCGGTAGTTCCCAGGGTCTGTAGTGGAGCCTCCCTTGTGGAGTGGTACAACTGTTGCTGTATGCCAGTGTTCAGGTACATATCCTGTAGTAAGGCTAAGGTTAAATAACATTTTTATATGCGGGTTTAGCTCCTCGTGGAGTTCACGTATCACTCAGCCGGGGATACCATCAGGTCCCATAGATGCTGTGTTTTTTGCTTTGTTGAGGGCAGTTCTCACCTGGACATCAGAGATGACAGGGAGGTTACATTCAGCTGGTATGAGTATTTCTTCTTTTGGAGGTGATGGAGGGGAGAAATCTGCACTGAACCTGTCTGCCAGGATGTTGGCAATATCTGTGAGTTCGGTACATTTTTTGTCATTGTGTACTAACTCTGTGCATATCTGAGTGTTTCTGCCCCGGTTTCTAACATAACTGAAGAATGCCTTGTGGTTATCTTTAGTGTCCTTGGCGATTTTTCTCTCAAAGTTGGCCTTGGATATTTTTATGAGAGAACGTAGCTTTCTACTAGTGCTGATCAGAGATGCCTTCCCTTTATGGGATTTTGCTCTGTCTTGCAGTAGCTTCCTTCTTTTGTTATACAATTTGTTTATGGCTGGGGTCCACCAGACAGGACGCTTTCCTTTGGTGGAGAGGGTCTTGGTTTTATTTGGGATTGCACGATCCATGCATTCTTGGAGATGTCCGTAGAAAGCATTTTTGTAGGATTCAGCATTGTGGGATGTGGTTTCCATTGGCCCTGAGGGCTTAAATGATACCATCTCAGTCTTGAGAAGTGTAAAGTAGGCTTTTGAGAAGTTTCTCACTGTAGTCTTTTGTGCTGGGGGTGGAGGTGGTAAATGTATATCCAGGGTGATTAGTTTGTGGTCAGATCTCACCAGTGAGGGCAATACTTCCGGTGTGGAGCATTTTGTCCCCATGTTTGTGATGATCAGGTCTAGTATATTATCCCCCCTTGTGGGAGTGGGAGAGGTGACTAGTTGTTCCATTGCATTTGAGTTTATGAATTCCAGGAACCTTTGGGCTAGGGTGTTAGGGCTAGAATAGTGCACCCAGTCTATGTTAGGGTAGTTGAAGTCTCCCAATATGATGGTATTTGGTGAGACATTCATATCTTCCAATGTCTTCAGGAAGGCTGAGTGGGGTTCTTGAGATTGGGAGGGTGGTCGGTAACATGCAACCAGTTGTATAGCAGTTTTGCCTATGGTTAGCTGCACCTGGATGGTCTCTGATGCTTCATGAGTTGCCACTAACCTAGAGGTGTGGGTGTCCTTGATGAATATGGACACTCCCCCTCCCTTTGTGGTTCAGCTCGGGTTTTGGGGCCGAAAAGCATGATACTAGGTAAAGCCTGGTAGCGCTGGGGTGCTCTCAGGAGCCTTGAACCAGGTCTCGGTTACAGTGCAGACATCGATGTTCTCCATACTGAGGAGTGCTTTGAGAGCCTGCATCTTGAGATTTAGACTTCTGGCATTGAGCAGCATTACCCTTAATTTTATTCCATTTTTGTTTTCTAAGGAGGTGGGCTCGTCTTTTGAACCTTGCCTAAAAAAAGCACTATGGGGGTGGCAAGAGCCTTAGCCAATATCCGGAAGCCCAGTGGTGACAGGTGCAAGCCGTCCCTTGTGAAGCAAAGTGGCTTGTCCAGCATGTCATCCCAAGCAGACAGACTTTGGATCCCCCTAGAATGACACCAGTAATTGAGCCAATTATTAAAGCTGATCATCTTGTCTTTGTATTGTGGCATCATTCTTGGTGAGGGCAGGATGCTGCTCAGGGTCAGGGTCATACCAGCCTGGGCTACATAATCAGGGAGCTCCTCAATGTCTCTTTTCATGTAGTCCAAGGAGGTACGTCTCTGGTCATTCTCGCCGGCATGGACAATGACAGAGTCATATTTGTACGTGCTTTTGATTGACCTGAGTGCGTGTGTTATATGGCGGATCCTAGCCCCCGATAGGCAGCTTACCATTACCCTCTCCTTGCTCAGCCTGGTAAGTGAGACGTCAGTGTGTCTGACTATAGAGTCACCTATCACTAGTGTATCAGGCATAGTGTTTGGCCTTAAGGGCTGTGATTTATTGACACACCGATTTATTGAAGTATGTGTTGCATATGTTATGTTTTGAGGTGGTGGATTTTTGGGTGTCTGCTTTGGGAGCCTCTGTTGTTTTGGTAAGTTTTTTAATAGAGCTTCTGAGTATGTTTTTGTGTTATTATGTGTTTGATTTGCAGTTGGGGTAGGTCTATGTGTGACTGGGTTTGTTGTGTGTGTGGTTACCTTCTCCTCCTGTCTGGTCTTGCCAGTCCTGAGTTGAGAGAGTTCAGCCTCCAGTTTGGCTATATAGTTGCATCTCTCACATGTATTTGTGTTTGTTGGGAGGAGGAGATGTCTGTGTACATGAGACAATTATAGCATTGTCTCAAGATTCTCAGATTAGCCAGCTGAGCAGGAGAAGATGCTAGCAATCTACTACTTGGCATGCTAGAATATTATAAGAGAGTACTGTGCCTTTAAGGGAAGTGGTTGGGGTGGTAGGTGGATGTAGTGCTACTTGAGTTTGAGAGTTCTTGCTTAGAAGAGTAGCTTAGAGAACAAGTGCTATGCTTATAATATAACAAGTAGACTTGTTATTCTAAGAGTAGAGTCCTGAAGATTTATGCATATCATTAAATTCTCCTCCTTCTTGAATGTTACAATCCTGTTTACCCATTTAGTCAGTTCATTTTTTTTCAGTATGACTTCCTTATCACATGTGTTTAATTTCTTGCACACATTTAGCAATATTCACAACAGGATCTATTCTTGGAACATATATCACAAGTATTGAATCTGGGAAAATCTTAATATGACATTTAGCCTGCAGATAACCTAAGCCTACAGGTAAGCCAGGACTGTATTTGTTACACTTGCATTCATAGTCTAGTCAGACTTAACCCAAAGGCTATAATTTATGCCCAGAATAATATAAAATTAGCCACTCAGATGTGAAAAGTTTGCTGTTTTCATGTCCAATTGTGTCAAATGCAATATTAAGGTCTCCTATCATGATCCCCTTATTCTTTTCTATTCATAATATCATCCACAATTTTCCTATCATTAATAATTCTTGACAACCCTTCCCCTTTATACTATATACTCTGTGATCCATAATATTTCCCATTTTAGTTTCATATTGCTTTTGTATTGTTTTTGTAAACATCTTGCATCATTAGTATTCAATGCTATTGGTCTCCAGTTTTTTAATTGTTTTCTCCCTTCCTTCTTACATAAGAATTCAAGTATTACACTACGTAATTCTTTATATGTAAAACCTTCATTGAACCATTCATTCAAAATTTAAAAAAATATTTTGCCAATCCTTTAAATTATTATACATTTCATAGGTTCATAAGTAGATACTAGGCTATCTGCCCTAGGGCATTTATAAGCCTAGCCAGAGTGTATTTGGCTTCCGCCTCCCTATTAGATTAGCCTACTGTGCCTCTGTAAAGTAGGTCACAGAAGGTACCCTTTTAAGATTAGTTTACTGTGCCTCTGTCTAGCAGGGACACAGAAGAGATCCCAGGGATGAATTTGCGATTTCCCATCCACGCGTCCAGATTTCGCTTGAAGAGGGTCAGTGAGGGGCTATGTCTAATATGAACTGGGATTCTATTCCAGAGTGAGGGGAGCCTCTGGGAAATGAATCTGTCCCTCCAGCATGTCCTATTTATTTTTGTGCTGAGGTTTAGGTCCCTGGAGCGTGTAGCTCTAAGGGACTTGGATTTTTTGAGGTGGAGCATGTCCATTAATTCTGGGTTTGACATAGCTTTGTATGTCAGGCATAGATCTCCTCTGAGTAGGCAGTAAGCAACTGAGTAGAGCTGGAGTTTCTTTAGTCGAGCTGCATAGGACATCTGTTTGTAGCCCATGATCCTCTTGGTGAGGTATTTTTGGGGTCTCTCCAGTTGCTGTAGGTGTCGGGTAAGGTACATCCCAAAAGGGGCATTGTGTTCAATTATGGGCCAGATGAGTGACAAGTAGAGGGGCACAATGACCTCTCTTGATCTAGATGTGAACCCTTTTGTGATAAGGTGGGCTATATAGAAGGTCTTTTTAACCACTTTGGCAACGTGATTATCAAAGGAGAGATTACTATCTACGTTGGTCCCCAAATCTCTAATTACTTCTTCTGCACTTAATGGATTACCACCTATGTGGTAATTTGTGGGCACCTTGTTTTTCCCAAAGGGATGACTATGCACTTTTTAGCATTTAGCTTGAGGCCGTGGCTCTGGCACCAAGCATCCATCTCTGTGAGACCCTTTTGGAGGATGCTTGTGTCAACTGGAGATTCGATTATGGCCCCCAGTTTGCAGTCATCTGCGAACTTTGTCAGCCATAATCCCCCTGTGTTAGCCTGAACCTCAGAGAAGTATATACCGAACAAGAGAGGTCCCAGAACTGAGCCCTGTGAGATGCCACTTGTAACTGGTTTGGATTCGGACATGGCACCTGCGATTCTGACCATGTGGGTTCTATCTTTGAGCCAGTTTGCAACCCATCTTGTGATATAGGGGTTGATATTTAAGCTGGTAAGCTTATTTATGATGCCCGAGTGGTGTATTGTGTCAAAGGCTTTTGTGAGGTCCAGGTAGGCTGTGTGGACTACATTGCCCTCATCTATGGCTTTGGTAACTGTTTCAAAGAAATCAACTAGGTTTAAGAGGCAAGATGTGTCCTTAACAAAGCCGAATTGGGTAGGGTCCAGTGTCTGGAGGCTCCCAATGTCTTTGTTTATGAGTTCCATGATAATACGCTCCATAGCTTTACAGACCAGACTAGTCAGACTTATGGGGCGATAGTTTCCGGGGTCCGTTGTGGCACCACCTTTGTGGAGTGGGACCACTGTAGCTGTACGCCATTCTTTGGGTACATATCCTGTAGTAAGGCTAAGTTTGAACAGTGTCTTAATGTGAGGGTTCAGTTCTTCTTGGAGCTCATGTAAGACACAGCCTGGGACACCGTCCGGTCTCATAGATGCTGTGTTTTCTGCTTTGGAGAGGGCAGCTTTCACCTGTGCATCTGTGATGTCAGGGAGGTTACATTCAGTTGGGATAGGCATTTGCTCCTTTGGGGGGGAGAAGTTTGCGCTGAATCTGTCTGCCAGGATGCTGGCTATGTCTGTAGGTTTGGTATATTTTGTACCATTATGCAACAATTCAGAGCATATCTGGCAGTTTCTGCCCATGTTCCTGACATAACTAAAGAAGGCCTTGTGATTATCTTTAGTGTCTAGGGCAATTTTTCTTTCGAAGCTAGCCTTTGAAGATTTTATGAGGGATCAAAGTTTCTTGCTAATACTGATCAGAGATGCCTTACCTTTTTGGGATTTTGCTCTGTCATGTAGTAGCTTTCTCCTTCTGTTGTATAGCTTATTTATGGCCGGGGTCCACCAGACCAGTCTCCTTTTTTTGGAGGAGTGAGTCTTGGTTTTATTTGGGATAGCACGATCCATGCATTCCTGCAGGTGTTCATAGAATGCATTTGTAAAGGATTCTGCGGCTTAGGCTGTATTATCCTCTGGCCCAGGGGCTTTGAAGGATTCCACCTCAGTCTTAAGAAGTGCAAAGTTGGCTTTTGAGAAATTCTTTACAGTGATTTCCTTGGCTGGGGGTGGGGACGGAATATTGATGTCCAGGGAAATTTATTTATGGTCTGATCTTACCAATGAGGGTTTTGCCTCTGGTGTGGAACATAGAGTCCCCATGTTGGTGATGACCAGGTCCAATATGTTGTTCCCTCTTGTGGGAGTGGTGACCAGTTGTTCCATTGCGTTAGAGTTTATAAATTCAAGGAACCATTAGGTGAGGGTGTTTGGGCTTGAGTAGTTTTCCCAGTGAATGCTTGGGTAGTTGAAGTCACCCAATAACATAGTGTTTGGAGAGACCTTCATATTCTCCAGTGTTCTCAGGAATGCCAAGTGGGGTTCCTGTAATAGGGAGGGTGTTCTATAGCAGGCTAGAAACTGAAAGGCAGTTCTGCCTGCTGTTAGTTGCACATGGATGGTTTCCGATGCTTCATACAGTGCCACTATCCTGGAGGTGCAGGTATCTTTGATGAATACAGATTATCTCCCTCCTTTTGTGCTTCGGTTCGAGTTTTGGGGCCGAAACGCATGGTATGAGTTATAACCTGGTAGTGCTGGGGTGCTCTCAGGAGCCTTGAACCAGGTTTCTGTTACTGCACAGACATCAATTTTCGCCATACTGAGGAGAGTGCATCTTGAGGTTTAGACTTCTGGCATTGAGTAGCATTACCTTTAGTTTTTTTTATCCTTGGATTGTCTATGGAGGTGGGTTTGTCCTTTGAGCCTTGCCTAAAAAAGGCACTATGGGGGTGGCAAGAGCCTTGGCCAGTATACGAAAGCCTAAGGGTGACAGGTGCAAGCCGTCCCTAGCGAAGCAACGTGGCTTGTCGAGCATGTCATCCCAGGCTGACAGACACTGGATCCCCTTTGAATGACACCAATACTTTAGCCAATTGTTGAAACTGATCATTTTGTCTTTGTACTGTGGCATCATTCTTGGTGAGGGCAAGATGCTACTCAAGGTCAGGGTCATACCAGCCTGGGCTACATGGTCAGAGAGCTCCTCTATGTCTCTTTTCATGTAGTCCAGGGAGGTACATCTCAGGTCATTCACACCAGCATGGACAATGACGGAGTCATACTTGTACTTGCTTTGGAGTGACTTGAGTGCTTGCGTGCCCTATTTCATCTGGTCCAAAAGCTGGCTCCATATTTACTTTACTGTGTCCTAATACTTTATCTAGCTCACTTAAAGAAATCTCCTTTTCCAACTTTTTATTCTCTTTTTCTCATAACAGTGTACTTGCCATGTTTTTTCACTATATTCTTTTTTTTCTTTAAATATCTCTTGTACAAATTGTAGTACACTATTCATAATCTTTTCCTGAGTCCTTTCTATATATCATTTTTACATTCTTTTTACTTATTTCATTACACTACCATCTTCTTTTACTAATCTGCTTAAGTAACTCAATATTTCTCTCTTTTTCTTTTGTAAAAAATATTTGCTTATATAGCAATTCTTCTATTTTTTCTTGATTTCTATCATATGATTCTTTTTCTTTGTCAAAGTACTTTCTATCCTTATGTTCTAAATCTTCTAATGTATTGTTATATGTTTTTATATTTTTCTTTCTTTACTTTTCTCACATCACATTGCTATTGTTAAAAAAAAGTTTAAAAAAAATTGTTATATTTTTCTTTAAATAGCATCCCCCCATTCAGACCAATTTTTATAAAATGTTCTCATAGTGATTTATTTCCATAACACTATAACTAATCTCTTTCCTTCTTCATTCCAGGTTTTCTTGTTTATGCATTTTATTCTTTTGCCTATTTTATATATATTCCTTGTTTTCTTTATCTCTAGCCATATCGCAAAATGATCAAAAAAACTTGTTTCAACTACCTCCCCTTCTCCTATAACTAAAACATCTGACACTATAAAATCTATTTCACTTATATACGTACCTCTTTTGTAAGTCTATGAATTTTTGTCCCAAAATTTTAACTAACCACATCTTATAACTTCTAACATTTTATTATATCATGTCCTTTCTTTTTATGCTTGTCTCTCAATTCACAATTAGAATCTTCTGTTATAATATTCATATTTATCACTACTTAGTGTAAAATCTGATGAAGTAAGCTTTTCATTTCATTGTAATTAGTATAAGCACATAATGTTATAATTTTATATACATTCTCTTTCCATTTTACATCTACAATGGTTAATCTTCACATTGTTACTAAAGTTACATCTAACACCTCCAGATTATCAATCCTCCTCATTTTATCTGCTTCTGATCTTTCTTTATTTGTTAAAAATTTGTGTCTTCTAATATAATTACATGTACATCACATGTATTACACCACCTTTAAATCCCTGTTCTTGACGCTACTCACGTTTACAGAAAGCACTCTAAAATTTTCATTTTCCCTTAGATTCATATTTTCCTACCTTCATAGCTAATTACTATGCTAGCTTTCTTAATAGGCCATTCTAAGCCTAGTCAATTTTTTTCTCAAAGGTGAGAGTCAAACACTGTATCTTTTGTCTGTGTGTCAAACACGTTAACCAGCATACCAACCACCAACCATTAGCTGAAGATATATATTCTTTTTCATCCATTGCCTTTCTTTTTTTCTTTCGCACTTATCCCTTTAAACTTTCTTTTTCTGTTTTTTACCCTTTTAACAATAGAATTATTTTTTCTTTCACTACCTCCCAATTTATGTCTTCTTCATCACTTATTTCAGAACCTTCTTCTCATTCTCCTGCCTGCTTCACCTTTCTCCCTTTATTTTGTCTCCTCAGGTGATTAAGCCCCAACAAAATAGACTAAACAAAGTCTCCCTCCAATGGCTCACATCTAACCCAAGTTTAGCCCTCTATGTTTTATGCATAGACTGAGTCCCTGACATCTGGAAAACCTATTTTTTCACTAGTGTAGGTCAATCTAGGGTATACTTAACTGTAACTTGCCTAATTTAGGGCAGTATTAGTTTTGCACATCACAAAAGATTTTCACCTATCTTCCATATCCCTTACTCTTTATATTATTTCTACCACCTTACCCCATTCAATGCCTTCTGTTGCTTCCATTAGCCCCCTGCACTCCCCTGCCCTTCTGACCAATTTATACCCTGCAATAAAGTCCTCAGCTGCCTTTTTCCCCTTTTCTGTATCTTTTTTCATGATATTCCTGTCTCTTTCCACATTTCTTATTTTTGTAACTTCATTAGCAGTGATATAGTCTCTGCCTCCATCTCTTCACCTATCTCCGTATGTAATTACAGAGCATTAAACTCCTACAGCTATAGCCAAGATAAACCCTGTACTACTAATACTGCTTACTGATTGTTTTCTTTTGCTTACTTGGTCTGCAGCAGTGTCCTTGATCTAGCCCACTCCATTCACCCTACTGGTTCACTCTGCTCCCCTTTCCCATTTCCCACCCACCCCTGATTACCCTAAATTTATTGCTTCACATGCTTCTTTTGGCACTGCCCCTAACTCCAATCAAACAATACCAGCCTATCACTATCCTACCTTCAATTAACCTACAATAGCACATTTCTTATGTTCATCTTTAACCCCCCTTTTTCTCTGCTCTCTCTCTTTCACTTTCTAATTACTATTCACTCTATATTTCCACTTTTGTCCTAACACATTTTGTTTCCTGTTGCTCCTCTCCACCCATACTTCACATCTTTAAATAATTCTTCACACTTGCTCATACCTTCTTTTCACATCTCCTGTCTGCAACAATACCATACTACTGACTTACATCAGGCTGTGGTAGTCTCCCATCTATCTGTATCACCCTCATCTTGTCACAGCATGCTACTAAACATTTTCCTGCCCCCCTTTCTCCTCATCCTCTCATGCTTATCTTCTTACCACACTAATCTATATATTGCATCAACATCCCCCACTCTCTCACAAATTACCCCTGCCTACAACATTTCCCTATTCTTCCTAATCTCTCCCTCACTCTATAACACTTCCTACACCCAATTCAACAAAATAAAATATTTCAACCTTACTCTATTTACCCCAAGTGTAAGTTATGACCTTCTAAATACTGTTCATATTACAAAAACATAAGGTTCTTCATTCAACCCTCCTGCTAGATGGAGATATCCACCCCAATCCTGGTCCTTCTCCTGCCACCACCCCATTACCTCCAGTTCACTCACAACTATTCAACACCCCTCCCCTCTAACAAAGAACACCTCTATCTACTTGATAAACTTACAAAGCCTAACAAATAAAATAACTGAATTACATGCTTGGATAGCCCATCATTCTCCTCACATCTTGACACTTTCTAAAACTTGGCTCAAACTTCATATCTCTAATTCTGAAATCCTACCCCCTGGCTATAATATCTTCCATTAGGACAGACTAACCAAAAAGGTGGAGGTGTTGCTGTCTTGTACTCAGACCAACTCAACCTCACCCCTCTCCCTCCTTGATTTCCATCCAGCTGAACTTATCTTTCTAAACTGTCACCTTAACCAATGCAAACAAATTGCCATTGCTGCCATATTTATTACCTCTGGCAACAATATACCTTTTATAGAATCTATTCTATCCTGGCTCTCCCAATATTTGCCCTATGAGACAGTCATATTAGGAGATATCAACATTGATCGGAATAAAATGACACAAAATTCTCCCTCTCCTAGTATCAACCTCCCTGGTTTCACTCAGCTTATAACAACCCCCACCCATATTAGCAAAAACACCATGTCAACTCAGCACTGGATACTTACATCCAGCAATAACTACTACCACAATCCTACCACCCTACCTGACTCATTAAGTGACCACCTCCTTCCCTTCATTCAAAGGCTGCCCTCCCACTCCATCAAAACCCACCTCTATAGAGAATGCTGCAATTTATCTAGCTTTAATGGGGAAACCTTTAACTACCAACTCTCTATAGTTAATTGGTCACACCCCTATGATCTCCCTCTAAATGATGCAGTTCTTGATTTCAACAATACTTTCCTTAGCATACTAAATTCACTTACACCATTTAGTAAAATTAGAGTCAAGACTAATTCAACTCTCTGGCTCACCAAAGACACTCTCTCCACAATGAAACTTAGAGACAGTACTTGGAGGCAATGGCTAAAGTAAAAATCCTCTTCTCTCCTCCTTAAATACAAAGAACTCAGAAGCCTCTCTAAAAAACATGTCGTTCAGGACAAGAAACAGTTCTATCAGAAAGCCAAATCTATCCACAACTCCAACCCTAAAAACTTTTGGAATACCATGAGCAGAATTATTCACCCAGGGAAGACAACTACCCCTAACCTTTCCCCAATAACACACCACTTGCGATTGCCACCTTACTTAACAATCACTTCATAGAATCCATCCGTAAACTTACTCCTCCAGGCCAAAACCTAACTCATTCCCCCACCAGCCCCAGCTCCTGCCTGTCTACAGCCTTTTCCCTAAAATCCATCACCACTGCCTACATAAGATCCCTCCTACTGAAACTTAAACCCTGTTCTCCCTCCTTTGACAACCTACCCCCACATTTTCTCAAACTTGCAGCTAATACTATTGCATATCCCATCTCTATCCTTATAAACTGCTCTATTAATGAATCCACCATTCCTGACATCTGGAAATCCTTCTATACTATTCCCCTTCACAAGGGAGGTAACTCCACAAATCCATCTAACTTTCAACCCATAACCATCCTCTGCCCTCTGTCAAAAATCCTAGAGAAATGCATTCACAAACAGCTCCTCAAATACTTACTACAGAAAAACCTTCTGACCCCCTCTCAGGACGTCCACATCCCTCCTATCCTTCATCCAGTCTAGATCCAAAGTGAAAGATAATAATAAACTGATACCATGCCTTTTAGTGGATCTTTCCAAGGCATTTGACACTGTCTCCCATCCTTTACTTCTATCTAAACTATCCAAGTTCAATCTCTCCTCCTCCACTATTCTCTGGCTCTCTAGCTATCTTAGCAACAGGCTGCAATCTGTTAGATGGCAAACTTCCTGCCCTCCTTTTCTATCTGTCCAAACAGGAGTCCTTCAAGAATCCATCTTAGGTTCTCTATTCTTTAATATCTTTATAAACAATCTACACTCCGCCTGCTGCTCATCCTCACTGATTCAGTATGCAGATGACTCTACGTATATAACCTGCTCAGATAACCTCACTGACCTCCATACCCTCACACAGCATTCTTTCCACACCATTGAACACTGGTTGATAAACAACCAACTCATCCTTAACCCCCAAAAAGTAAATAACTTATTCTTCTTCCAAAAACTATGTCCCAACTCAGTGTTTCCTTCTGTATCTCTTCCCTAGATAACACCATTATTCATACTGACTCCCATACCAAACTCTTAGGTATCACAATAGACAACTAACTCAAATTTGACCTTCACATTCAAAATTGTATAAAAAAAAAATTAAAAATAACCACTACCTCAAGAACTTCTCTTGCCCAAGCCTACCTCCTCCCTAGCCTATTATACTCATCCCCTATATTTACCCACCTCCAAGATAATCTTATAACCAAATTTGAACAAACCTATTACCAAATTGATAGATTTGCTTGTAACCTCCTCTACAAATCTCACCACTCCCTCATTTTTAAACAATTACATTGGCTTTAATTTCCTCAACTACTCCAACTATCTCAGCTTCAAATGAAACAGTGTCTAATTTACAACCCTTCAGATTGTCCCTCTCTGTCTTCTACTATATCCCTCTATACTCCTGCTTGTACTCTCCATAGCTCAGAACAATCCCTACATGACACCTACAAACCAAACAAATCAGTTGGCTAATGGCTCTAGAAATGTACAGTAATCCATATTTGGAACAACCTTCCCAACAATATACATTCCATTAAATCTACCTCTCTCTTCAAAAAAGAACTGCAAACTACCTTGCTAATTGACCACCCTGCTTTTGCCACCACCCCACCAAGCTCACACTCCCTATATATGCCCTTAACTTCCACCCCCTCCCCTAAAGGAAACACTAGATATACTGTCTCCTCAAAAACAAATGAACTTTCTTGTTTCTCATCTCTTCTCACATGCATATACTAAATTACTCTTTTATGCACCCCCCCATTTCTACATCACTATTAAATACCTTTTTTCTATTTTGCCAGTTTACTTCATTTTTACCTTCTTAGTTAGATTAGGTATGGTTCTTTCTGATATGCTATTTGTTTTTAGGTGTTCTGTGTATATTTGTTTTTAGTAATCCATGTTATGTTCTGTATGATTTCATTTATTATGTGTTCATTTGCATACTTGCTGCTTTGATATTATATAAATATTTCTTGTATAGTCTTCTTATTGTATTTTTGTATGGAGCTTTACTTCTTGAGTCTCCGCTGAAAATGGGTCATTGGCCCAGTTGAATTAACCCGGTCAACAAAACACAAACAAATAAATAAACACATAAATACATAAATAAATACATATCTGCCCTCTTTATTATTTTTTTCTTTATAAAGATTTTCTTCTTTTTCTACTACTCCTAAATTTTCTTCTTTGTTCATTTTCTTCTCTTTCTTTTTCTTTTCCTTACTCTTATTTTCATTTTTGCAATCCATCCATAAATGTCCACTTGTGTCAAATTTATAACATTTCAATTCACATTTTTGCATCATTTCCCATTCCTCCACAAATATAACATTTTCTTTTGTCACATTTACTTAGCAAGTTTCCTTCTTTTCCACAAAAAATGTTTTGGGTTGTCCTTACTGTTTTACAACACCCCTATTCCTTGCCACATTTATCATGCTTGGCATATGTCTAATTTTTTCTTTATATTTTTAACATATTAAAATCCCAGCCACCGGTCCATAAACCCCTATTTGTCATAAACATTTGCAATGTCCAGTACTTCTTTACATAATGTTTTCAAATGTTCTTCAAAGACTCTCTACCTCTGTTAGAAGTTATGCATGGGTTTTATTTTTTGTTTCCCTGTTAAATACTTTTATCACATAAAGATTCCATGGGTTACATCTTTTTTTTCATAATCTCCAAGAAAATTTTCCATTGAAAAAACAGTCTTGAATATAATGTCACAGAATGTCTCTTTGTTACTAAGAATAAATTATCTTACCCAAAGGCTCTATTAAAATGTCCAGCACTTCATACCTGTTCATTTCTTTGTTTTTTATACTTTGAATCATTAACATACTTCCATTTTTCATTTTGTTCTGCCTGCATTTCTGCTGCTCCACTTTTACCTTGGTTTACTTTCTCTGCATGTGTTTTCTTTTCCATCTCATCACTATTCTTCAGGATTGTCTCTGCATCCTCCTTTTGCATTTTCTCCAATGTCTCCCCAAGAAACACCACTTTAATTTTCTGGTTCACTCTGCACCACCATTTCTTTAAGTAAAACATCCTGCAACCATCCCAGCTGGAGGGTTGTAATTATACATCCATCATTTGCTGACTCAGCTCCATCAAACAAGTTTCTTTGAAACATTTTTTCAGAATTCTGAACACATCCTCCAATCTTGATATTTGCTTTCTCTTTCATTTCTTTCACCACTCCATCATCTCCTTGTCTCTGCACCTGCCTCACTGTTTCTCTGGGCAGCCTTTGCTCCTGGAACAGAAACAGGAAGTGCTCCTCCAAAATGAATCCCACTTGCAACAATGATGAGAAGAGAAAGTTCCCTGTTGCCATGGCCAAGTTTTCTCTAGACGTACAAATACCACCCCAGATCTTCTCTGAAAAGAGGCTACTAACCTAGTGGGACTAACCTGATCATCAGAGGATAAATAAATAAAAATTAAATAAAATAAATATCATATTTGATTCTACAGGGGAGGGTGGCCTAATGGTTAAGGTGTTTGCCTTACCAAACACAAGGTGCAGAGTTTGAGTCTCACAAGGGATAATTGGCTAGGCTTAAAATGGTTTGCAAGGGCAGTTAGCTTAGTACTAATCTATGAACCTATGAACCCATAAATAAGGTGTATGTAATATTAACTATTGTCAGATAAAGATGCTCACGCAATTCAGTCGTGACACTCTATTATAGACTGACTCAAGGAAAGTGATCACAGGCCACATTACTTCCAATATCAGTAACAATATATACATTATTCACATATTACTGGGATTCATGAACAATCACGTAGGCTTTGTGCAAAGCAAATGTGATGTTTACATGTTAGCACAATGAGCAGCAGTGCTAATATCATATACATGTTGTTCATCATGCTAACATGAATACAAGCACATTTCCATGACCAGCGACAGTGTTGTCAACCACTAAACTGTGCTGAGCAGCACGAGCACACAGTTAACAAACAGGTTTATCTATGGCACACCTGTTAAGCTTGCTCACACAGAGAGGACAAAGAGCTACATAAGGAAAATAATGCATGCTGTACAAAGGCAGGTAAAGGGTACTGAAAGTACTGTGCACATAAATGAAACATATGAATACAAAAATAAGTAAGAGGGGATATGAAACAGCAAGGACAACAAACATAAATTTAATACCAGACAGGCAAAGTGTACTGATGACAATGTGTACTGAAATAAGACATGTATACAGGAAGATGCCAGAGGGAAGGGTAAATGTTTCAAGTTTAGAACCATAATTGATGTGAAAGTGCTTATGTCGCAAAGACAATTTTGTAATAATAACATTTTGCAATACTTATGTCAGAATAAATAATGGTGGTCACTATTCCTGAACAGATATAGGTGAATAAACACAGAAATTATATTATAAGATTTCAAATTTACACAGAATTACATTGTAACAGAGGGGAATTACATGACATATGAATGGCATTCACATACTGAGTTGAGATGACAGTTTGCAAGGGTGGTACACACATAATGGGATACTTGCACAGCCTGCAGTATGTCCATATAACATGTAGGAAAATATGAACAGTTCAGAATCCACAATCACCTTTTGCAAGAATTTCACTCATGCCATCAGTATCAGCACTGTTCTGTGTATTAACTGTGTTACACCACAGAAAGAGGCCTAACACATGTACAAGGAAGATCACTCTTGAAGGGAATTATGCACCTCAATATTGTAATAGTTATGCATGCCATGTGTAGACTCATGTGACATTACAAATGTGGGAGAAGAGTGTGATATACATAATACCCTTGCATAATGCATGCCTGCCTGACACAGTTATTGTGCTGACAGATAACAACAGATGCAAAACCCACACTGTAATGCAATGTATTCCCCAGAACTGTATATTGTTGGCATCTGCCACAGGATGTACCAATGGGTATTGTGACAAACAAATAACATTAATGTGTGAATTAAGAAAGGATACCTGTTAACGAATGTCATATCAGCATGTTATGCTGATGGCAATTAAATGAGCATGTTCATGTGCATACAAATGTGATCAGTCCTATATCAATGTTCTGTAGAGAAGGATGGCTTCTATATATGTCTGTATACACACCACCCCAGAACTGGAGCACACACATGTACACCACAGTACTCAATGCATGTGCCAAGGTAGCACTATTACCATTACATTGGCAGAAGAAATGTGTAATTTCAGGAAATCCAAAGCTACTTTCTCATGTGTTTGCAAAGCATCTCAAGAGATAACACTGACTTGATGGAATGGTTATTGTGTGATGTCAGTATGTTCACAAAAATTTATCCTTATGCTAGAATTGAACACCAAGCAGTATAATGCCTCCAAATAACAAAATGGCTATTCATCACATTCACCACAGTGGAAACGTTATCACAGCAGTTGAACTCCACCTGTGTGAAGTCATTCAATCAACTGTACTGTATCTGGCCATACATTTTATCTGCTAGAAGTTGATGTGAAAAGCCTCTGCCACTCTGTGCCTACAAAGTATAATTGGGGTGGGGGATGTCTTTCATGCAGAACAGTTAAGGATACAAATGATTACAGACACTCAGTGCTGGTTTGAAATACTTGTGTAAGTGTTGAGGAAATCAGCACCATAGTTGGAACTGTGGTGGTGGTGCTGCGGTAGCGTTGTCGCCTTACAGTAAGAAGTTGTCCCGTTCGATTCTCAGCTAAAGCATCTTCTGTGTGGAGATATGCGTGAATGGGTGTACCTTCATTGAAGGTTGTGCGTCAGGGCTGGCAACTCGGTACATAAAAAAAGTTTACTGCCAATCATTAGCAGGCCGGAGTTCCGCTGTGGTGACCCCTAACCGGGAAAAGCCAAAAGATACAACAACAACAACAACAGTTGGATCAATGAATGGTGTAAGTGCATCACCAATTGTGGTTATATGAAAGCATCACATTGTGTATATGAATCAAGGAATATGTGTCCCTGTAATTACTTATAAAGAATCTTGCTGCATATTAGACAACATTACTGGATGTTAGGTATATTCAAACACACTTGTAGCCCCCTACTGTTTTCATTGTGACTGTAGAACAAAATTATGTCCAGTGTGGATATAATCCTGTATTGGAATGCCTGCCTTACTTAGACAACAACAACATACAATATATTGTCTTATGTCCTCAGTCCTGAGGAGGTGTTCCACTACAACTGTAATGTAATGAGAATCTATTCAAATGAAAGCATCAGTCTTCAATACAGCCTTTCAAAAGGAAATGCAAAATAAAGTCTAGTAACAGGAAACAACATCTACACCTGAACATAGCACATGTGGGTGACAACACTGTTAACAACATGTATATTTACTGTAAGCAGTAACATTGGGTTTTTAACTATATATTTAACATCACAGGCAAACGAAGCTTTGCTGAAACCCAAGGGCAACTATGGATTTATTTGATGACTGTGACATTGCTCATTTCAATGGATGACATCACCATTGTGTATCACCTTCATGTTTCCATTAAAAAGTGGTGCACTGCACAAGCACACTATATAGATGTACCTCATAAATGCATTTGCAGCCTGCTCTGTACAGTAAGAGGAGAACACCACAACCACAGATGACAGTCATTCCTGTATTCAAACTCCCTACTTATGTACTTAAATGTGTACACAAGTGGATTATATGCACACATCACAGGAGAAATCTGAGTGCATGTGAGCCATACTACATCTTTGAAAGGATGACATCAGCTGTGTCATGCAAAGGAGATGTGTGTTTAAAAATGACTTTTACAGCTATGTGGAATTACTGTTGTTGTCAATACTAAGAGGTGGTTCACACTCCAGCATCCATTTACATTCACACATACACAATCATAGGATCATAGGAAATTACTAGGCTTTTGGCCTTAGGGTCCTAACAAGCCTAGCCACGTTATACTCTTGTTCCTTTATAGACCAAGATATATAGTCTACATTAGCAATGTAAATCTAAGATCTGCACCTGCTGCCCCTGTCCAAGAGGGACCTAGGTGAAACTCCTGGGGTAAATTTACAGTTTCCTATCCAGTTTTCCAAGTTACACTTAAATATGGTAAATGAGCAGCTCTGTTTTATGTGAACTAAGAGTTTGTTCCACAGAAGTGGCAACCTCTGGCAGATAGATCTGTCTCTCCAACTTGTCCTGTTAATGTCACAGGCTAGGTTAAGGTCCCTAGAGTAAATTAATCTTGTCCCATTTGATTTGTCAATGGGCAGCATTTCCATTAAGGCAGGATTTGAGACTGCTCTGTAGGCCTGAAACAAGTCATCTATAAGCAGTCTATATGATACAGAGTACAGTGACAGGGCCTTTAACCTGTCCATGAAGCTCATGTGTTGAAGGCCTTGAATTTTCTTGGTGGGAAACCTCTGAGAACTCTCCAGCTGCTGCAGGTATCTGGTAATGTACATGCAGAAGGGAGCATTGTATTCTATTATTGGTCTGAGTGACTAGTACAGGGGAGTTATAATCTTAGGCTTAGATGCAATGCCCTACTTATGACATGTGCAATGTAGATGGCCTTCCTTATGACTGTGGACACACGAAGATCACAGGTGAGGTTTCTATCAACCTGCATTCTCAGACCTCTATCACTACTGGGTTAGAACATAGGGGGTATTATTAATATTGTAATTTGAAGGGACTCCTCATTTACTGAAGAGGATGATAATGCATTTTTTGCATTAAGTTTAAGTCCATGGCTTTGGCAGCAATTTTTTATTTGTGTAAGCCCATTTTGCAGTATGTTGACATTATTGAGAGATTCAACGATTGCACTCAGTTTGCAGTCATCAGCAACCTTGGTAAGCCACAGGTCATCTATTTTCACCTGGATTTCTGAGAAATAGATACCAAACAGTACTAGGCCCAGCACAGATCTCTGTGCAACAGCTCTGGTAACAGGTAAACTGGTAGAGGTAGAATCACCAACTTTGACTGCATGCATTCTGTCAGTGAGCCAATTGGCTACCCATCTAATGACATATGGGTTAATCTCCAGCTAGGTGAGTTTCTCAATGATGCCTGAGTAGAGGATTGTGTCAAATACCTATGCTAAGTTGAGATAGGCAGTATGTACTGCTTTGCCTTATCTAGGGCTTTATTAACACTCTTGAAGAAGTCCACCAGGGTTAACAGGCATGATCTTCCCTTAACGGAGCCAAACTGGATCACATCAAGAGTTTGAAGACCTTCTATATCCTTGTTGATAAAGTCCATAATGATTCTCTCCATGTCCTTACAGATAAGAGTGGTTAGGCTTATGGGTCTATAGTTCTCAAGGTCGGTTGACAAGCCCCTTTTGTGCAAGGGGATTACAGTTGCTGTTTTCCACTCTGCTAGGACAAAGCCAGTACTTAGAATGTGGTTGAAAAGAGTGCCCAGTAGTTCCACTAGCTCCTGTTTTAGACTGCTTAGTAAGCAGCCTGGGATGTTATCCAGTCCCATAGAGGCTGTGTTTTTGGCTTTGTGGAGTGAGGTTATAACTTCAGTATAGGAGTCATTGCTGTCAGGGTTTTGAAACAATTGATACTATAACTTAGAAGGCTCTAGTTTGCTTTGGAGAACATTTTTAACCTTTTTTTCTCCTGGGGGGGGGGGTCAGGTATGATCATTACTTCAAATGAGACTGAGTTATGGTTGGACTATACCAGGGTAATTCACACATATGGTGTAGTGCATTGATCTTCCATGTTGGTGAGTACTAAGTCAAGAACACTAGAGCCCCTTGTGGAGTTGCAAACCAGGGCTTTTGTGTTAACAAAGTCCAGGAACCTTAGGGTGAGTGTGTTTGTGCTCATATATGTTTCTCAGTTGATGGAAGGATAGTTAAAGTTACCTATGACTAGGGTGTTTAGCTGTATTGTAGGCCCAGGCAGGCAGTGTGGTTTTCATTGTTCATAGTGGGGACCTATAGCTAACAATTGTGTGGAGGGGGTCTTTCCTAATGTTAACTGGATTTGGAGTAACTCTAGAGAGTCATACTGTTTATTCAGCCTTGAGACATATTTATCTTTAATGAAGGTGGCTACACCTCTTCCTTTTGTTCTTTCACATTCATTTTGCAATCTGAACATGCAAAAGGCATTGCAGCCTTGCAGGACCAGGGTTTTTTCTGCAGCCTTGAACCATGTCTCTGTGACTGCACAGACATCATCATCTTCCAAAGTAAGGAGGGCTTCCAGTGAGTCCAGTTTCTTTTTTTTTTTAAAACAAGTTTATTGTTTTTAACATACAAAATAAATATCATAACAATTTTATACAAGCAATTAAAATAGAAATAGTTATAACATTCAATAAAATAACCAAAATATTTACAAAGACATCCACTACAAATCAAATCAATTGATTAAACTATAATGTCATGCTATTGAGACTAAAATTTTTTAACAGGTTTTGTAAAGTATCCCATATAATATAATAAGATGTTTTTCTAGTAGTTCTTGATTTTATTGTCATCAATTCCATATGACACACTTCAGTCATAACATTTTTAAATTCATTAAATGAAGGAGGGGTATCTGAAATCCAATTTCTGGTTATTATTTTTCTAGCCACTGCTAGAATAGACCATAATAAGGGAAGTTTAACTTTTTTAACACTTTTAGGAACAGGTGTGTTAAATAATATAAGTGATTTAGAAACAGTGAAATTATCTGTGAAAAGGGCCTGCAAAAATCATTGATTAACTTCCAATATTCCTTCAATTTTATACAGTCATAAAACATATGTGCCCAATCAGCATTTATTTCTACATTACATCTTTTACATAAGTTGTCTTTATTATTTATTTTATTCATCATTAAAGGTGTATAGAAGGATCTATGTAAAAATTTCCAAGTTAAAAGTCTCCAATTAATGGAAGAAGTAGTTTTATAAGTAGATTCCAATATATATTGTTTATCTTGTTGTTTTGGTGATTCACCATTAATGGAAATGAAATAATTCCAATAGGTATCTGAACTGTAATGAGTTTCTTCTCTGATAATTTTATGTATGTATGAGAGCTTACCTTTATCAGAAACTCTATGTTGTAAATTTAATATCAAGTAATCAATCAGTATTGGAACAGATTCTTTAACTGTTAAAGACATTAAATCAATTTTATTAATAAGATGTTGTCTAAAAGTCTGAATTTCTAACCAACATGTTTCTCTCAAATCAAATTCTTGCTTTAAGAAGTCTAAATTTTTTACTTTATTATCAGACAGCAACTGATACCAATACTTTAGATCATTCTCTGTGGCTAAAAGAGTTCTTTCAGAGGTGGTTGACAAAAGCATACCTTGTGTATACATTATAGGGAATATAATAAAATTCCATTCCTTATACTTAGGATGCATGAATATAAAATTACGATAACTGATAATAATGTTTAATGGGTAACTAACTACATATTTTGGTGTAATGGATGAAGTACAAAATTCTTTTAGTAACCATAACATGGGGTTATTTACAATAATATTTTTATGTATTAAAGAGATTTTCATGAAGTGAATGCTAATTAGTTCCCAGTAATCTTTCCATCTTGCAACATATGACTGATCTATTAACAAAGTAATAACTTTTATAATAGAAGAGATAGTATATAAATTAAAGTCTGGAAATGAAATGCCCCTTGAGACCAGCTATTAGTATGTTTCTTTAATGCAATCCTAGGTCTATTAGGTGCCCATAAGAAATTTAACATTAGTGAATTCAATTTCGTAATAATTATTTTTGTAGGTGGGAGTATTATTGATTGTATTAAGTATAATATCTTAGGGAATACTATCGTTTTAATAATTGTGAGTCTCTCTTCCATGGTAAAAAACATATTGTTCCAGCTATTGAAAAGATTTTGTATATTAAGAAGACAGGTACTATAATTATTATGTATAATAGATTTGATATCTTTAGTTAATATTATACCTAAGTAAGTTATCTGACCTGAGTTGGGTATATATTTGTTAAAATCATTAATGAGGTAATTTTTTCGTGTGTATATTGGTAATATTTTAGTTTTTTCTTCATTGAATATTAAACCAGAGATATTTTTAAAATCCATCATTTTATCAAATAAGAACTGCATAGAAGATTTAGATCCAGCTGATGTAATTAGAACATCATCTGCAAAAAGTTGAATTTTAGATATTGTATTTTCATCTATATCAAATCCTTCTATATCAGTACTGTTTCTGATCAAATTAGCCCAAGGCTCCATTATTAAAGTAAATAATAGTGGAGAGAGTGGACACCCTTGTTTTGTACCTTTTAAAATGGGTATTTTTTGTGAGACATATGTTCCTATCTTAATGTAAGCCAATGCTCCTTTATATAGGTGTTCAATTAGATTTACAAATGCATCTGAGAAGTTTGTGCACTTCAGTAAGATAAACAAGTAGTCCCAACTTACTGAATCAAATGCTGAACTTATATCAAGACTAATAAGTGTTAAATCTTTCTTTTTCCTATTTGCAAAATCAATTAATGTTAAAGTTCTCCTTATATTATCAAAAGTATTTCTATTTACAATAAAGCCTGTATGGTCTATATCTATAATGCCTGGGATGATTGTCTTTAATCTATCAGCAAAAATACTCATAAACATTTTATAGTCAACATTAAGTAATGAAATAGGTCTATATGAAGTGCATCTGGTTGGGTCTTTCTTGGTTTTAAAATTGGTGAAATAAATGTGTATTGCCAAGATGGGGAGTTGTTAACTCATTTTGGGCCAAAATAAAACCTTATGTATTAATGAGTAAGTACTTTTGGGAAGAATTTTATAGATCTCTGGTATAATACCATCATTACCTGGTGCTTTGTTTGATTTAAGCTTGTTTATCTGTGTAATAACCTCTGTATATGAAATATTTTTATCCATTAGTTTAGTCTGTTGTTTATTAAGTTTTTTGTTCATGTTTGTAGTTATAAATTTCTTTATTTTATCTTTAGGCTCCATGTTAATGTTATTATGATTAATATTGTGAAAGTGATTTCTAAATTCATCTAATATTTCTGGTAAACTAGAAACATTCTTCTTTTTCCTTGGAGAGAAAATTTCTTTGATATGATTTTGTTTATTCAACCTTTTTGTTTTATTTTTAAGTCTATGTAAGTATTTGGGACTTATTGAGTAAGACAAAAACTTTATATTTCTCTAATGTTATTTTAACTTTATGAGTTAAAATTTCTTTGTATTTCTCATTTAATTTATTTATTTCTTCAATGACTTTTTGTCCATAATATTTTCTTTATTATTATGTTTGTATGAGTCTAATTTGCTTTGAATATCTAGTAATTCCTTGTCCCAAGATTTCCTTTTATTATTATACCATCTGATACTTTGTCCATATAAATATGATTTTAAAGCATCCCAAACATAAACAATGGAGACTTCAGGTGTATTGTTTAAGTCTAAAAAATGTTGCACTTCTAAAAGTATATAATCTTTATAGTCTTTTAGTTGAGTTAAGTATGCTGGTATCCTTTTGATCTGAACATTGTAAGTACTTTTAATCATAAACTCAAAGACAATTGAATTATGATCTGATATAGGACACAAAATGATTTTAGAATTAATTAAGTCTGTAACCATCTGGTTAGAAATAAAGACTCTATCTATTTTGAATAAGTTTTATATCTGTTAGAAAAAAAAGTGTATGGTAATGATTTTGAATCTATCTGATTATTAATATCATTCAAATGATATAAATTAACAAAATCCTTTAAATGTTTTGCATTAGATGTAATTTTCCTTTTTCCTATAGTAGTAGTATCTTTTTCATGTAGGATACAATTAAAGTCACCTGCTAAAATAATATCTCCTATAGAAAATGATATGATCTTATTGAGATAGTGTTTCACTGTATTAATGCGAATTCCTGGTATCCAATATACATTGATTAATGTATATGTATTTCCATTAATCTGTATTGTAACCATACAAAACATTCCTTTATCACCTTTATAAGACTTAATAGTTTTAGGTATGGGCATACTTTTATTCCACAAAATAGCCACTCCTCTTTTTTTCTGAGTGTGTTCTGAACTAACCAAAACTGTATATTTATTAGTGGCTAATTTATCAATATCCTTTTTCAGTAGATGTGTTTCTTGAAGGAATACTAAGTTGGGCCTATGCAAATTAATGTATCTCATTAAACTTGCCCTTTTACATGGGTTATTCAGTCCATTAATGTTTAAAGAAATTCCTTTTAGAGAAATCATTTAGCTTTTATCAACATATAAAACATATAATCAGAATAACAATTAACAAAATAAATGATATTATACCTCCTCCTTTAGGTGTACCATTAATTATAGCTATATTTATTGAAAATCTTATGGGATTTTGTATAAGCTTCACTTTTATTTGTAGTGACAATAAGTTTATAAAATGTGTTGTGGATGTCAGAACTATATACAAACAACAATAAACAGGTGAAAATAATATTAGGATTAAACATTGCACCCAGCCTGGAGTTAAGAACTCCAACTTTGAGTAGCACATACCACTCAAGTTATCCCCCTATCCTAAGCAGCAGTACCTCAGCTGCCACCATATCAATTCAATACTAACTATTATTAACTAAAGTTAACCTCATTTAATTAGATTATCTAGTAAGACAAAGCTAAACAATTTATAAATCAGCTTCATATAAACAAATAAGAACATTTAGAAACAGCTCATATTACTATGTACATCTATTTTGTAAAATACACTCATAATCAAAATAGCATTCTAATAAACTTGATAATGGGAACCGAGAAGAGAGAGAGAGAAAGGAAGAGAGAGAGAGAAAAAAAAAAAAAAAAAAGGAGCATATCTATATATTAGTTTATTAAAAGTTTGTAAAATAAGTTCTTATGTTCATTTGGATTCAATAACTTAGGCTATAATGGTTCAGACATTACATATATTAGGGTATTCCTACTTTCTGCTATAGAAATGCAGTTAACAGTTTTAAAACTTTAAATTACTTGCACCAAAGCTTTCTTCTCATACTTATTATTGCCAGTAAATAAAATATTTATACTCATACATATGTTTACAAGTCATACTGCACAGCAATGATAATTCCTAGTTATACATAAATCATTGTGATGAAAGCCATCTGTATTTTATATATATGAACTGCAGCTTTAAAATATGTCACATGACAGTTTCTTCTAAAATATAGACATAATGATACTTGTGCTTGTCAGTTAGTTAAGGCAAATGATTTATAACATTATATATGTTTAAATCATAAGTATTTATATACATTAATATGCTGCAGTCATGTAAGCTTTCAAAAACATGAGTATATGTGTTTTACCTTCTATGCCTTCTAAAATATCTCACTTGCTTACTATGGCATACTGAATCATTTAAAATCATTATAACTTTCATATTTTATAAATTACATCTTAAATAAGTAAGTTGTTATAAAGAATAACTCACATTTAGATGTCATAAAGTTCATTTTTCATCACAAAGTCGCATTTACAGCAGTTCTACTTCCTGGAACAGTGTTCTTCTTGAATCTGCGATGTGTCAGTGTGAAATCAGGGTCAAAGTTCAAAATGACTGCATTCAGCTTCTCTGCGTGTATTCTGAGTGTTGAAGCTTTTAAAACAACTCGAGGACACTATTCACGAGGTAACCCACATCCCAAATTGTCTCCCTTAACATTCTGGGGAATTTTAGTAAATACAAGTGACTGACATTCATTTAGTAATACAAATGAAACTAAACAGTGCAAAACCTTCAAAGTATTTTACAAGTCATTACAGTCTCTATGACAGTGAAACCAAGCCTACAGTTATTTAACATATTATATAACTTATTTTTATATGCCCCATTTCATTTTCTCATACAAATCTTATTATATACATATATCAGTATTATCAGAAGCATATAACTGTACTTATAAGAGAGAAAGAGAGAGTAGAGAAAAAAAAGAGAGAGAGAGAAGAAAGAAAAAGAAGCTACAAAGAGTATCTACAAAGAAATATTACTTGCTGTTTGTATTAATAAAGTTAAACATGAAACATATTACTTACAACTATTTTAGTTCTAATTATTTGCAATTATATCATGACATATTATTTGTAATCATGTATAAGCAATAAAGTCATGATATAATATTTAGCAACAGTGTTTAAACAGCATATATAGTTTTAAAGAACTAATAAGTTATTATTTCACTTTTTCCATATTTTACATCATACTTCTCTCCTTGCCCTCCCCCATCCCTCACTAAATGCATAGTTTATAAAGAATGCCATTATTTAAAACAAGAAGAGAAAGAAAATGTATCAAATTACTAACCTTAGGTCTCTTTATCACAAAGAGAAACAAGTTGATTGATAGCATGTTATTTGTTCCTCAGAGAGTTTGACTATTTATGAAACAAAAACAGTTCATTGCACACAGAAAAATAACTTTGAATAAATCTTTAAAATATTTGTGGCTTTCTGGAGATGCAGTAACTGTATTTGAAGAGATTAAGAGAGAAGGAAAGAAAGAAAAAAAATTTAGAACATGTCATTTGTTTTTTAGTCTTTTTTGCTTCTCTGAAGTCTTCCAAGAAGTTCCTGTTGCCATCCTCTTTAACGAAGGACTTGCCCATTCCATATCTTCTATTTTATCTAATATCTTATTTTTTTTAATATACAGCAAAGCAGAGTCCAAGTCTTCAAAAATTCTAGGGCCATCAGGTAAAAATATTTTTAGTTTGGCAGGAAATAAAAGGTAAGTTTTGAACTGTGCTTTCTTAAGCTCTCTTATTAATGGCAAAAAAACTTTTCTTTTAGTTATTACCAAGAAAGAATAGTCATTGTCAAAACGCACAGTTGCCTCATTAATTTTAATAGGTGCTTTAGCCCATGCAGATTTTAATACCATCTCCTTGTCATAAGATGATAAAAATCTTACTATAACTGATCTAGAATACTTTTTGTTAGAGTTAAAATTAGATAAGGACCTATGGGCTCTTTCAATACCAAAAGAAAATGCTTCTGACAAGTCTAAAGTTTTGGGAAGCCAAGTATTTAAAAAGGAAGTAATGTTGTTACCTTCTATATTTTCTGGCAGTCCAAAAATCCTAATATTATTGCGTCTAGATCTGTTTTCCAAGTCATCAAGTTTGGATTGTAGGTGTGTGTTCTGCTTCAGCAAAAACTCAATGTTAATTTCTTCTTCCTGGATTCTGTTCTCCATATCATTAACAGTCTCTTCTATGCCTGCAATCTGAGCCTTCTGTTGTTGCAAGTCTTGATGTAATAAATCCATTTGTTTGTAGTTTTTTCTATGAAGTTATCAATTTTAGTATCCAGTTTGTCCATTTTGGTTGTTAGTTGCTGAATAGTAGATATCAGAGACTGAAGCTCTTTCTTGATGCTGGAATCCTGACTGTTTGCCTTACTGGAACCCATTTTGAACAGAGGTGATGAAAGAGAAATTTCCAAGATGATTTCTGACAGGAAAATTATTGAAATTTTCTTTCTTTTTTAGATATTATTCAAGAAACTGATATTCCAAACGTATTTAGAAAGAAAAGTATTTCATTAGTTGATTTTTAAAGTAATTATTTCCTGTCAGTGCAGTTAAGTTGGTGGAGCTGAAGAAATCTGCTGCTATCCTGTGTTCATCCTTGGCCACACCCAGTCAGTGAGTCCAGTTTCTGACTGAGACTCCTAGCATTAAATAGGAAAACCTTGAGTTAGTTTCTGGAGAACATTTTTAGTCAGGAATTTTGATCTTATGACATTGCCTGAAAAAAGGTACTATGGGAAGAAAAGTGCCTTTGTCAGTAACCAAAAGCCAAGAGGTGACAGGTGAAGACCATCTCTGGCAAAGCAGCATGTTATTTTGACTATATCATCCCAGCCTGACAAATACTAAATCACCCTGGAATGACACTAGAAGCTAAGTCAATTGTTGAAGTAGATTATTTTTGTTTGTATTGTGGCATCATCCTGGGTGAAGGTAGAATGCTGCTTAGGGCTAGGGACATACCTGCCAGGGACACATAATCTGAAAACTCAGTCATGTGTCTCTTCATATAGTCCAGTGAGGTACATCTCATGTCATTCACTCCAACATGGACTATGACAGTCATAACAGTGCTTGTTGTTGAGAGTCATGAGTGTGTGAGTGATTTAGTGGATCCTGTTACCTGACAGGCAGCTGACTGTGACCTTCTCCTTGTCCAGCCTGGTGAGGGGAACATCTGTGTGTTTCACTATGGAGTCACCTATGACCAGAACATTTGGTTTTGAGGTATTTTGTCTTAGAAGCTTATTGGGTGAGACACGGATACATTTCTTTCTATGTGTAGTGGATTGTGTTGGGACTGTATTGTGCGCAGAAGGTTTGCATTTGTGAGGCCTCTGCTCTTTTGGTAAACTTCTACTGAGTACCTCTGCATATGTGAGTTTATATGTTGTGCATTTGGTTTGTGAAAGAGGTGGAGTTTGTCTGCTGACAACCTGCTTGTTATCTGGTTTGTTTTTACGTGTGAGAGAGAGGGAGAAAGAGAAAGAGAGCATTGACTACAGATTCATAGTATAGATACATCTCTCCCATACTGTGTTTGTATTTTTTAGGAGTAATAGGTTGTTAGTATATGTGAGACAATTGCTACATTGCCTCAGGATGCTTATGTCAATCAGGCTGGCTGTAGAAAGGATGGGAAACTGTCCATCCATTATGTCAGGTGTATTCAGTAGTAAGTAGGGGAGGTGGCTAGTTGAACCTGGCTCTGCTGTAGGACTACTAAACTCAGCTAATTTATGGGGAGGTTAGAGAGTAGAAACCCATGTCAATTCCTCAAAAAGCGCAGCTAAGTTGCTCTCTGGGCAGCAGTGCACAACTGTGTTGAGAACCAAGAAGCAGGGAAGCTTAGGAGTGTTCCCTAGCAGTTACCCAAGGAAAATTTGCTTTTCTAAGCATTTATGTCTATACACTGTAGTAGTAAATGCCATTGCAGTGCTTAAACAGAAGCTAGGTGCAACAGTTTTAACACAAACTAGCCAAAGGTAGAGCTCAAAACTGAGCCATATTTCAACAATCCCTAACTCAGAGGGGTCCTGTGCTGCACACTCTACCACAAGGGTGCAGGAGAGCCTTCCTAATGTAGGGTGGCTAGATGTAGTGCTCAGTTTATGCCAAACATCCTAGATTCAGCAGATATGAATCTAGTCTATGCTAAATTAAACAGAAATGGTATGATATCAAGTGCACAATAAAAATGATCAAAGCAGTAACAACAAGAAATGAAGCAGCAAATTTGTAAAATACAGTTTTCCAAGTGCAAAGCAAGCTTAAAATATACTTATTTTTTATTGGTCACAGAGGATGCCTTGGATTTAGTTTAGATTCATTCCAGATTTCAGTCTAGGTCACCAAACTTGGAGGAGCTCTGCCAAACTGAGCATAAAACACGCAAATATGGTGCTTACATAGAAGCAAGGTACAACAGTTTTAACACAAACTAACCAATCGTAGATCCCAAAACTGAGCCCTATTCCAAATATCCACAACTCAGAGGAGTCTTGTGCTGCACACTTCTGCCACAAGGGTGCAAGAGGGCATTCCTAATGTAAGATGGCTGGATTTAGTGCTCAATGTATGCCAATCAGACTAGACTCAGCAGATCTGGATCTAGTTTATGCTAATTTAAACAGAAATGGTATCAGAAGCAATCCAAGTCTTGTAGCCATAGGTGTCCAAGCCAGGCACAAGGAAGCTCTGAATAAATGTGCACACTCATGCAAAAATGTAAGGCTTTTATAAGAGTAGGTTGAAAGACTTTTATAAAGGTAAACCCTCAGGTCAATCAGATAAAAACACAACAGCTATCGACCAATAATTCCCACCTTGGATGGGTTGAATTTAGCTCTCTGCTCCCACCAGAGTGCAAAAGAACCCTTTCAATGTAAATCAAACTGGTTTCAGCTCAAGTGCAGTAGAAAATGCTTTACAACAGAAATTAGAATTCTGGCAATAGTAGAAATCCCTGGAAATAAGTTCACTAACCCTGAAACCCTGGGAAGACATGATCGACAAACCATGATGCTTTGCCAGAGATGGTCTGCACCTGTCAGCCCTGGGATTCACATTACTGGCTAAAGCTCTTGCCACCCCTATAGTACCTTTTTTAGGCAAGGTTCAAAGGACAAAACCACCACCTTAACAGATACAAGCATGTAAAATCTGAAGGTAATGCTACTCAATGCTAGAAGTCTAAACCTCAAAATGCACTCTCTCAAAGCACTCCTAAAAATGGAGAACATCGATATCTGTGCAGTGACTGAGACCTAGTTCAAGGCTCCAGAGAGCACCCCTGCAATACCAGGCTACAATTCTTACCACACTTTTCGGCCACAAAACCAAGACCGAAACACTAAAGGTGGGGGATTGTCCATATTCACCAAGGATATTCACACCTCCAGGCTAGTTGCCCAACACAATGCATCTGAAATTCTCCAGGTGCAACAAACACTAGGTAAGACTGCAATCCAAATTGTAGCTTGCTACAGATCCCCCACCATACCCCAAGATTCTCACTACACCTTCCTATACAACAGAAGGAAGAAAGTGTTGCAGAAAAGAGGAAAGTCCCAGGATGCAAAAAACTCCCTCACCAGCCTCAGTAAGAAGCTGAGATCCCTCATAAAATCCTCAAAAGCTAGTTACGAAAATAAAATTGCCAAAGATTCCAAAGACAACCACAAGGCATTCTATAGTTATGTCAAGAATCTAAATGGCAATGCTCAGATCTACTCTGAGCTACAACAGAATGGAATTAAATATACTGATCCCAAGGATATTGCCAATATTCTGGCAGATCGATTTAGTGCCAACTTCACTCCCCTCTCACCCCCTAAAGGGCCAATCTCAATACCAAAAGATTGCCAAATTCCAATAATCACAGCCACACAGGTAGAAACAGCACTCTCCAAAGCTAAGATTACAGCATTCATGGGACCAGATGACATCCCAGGCTGTGTACTACATGAACTACAAAATGAACTGGCACCCCACCTAAGTGTCATGTTTAATCACAGCCTCACCTCAGGCTTCATGCCCAGTAAGTGGCGCACAGCTACAGTTATCCACAAGGGAGGATCCGCCTTGGATCCCGGGAACTACCATCCCATCAGTCTGACAAGACTGATCTGCAAGGGCATGGAACGCATTATCATGGAACTTATAAACAAAGACATTGGCAACCTTCAAACACTGGGCCCCACCCAGTTTGGGTTTGTGAAGGGCCGATCTTGTCTCCTGAATCTGACTGACTTCTTTGAATCGGTCTCAGGAGCTGTGGACGAGGGTAAAGCAGTCCACACAGCCTAGCTGGACCTCGCCAAGGCCTTCGACACCATCCCCCACTCTGGAATCATAGATAAACTTACTAAGCTGGGCATAAATCCCTATCTCACTCGATGGGTTGCCAACTGGCTTACTGACAAAACCCAGACTATAAAAGTAGCTCCAGACAAGTGACAAGTGGAGTACCTCAGGGTTCATTCCTAGGACCACTCTTGTTTGGCATCTACTTCTCTGAAGTACAGGCCAACACTAAGGGACTCTGGCTAACAAAGTTTGCAGATGACTGCAAACTGGGAGCCATTACTGAATCCCCAAATGATGTGGATATTCTACAAAAGGGCCTTACAGAAACAGATGCCTGGTGCCAGAGCCATGGGCTCAAGCTTAATGCCAAGAAATGTATAGTTATCCCCTTTGGAAAAAAACATGTACCCATGAACTACCACATAGCTGGCAGGATACTAAACATCGAAAGTGTGATGAGAGGCTTAGGGACACAAGTGGACAGTGGTCTCACTTTCGATAACCACATCACCACAACAGTTAGGAAATCCTTCTATGTGGCACACCTCATCACTAAGGGCTTTTCATCCAGAAAAAAGGAGGTCATTGTCCCACTGTACTCATCCCTCATTAGACCCATTAGAGAGTATAATGCCCCATTTGGTATGTACCTCACAAGACATCTACAACAGCTGGAAAGGCCACAGAAATACCTCACTAAAAGAATAGCAGGCCTAAAGCAAATGCCATATGCTGACCGTCTAAAAAAACTCCAGCTATACTCTGTGGCATATCGTCTACTCAGAGGCGATCTCTGCTTAACATACAAGGCCATGTCAAACCCTGAGCTGTTGGACATGCTCCACTTAAAGAAATCCCAATGTCAGTCGCCCTGCTGGACAGGGGCCCAGAGAAGTAAATATTGTGGGAAAAAATTTCCATGGAATTGTTATGGCTAGGCTTGCATAGGCCTTAGGGCCGATAGCCTAGTACCAACCTATGAACCTATGAAAAATGTTCACAACATGTAAAAAAAAAATACAAAACTTAAGAAGTGCAGGCTGAAAAACAGTAATAAATTTAAAAAAAACTAAATAAATGTAGCACAAAAGTGTTAAATATCACTGCAACAGTTAGAGCAATACAAAAGATAAACTTATATCAGCTTTGTAGGCCAGATGGTTTTAGAAGCAATCCAAGTCTTGTAGCCAAAGGTGCCCAAGCCAGGTACAAGGAAGCTCTGAATAAATGAGGACAGTCTCACTGTTGTATCCAAACTCCCTACCTATAGACTGATGCAGTCTACATACAAGTATATTATACGTGCCATAGGAGAGGTCTGACTTTGTTGTGTGAGAGTGCATTATTGAAATGATAACTTTGTCAGTGTGTTACAGACAGTGTACAATGGTGTACAGAGTAAAAAGGGAATGTGGGATTGATCTCACCATGTAAATGTTTCTCATGAGATGGAGTCAAATGAGCACACCTGCTGAAATAATCCTCCAGTGATGCAATGGGCCCACTGTTACACATACAAGTCAAGTGTTGTGAGATTAGACCCCCTCTCACCTATTTAGTATACAACATAGAAGGCACAGTACTTAATGCAAGCACTGCTGCAGAAGTCTGATTTATATATTGTGATAGTACACTTTATAGAGGATTGTTTCAGCATTGTGTTGCTGGGTTGATGATGTTGTGAGATGGGTGTGACATTGATTTGGAAACACCCTGCAGTGCAAAATTAACGCCAGCCTACTATTTTAATAAGGCCAGCAGTAGTTAAGGTCATATTTACACAACTCCATACACACAAGTTGACTGCTATGAGATTAGAACCCCTTGCCTATCTAGGAGGCACAATCCTTAACACAAGCTCCACTGCAGATATCTGACTTATGCAATATGAGAGTGCACTTTATACAGGATAACGTCAGTGTAGTTTAGCAGAGAAGGGTCTGAAATTGATGTAGACTGATCCTGCAGTTTACATTTAAATCTAGGTTCCTACTGTATTATGCATAGCAGTTGTTTATGTTATATATCCACAGTGCCATGCACACACACACACACACACACACACACACACACACACACACACACACACACACACACACACACACACATATAGACAATTGTGATATTAGAACCCCCCCCACTTATCTAGCGATGCAACCTAGAAAACACAGTGCTTAACACAAGCTCCAGAACAGAAGTATGACTTCAACAGTGTGAGAGTGCACTTTATACTGGTTCACATCAGTATGGTTTAACAGAGATGATGATGTTGGGAAAAGGGTCTGAAATTGATGTGGACTCACTCTGCAGTTTAAAATTAACCTCAGGCTAGTACAGTATTGTGGGCAGAAGTTGTTCAAGTTATATCTGCACAATGACACACACAAGTTGACTGCTGTAAGAGTAAACCTCCCTACCTATCTAGCTATGCAATCTAGAGGACACAGTACGTAACACAAGTGCCACTGCAGAAATCTAATTTTACACTCTGACAGTGCAGTGCCAATAGGATTAGCATCTCATTCTGTGTCAGAGACAATGTTGCTATGTTCATAGGTTCATAGGTTCATAGGTTCATAGGTTGGTACTAGGCTATCAGCCCTAGGGCCTATACAAGCCTAGCCATAACAATTCCCTGGCTATTTCTTCCCACATTATTTACTTTCCTGGACCCCTGTCTAGCAGGGCGACTGACGTGATCCCTGGGGTGAATTTCCTTTCTCCCATCCAATCATCAAGGTTCCTCTTGAAGAGGTCCAAAGAGGCACTCTGCTTGACATGTATGGGCAATCTATTCCAGAGTCTGGGGAGTCTCTGGGTCAGGAACCTATCCCTCCAGCATGTTTTGTTTATTGTGATGACAAGGTTTAGATCCCTGGAGCATGTAGCTCTGAGGGATTGGGATTTTTTAAGTGTAGCATGTCCAACAGCTCTGGGTTTGACATGGCCTTGTATGTTAAGCAGAGATCGCCTCTGAGTAGACAATATGCGACAGAGTATAGCTTGAGTTTTTTAAGGCGGTCAGCGTAGGGCATCTGCTTTAGGCCTGTGATTCTTTTAATGAGGTATTTCTGAGGCCTTTCCAGTTGTTGCAGATGTCTTGAGAGGTACATACCAAATGGGGTGTTGTATTCTATAATGGGTCTAATGAGGGATGAGTACAGTGGGACAATGACCTCCTTTTTTCTGGATGAAAAGCCCTTTGTGATGAGGTGTGCCACATAGAAGGATTTCCTGACTGTTGTGGCGATGTGGTTATCGAAGGTGAGGCCACTGTCCACCTGTGTCCCTAAGTCTCTTATCACACTTTCTGTGTTTAGTGTACTGCCACCTATATGGTAATTCATGAATACATGTTTTTTCCCAAAGGGGATAACAATACATTTCTTGGCATTGAGCTTGAGCCCATGGCTCTGGCACCAAGTATCTGTTTCTGTAAGGCCCTTTTGTAGAGTATCCACATCATTTGGGATTCAATAATGGCTCCCAGTTTGCAGTCATCTGCAAACTTTGTTAGCCAGAGTCCCTTAGTGTTGACCTGTACTTCAGAGAAGTAGATGCCAAACAAGAGTGGCCCCAGGACTGAACCCTGAGGTACTCCACTTGTCACTTGTCTGGAGCTGGATTTGGAGTCAGCTACTTTTACAGTGTGGGTTCTATCAGTAAGCCATTTAGCAACCCATTGGGTGACATAGGGATTAATGCCCAACTTAGTAAGTTTATCTATGATTCCAGAGTAGGGGATGGTGTCAAAGGCCTTGGCAAGGTCTAGATAGGCTGTGTGGACCACCTTACCCTTGTCCATGGCTCTGGAGACTGATTCAAAGAAGTCAATCAGGTTCAGGAGACAAGATAGGCCCTTCACAAACCCAAACTGGGTGGGGTCCAGTGTTTGAAGGTTGCCATTGTCTTTGTTTATAAGTTCCGTGATAATACGCTCCATGGCCTTGCAGATAAGGCTTGTCAGACTGATGGGATGGTAGTTTCCGGGATCCAAGGTGGATCCCCCCTTGTGGATTGGGATAACTGTAGCTCTGCGCCACTCAGTGGGCACGAAACCTGAGGTGAGGCTATGATTAAACATGACACTTAGGTGAGGTGCCAGTTCATATTGTAGTTCATGTAGTACACAGCCCGGGATGTCATCTGGTCCCATGGATGCTGTATTCTTGGCTTTAGAGAGTGCGTTTTGTACCTGTGTGGCCGTTATTACTGGAATTTGGCAATCTTCCGGTATTGAGATGGGCCATTTAGGGGGTGAGAGGGGGGTGAAGTTGGCACTGAATCGATCTGCCAGGATATTGGCAATATCCTTCGGATTAGTATATTTAATGCCATTCTGTTTTAGCTCAGAGCAGATCTGAGCATTGCCATTTAGATTCTTGACATAATTATAGATCGCTTTGTGGTTGTTATTGGAATCTTTGGCAATTTTATTTTCATAACTAGCTTTGGAGGATTTTATGAGGCATCTCAGTTTCTTACTGAGGCTAGTAAGGGAGTTTTTTGCATCCTGGGATTTTCCTCTTTTCTGCAAAAGTTTCTTCCTTTTGTTGTAAAGTTTGTTTATGGCAGGGGACCACCAGACTGGCTTCCTTTTTTTGGATGAGAGCATTTTGGTTCTATTTGGGATGGCACGATTCATGCATGAGTGGATGTGCTCGTACAGTGCCTTAGTGTAGGATTCAGCAGTTGAACTTTCAGTTCCCGTCTGCATGGGTGTCATGAAGTTTGTCACTTCTGACTTGAGTAGCATGAAGTTGGCTTTGGAGAAATTTTTATGGTGGTTTCTTTACTGGGGGTGGGGTGGGGTGTGGATGTTAAGGGTGATTAGCTTATGGTCAGACCTGACTAACGAGGGGTGACCATAGGTATGGAGCATTGATTTCCCATGTTGGTAATGACCAGGTCTAGGATATTGGAGCCCTAGTGGGAGTATGGATTAGTTGATCCAGGGCATTGGAATTTATGAATTCCAAGAACCGCTATGCAAAGGTGTTGGGACATGAGTAGTTTTCCCAGTTAATGGTAGGGTAGTTAAAATCACCCAGTATTAGGGTGTTTGGTTCTATCTTAATATTTTCCAGTATGTTTAGAAAGGTGTAGTGAGAATCTTGGGGTATGGTGGGGGATCTGTAGCAAGCTACAATTTGGATTGCAGTCTTACCTAGTGTTAGTTGCACTTGGAGAATTTCAGACACATTGTGTTGGCCATCTAGCCTGGTGGTGTGAATATCCTTGGTGAATATTGACACTCCTCCACCTTTAGTGTTTCGGTCCTGGTTTGGCGGCGAAAAGTGTGGTAAGAGTTGTAGCCTGGTATTGCAGGGTGCTCTCTGGAGCCTTGAACCAGGTCTCAGTTACTGCACAGATATCAATGTTCTCCATTTTTAGGAGTGCCTCGAGAGAGTGCATTTTGAGGTTTAGACTTCTAGCATTGAGTAGCATTACCTTCAGATTTTGCATGCTTGTACCTGTTACGGTGGTGGTTTTGCCCTTTGAAGTTTGCCTAAAAAAGGCACTATAGGGGTGGCAAGAGCCTTAGCCAGTAACCTGAATCCCAGGGGCGACAGGTGCAGACCATCTCTGGCAAAGCATCGTGGTCTGTCAATCATGTCATCCCAGGCAGACAGATACTGGATCCCCTTTGAATGACACCATAAGCTTAGCCAATTGTTGAAGTCAATCATTTTATCCTTATAGATTCATAGATTCATAGATTCATAGATTCATAGATTCATACTAGGCTAACTGCCCTTGTTAGCCATTTTAAGCCTAGCCAATTATCCCCTGTGAGATTCAAACCCTGTACCTTGTGTTTGTAAGGCAAACACCTTAACCATTAGGCCACCCTTCTGGGCGAAGGCAGGATGCTACTCAGGGCTAGGGTCATACCTGCCTGGGCCACATGATCCGAGAGCTCTTCCATGTCTCTTTTCATGTAGTCCAGGGAGGTACGTCTCAAGTCATTCACTCCAACATGGACAATGACAGAGTCATATTTGTACTTGTTGTGGAGTGACTTGAGTGCATGCGTTATGTGGCGGATCCTGGCACCCGACAGGCAGCTGACTGTAATTTTCTCCTTATTCAACCTGATGAGAGGGACATCAGTGTGCTGGACTATAGAGTCACCTATGACTAAAGTGTTAGGTACATTGTCTTGCCTTAGGGGCTGTTGCTGGGTGGCACACTGGTGTTGTGAACTATGTGACACATTGGTTGTGATTAGTGTTTGTTTGTGTTTCAGCTTCAGAGGTCTTTGTTGCTTGGGCAGGTTACAGTTAAGGGCCTCTGCATATGTGGATTTAGTGTTGCTATATGTGGGTGTTGGTGGTGCGGGTTTAGAAGGGCTATGTGTTGCTTGAGGTGTGGTGTGGGTGTTAACCTTCTCCTCTTGACTGTTTAGCACAATCTTGGGTGGAGAGAGCTTTGCTTCCATTTGGGCTATGTAAGTGCATCTCTCACAGGTTGTAGTGTTGGGTGGTAGGAGGAGAGGGTTGTCTGTGTACATGAGGCAATTGCTGCATTGCCCCAGTATGCCCAGATTCACCAGGTGGACAGGAGAAATCACGGGAAGCTGACCCTTGGACATGCCTGGTTTGGGGCTTTTTTTTCTTTGTAAAGTATAGGAGCTGTTTCCTTAGCAAGGTACTTTGCAATTATAGGCTGTTTAGTGCCTACTATTAATTTCTCCTTGTTAACAAGGAGAGTTCAGTGTTTGTATGAGTTTAAGGCTTCCTAGTGCTTTCCAGCAGGTATTAGAGAAAGTGCTAGTCACAGGGATGCTTAAAGGTAAGATTGAAAAGAATGCACTCTGCAGTGTGCACTAGAGAAGTTAGATGTGAAAGTAGGTAACTTGAGTTTTACCTGTTTAAAAAGTTAAGGTTTAGTGGAGAGTTACTATTTTTAAAACAGCAAGATGGATTGAAAGGTTTTGTGCAAATCCATATTTATTTATATGACAGAATAAGGTCAATGTTTCGCTCAATAATACATACCTACTGTTGACTTCTGTTAGCTATGGTGTCATTAACGTATATTGCAAAACTTACAGTGATATGTACTTACCTGTCTACTGTATATGAGGCGCACACCCTTCTGAAACATAGGACAGACAAAAAAGCATTCATGGATCATCAGGTTATGATAATGGTATGCAAACAAAAACAAATTTTGCTGATATTAGCTGTACAAACTTGACTAAATTGACCATTTGGACACAGGAGAATAATATGCTGATAAATACTTCAAAAACTAAGCATATAAGATTTGGGAGCCATAAATTGAAAGGTGAATATTTAAAACAGCATACAGCGATTGAAACTGTAGACTCACTTAAGGACCTGGGTATATGGGTAAATCCAGCTTTGAGTTTTTCTAATTTAATGATAGTTATAGAAGGTTTTCTATTGTTTATTCGAACAGAAAAAGATTTTTCTTTCAAATAAATGAATGGTAATACCGAAAGTAAACAAAACTAACGTTCACAATGTTGAACCAAATGCTCAATGCATTTCGCTCGACATTGTTGTCAAAACCACCACATGATAGCTATATAGGAGCTGATGTAAATCAAACTCCTATACAGCTATCACGTTTTTGCGGGGGGGGCAAGACCCTCTGCAACCCCCATGTGGGGGGCTGCACCCCCACACCCCCACTTATATATTCTAACTTCGAGATCTCACTACAGTGGGAATGTGGATGAATTTCCACTCTCCACTGTACCACGATCTCTATGCAGATAGTCAATTTCCACTTATGCAAATACAGTTGTGCATTCGCATAAGTGGAGTTGACTATCTGGTGCAAAACTGCTTGTGCATTCGACATTCTGTTTTTCGGCATATTGCTGCCGATAGAATGTTGTTTGCACAAACAATAGTAAATCGTTATATAACTATAGGTTGTATAAAAAGATGCCATAATTTCTGATTTCCTAGACTTTATAAGTCATTGTTTGTTAGTTACATTAGAGCTAAACTTGAGTATGGAATAACAATATGAAAACCCTATAAGAAAACAAGCATTAGTAAACTCGAAAGAGTACAGCAGAAATATACCAAGGGCATCCATGGATGTGAAAATTTAAGTAATTATGAAAAACTAAAATATCGGAACTTGTACAGTGCCTCTTATAGATATCTAAGAGGAGATCTTATTCAGGTACATAGGGCATTTAGAGACAACTACCTCTGGGATGTTTGGGGTTATCAAAAAGTACTAGAGAATCATCAGACAACCCATGCAGAAGATTCTAAAGGAATAAGAAGCGTACTAACTGGTTCTCTGAGAGAGCAGCTGGTTCATGAAACAGACTACCAAATTTCATTAAAGCAAGTGCTAGTTTAGATATTTTTAAGAACAGCCTGGACACTTATTATGGGAACAAGTGTTTTTGTATATTAGCAGGCTAGAAGGGCTTTAATGTCCATACTTGAAATATTTGTATGTATGTATGTATGTCTTAGCTGTGGTATGTGCTGATGTGTGGGCAATGTGGCTTGTCAATAGCAAGAAATACTTAATGTTCCAATGCAGGAGGGATAAAACATGATGATTTCTGTATGTCAAGATGGTATGTGGTTCTATCTTGATTTGTAAGTGTTAGTGCTGTGATGCAGAGCCAACTATCCAGAAAGAAGTGGTCAATTAACCACACAGTTCACTGCATTTCACATCGTTACATTGCAGTTTCATGTAATGAAGTAATATCATCCAGTAGCAATACTTATTTTTGTTCCAAATCAGTTCTGAAATCTATTTGCGTGAAGGCTGGCAAAGTATTATTGCATGTGTGATGATACTTTGATGTGTTGTAATGGTACTAGTGTGTTTGGTGGTGTTCAATGGTGTTCAGTGATGCTCAACATGTTTTATTGTACCTTTCTATGTTAGATCCAAAGCTCAGCTCAAAAATGAAATGTTCTGCATGCCTTCCCCATTTGTGAGATTGTACGCTGTGAGCAAACACAGTACCCTGCTGAAGCAATGAGTGAAACACTACATTTGTTTTGCCTTCTAAAGCGCAAACAGGCATTGCATTGATGTGGTGATATGTGGCTGTTGGAACTCTGAACAGTACTTAATGGAGAAAATCCACCTCTCAACTGAGCTTTTCCTGGTGCAAGCTGTAAATCCTCTGAGCTAAATGAAAAAACAGAGTTGAAGCCAGGTTTGACTGCAGTATGCAGATGATTTTAGAGAGTGTCAGAATGTGATTATTATATTAACTTTTTCTCATGAGTTTAAGAATACAGAGGAATGACTATAATGCAAATATGTTTCCTGACAAAATTGTATATGTGATAGCTACTGAAATATTTTTTTATGCTAAAGACACATAGACAAGCTTCAAGGGAAATCACAATTTAACTGGGTGTCCATCAGCCTAATTAATAATCAACAGCACAAAGATGTGAGGGAGAAGGAGTAAAGATAGCCACAGATATAGAGACACATATGAAGGGGTGCTGTTACGGGTTGTTAATGTCCATCTTAATGGTGTACCCTCAGTGTTTCACAGTCAGGCTCTGCATCAGTAAGTGATGGCTATGGTGGTGAAGAAGCTGTAGGACAGGCAAAAACTGATACTGACATAGGCAAAATAAGGGTGGTTTAATAACTTGTCCTTATGTGCATGGATATGTTTGCAAATGCTTTTTTTGCAACAGTTGTCAAAATCTGTTCATGAAAGTTTGTTAAATGATAAAAATTAAGATGAATGTCATTAAACATATCATATGAATATAACTTCGCAAAAAGAAATAATGTGAGCTACATCTGGACTTGAAACCTTGATGCTATGGCCAAAAAGCAATCTTCAGACAAGGATTTACATCAACACTCCTCAGAGGAAGTTGTAATTTGTTAGATCCAGTAGTCAGAGAACTGTCTGGATAGCTGTTGTTTGTATTGCCTTTACTCTGTATTCCAATAGTGCAGAATATTTAAGCACCTTGGCATGAGGATAACTGGACTACTATGAGTGATGACAACAACTGACCAAGTTTTGCCATAGTACATGAACAGCCATTGGCTGTCATTTGCCATTGCTGCAAGATGCCAAACTCCATGCAAAGGCTGAGTAATAAAGTGAACACTTTCTTATGGGCCATTTCTGGTCATGTGTGTTGTGTGTGATTCTATTTTTGACCAGATTAAACAAGTGACACTGGGGTTGATTAGAAAGTAGTGAAATGGGGCAAGCAAAGGGGAGGACACAGAAGAAAGAATACAGGAATTTGCAGGAAGGTAGTGGGATAGAACCATAGCTATCCACTACTTCACAACATAAATGTAAATATGCAGGCAGAATTTGCTTATTTTTGACTGTCACCACACCAAGAGTAGATGACAAGAACAGAAAACTGTTGTAGAGCCAATTGTACAAATCAAGTGTGTCAAGAAGACACATAGGTGAAGTGGAAAGTTGTGTATGGGTCATTATTTTTGTGGGGCAGTTGCCTATTTTTTACTTTCTTTTCTTTCAAAGAGAGGAATGTTGTGGAAGGTACTTAGAAATGTGAGGGTGAGGTAGAAAGGTTAGTTGAGGAAGCAGGTGCAGACATACAGGACAAACTAGACAGACAAGGATGGTGATGGATACAAAAGGTCTTAGGACACCATGACTGGGGATAGGTAGGAGGCATCAGAGGTGTACACCTGTCAAGCATGAGAATAGTGAGAATCTAGTCATCACCCTAAGAACTGTCATCCCTGTATCCTGTTTCAGTTTCCTGTGTCAGTGCTTGATGTGGCATCATCTTTACAATGTGACAAAGTACCTTTTTGACACTGCCAATTCGGGTACTGAGGCCCCTTTGTATAATATCCTACACTATCTTTTTCAGTACTCAGCGGAGAATAAAATCACCACCTCCAATAATACTACTCCTGGTGGGTACCAGGTTTACCAGCTTCTGGGGCAGGGCTACCTTATGTGCATGGGCCAGGGGTTGTGGAGGCAGTGCTGACAGCTTCAGACCTTGAAGTGCTGCAACCTGTGGAGGGATGGCAGGCCAGTCTGCAGTGGTCAGCCTACCCCTCTGTACTGCATTTTGGGTTTTATAAGAAGAAATGTATTACAACAGAACATTCGTTAAATTAAACAGAACATTTTATACATATAAGATAATTTCCGCACCACAAAAATGCTATGATATCACAAATACCACTATTTATTACAGTACTGCCATATTTCATACAAGCACAAATCTTTTCAGGCTTAAAATAAGACCTGATGCATATGTACCCATGCCTCTATGAGGGGAGTTAACATCCCTTGGTGTGCCTTATGATTCACTGCAATGTCTTTGGCAGCTGTACGAAACTGAAAAAGACAAGAGGAGACAGAAGAATATTGGATAACAGTTTTGCCTGGATATTGCATTCTAAATCATTTCATAGGTTCATAGGTGTGTACTAGGCTAATGGCCCTGGAGCCTATATAAGCCTACCCCAAGAAGATTCCCTGGTATCATGCCACCCAAAGTTAGTTCCCAGTGCCCCTGTCAAGCAAGTCCACTGAATTGATTCCCAGGGTGAACTTCCTATTGCCTATCCACTCATCAAGATTTCCCTTAAAGAGAGCCAGTGAAATGCTCTGCTTGACGTGAATGGGAAATTTGTTATGGGAAGTCTCTGGGTTAGGAACCTGTCCCTCCAACATGTTCTGTTTATTGTGGTAATGAGGTTTAGATCCCTGGAGCATGTGGCATGGAGGGATTGGGATTTATTTAGGTGTATCATATCTAGCAGCTCTGGGTCAGACATGGCTTTGTAGGTCAAGCAGAGATCGGCTCTAAGTAGGCGATAAGAGACAGAGTATAGCTGGAGTTTTTTGAGTCTGTCCATATAGGGCATGTGTCTAAGGCCTAAGATCCTCTTAGTGAGGCATTTTTGTGGCCTTTCCAGTTGTTGCAGGTGTCTAGTGAGGTACATACCAAATGAGGCATTGTATTCTATAATAGGTCTAATGAGGGATGAGTGGAGAGGGATTATGACCTCTTTCTTCCTGAATGAGAAACCTTTTATAATGAGATGTGCCACATAGAAGGACTTTCTGACTACAGTGGCAATGTGGTTATCAAAGGAGAGGTTGCTGTCAGCCTGTGTCACCAGGTTTCTTAGCACACCTTCAGTGTTTAGTGGACTATCACCTATGTGGTAGTTCATGGGCACCGGATTTTTCCCAAAAGGAATGACAATGCACTTTTTGGCATTGAGCTTAAGGCCATGGTTCTGGCACCAGTCATTGGTGTCAGTGAGGTCTTTTTGTAGAATGTCTACATCAGTTGGAGAATTAATAATGGCTCCCAGTTTGCAATCATCTGTGAACTTGGTCAGCCAAAGTCCGTTTGTGTTGGCTTGAACTTGAGAGAAGTAGATGCCAAACAGGAGAGGACCTAGGACCAATCTCTGTGACACACCATTTGTAACTGATCGGTACTCAGATTTGGAGTCCGCTACTTTCACAGTGTGGGTTCTATCAGTGAGCCAGCTGGCAACCCATCTTATGACATAGGAGTTTATGCCTAGTTTAGTGAGTCCATCTATGATTCCTGAGTAAGGAATGGTGTTGAAGGCCATGGCAAGATCTAGGTAGGCTGTGTAAACTACCTTGCCCTCATCCACAGCTCTTGTGACAGACTCAAAGATGTCTATCAGGTTGAGCAGGCATGCTCTACCTTTCACAAACCCAAACTGCATGGGGTCCAGAGTTTGGAGATTCCCTATGTTCTTGTTTATAAGGTCCATGATGATGTGGTCCATATTCTTTCATATCAGACTCATCAGACTAATGGGCCAGTAGTTCCCGGGGTCTGTAGACACTCCCCTTTGTGGAGTGGGATGACCATAGCAGTGTACCATTTGGTAGGAACAAAACCTGAAATGAGGCTGTTATTGAACAGGGTACTCAGGTGTGGTGCCAGTTCACTTTGTAATTCATGTAGAGCACAGCCAAGGATATTATCAGGTCCCATGGAAGCTATATTCTTGGCTTTGGACAGTGTGGTGTTTACCTGTGTAGCTGTGATAATAGGGACTTGGCATCCTTCAGGTATTGTGATAGCCACTTTGGGGGTGAAAGGGGGGTAAAGTTCGCATTGAACCTGTTGGCCAATATGTTGGCAATATCAGTTAGTTCTGTATATGCATTGCCGCTGTGCTATAACTCAGACCAGATCCAAGTATTGCCATGTAGATTCTGGACATAACTATAGAATGCCTTGTGCTTGTCTTTAGAATCTGCAGCAATTTTGTTTTCATAGCTAGCTTTAGAGGATTTGATGATGGATCTCAGTTTTTTGCAGAGGCTAACAAGGGAGTTTTTCCAGTCTTGGGAATTCACTCTTTTCTGCAACAGTTTTTGTCCTTCTGTTGTAGAGTTTGCTTATGGCCGGAGTCCACTAGATTGGCTTCTTTTTTTTGGAGGAGAGTGTTTTGTTTCTGTTTGGTATGGCCCATTCCATGCACTTCTGTATGTGCTCATACAGTGCATTGGTGTATGATTCAGCAGTTATGCACCTATTTTCCATTTGCATGGGTGTCGTGAAGTTAGCCACCTCTGTTTTTAGAAGCCCAAAATTGGCTTTGGAGAAGTTTTTTATGGTGGTTTCCTTTAGTGGGGGTGAGGGTGGGATGTGGATATCCATCGTGGTTACCTTGTGGTTAGATCTGACCAGGGAGGAGTTGATTACTGGTGTAGAGCAACAGTCGCCTATGTTAGTAATGACCAGCTCAAGGATGTTTCTACCCCTGGTGGGGGTAAGAATGAGTTGATCCAGGGCATTGGAATTAATGAATTCCAGAAAATGCTGAGCAAGTGTGTTGGTACATGAGTAATTTTCCCAGTTAATGGAGGAGTAGTTAAAGTCTCCCAGTATAATGGTATTGCGTTGTACCCTAATATTTTCCAGTGTGTCTAGGAATGTGGAGTGGAAGTCTTGGGACATGGTGGGGGATCTATAGCAGGCTAAAATCTGGATTGCAGTTTTACCCAGTGTTAGTTGTACCTGAAGTATCTCTGACGTGTTATGTTGGGCTACTAGTCTGGAAGTGTGCATCTCCTTTATGAATATGGAGAAACACTGCATTTAGTGCTTCAGTCCAGGCTTAGGGGCCAAAAGGTGTAGTATGAATTATAGCCTGGTAGTGCTGGGGTGCTCTCCGGAGCCTTGAACTAGGCCTCGGTCACTGCACATATGTCGATGTTCTCCATTTTAAGGAGTGCTTCGAGTGAGTGTATTTTGAGATTTAGACTTCTAGCATTGAGTAGCATAATCCTCAGATTTAATTTGCTTGTAGCTGTTATGGTGGTAATTTTGCCTTCAGGACATTGCCTAAAAAAAGGCTCTATAGGGGTGGCAAGAGCCTTGGCCAGTATCCAGAATCCCTGTGGTGATAGGTGCAGGCCATCTCTGGTGAAGCATCAAGGTCTGTCAATCATGTCATCCCAGGCAGAGAGATACTGGATCCCCTTAAAATGAAGCCAATTGTTGAAGTCAATCATTTTCTGCTTGTACTGTGGTATCATTTTGGGTGACGGTAGGATGCTACTCAGAGCTAGGGTCATACCTGCCTGGGCTACAAGATCCAAGAGCTCCTCTATGTCTCTTTTTATGTAGTCCAGGGAGGTACGTCTCAGGTCATTCAAATCAACATGGACAATGACAGAGTCATATTTGCACCTGTTGTGGAGTGACCTAAGCATGCATTATGTGGTAGATCCTGGCACCCAACAGGCAGCTGACCATAACTTTCTCCTTATTCAGCCTAGTGAGTGGGACATTAGTGGGCCTTACCATTGAGTCACCTATGACTAGTGTATTGGGTAAATTGTTTTGCCTTATGGGCTTTGGTTGAGTGGCACACTGTTTATGTGAGCTATGTGTCTCATGGTTTGTGCTGGGATGTGGTGGCTGTTTGCATTTCTGCCCCGGAGGTCTCTGTTGTTTGGGCAGAGTTTTATTGACAGCCTCCATGAAAGTAGGTGTGTGTTTTGTGTTACTATGTGAGGGTTGTGGTGGTGTAAGCACTGGAGGGCAATGTATTGAATGTGGTGTGGTGCAGGTGTTAAGCTCCTCCTCTTGACTGGCTAATCCAGTCTTGGCTGGAGAGTGCTTGACTTCCAATTTGGCTATATATGTGCATCTCTCACAAGTCATATTGTTGGGAGGTAAGAAGAGAGGGTTGTCAGTGTAGATGAGGCAGTTGCTACATTGCTTCAGGATGCCCAAGTTCACCAGGTAGACAGGAAAAAGCACAGGGAACTGACCTTTAGATATGTCTGGATATGAGCTCAATATATTAAGTACTGAAGCCTTTTACAGGAAAAATGTCACTCAAAGTGTCTGAGTCTGTACAGAGCACTGCCAAACACTTGAGGGGAAACTAATATGTAGACCCTGTAAATTTAAGGATGAAGTATTTGGTCAAATATTCTAAATTTAGGAAGAAATCAAGCAGTACTTACTGAAAATAGAGAATTAGTTTGTCAAGAATGATGAAAAGAGGGGAGTTGCATGAATGGCTACTGCCTGGCTACTACTAATGCTGGTCTCAGCACAGCTTCACTCTGTTGGGATACAATACTCCTTTGCTTCTTCTCTTACCAGAAGCAAAATGTTAGCATCAATCCCAAGAAGAGAAGCAGGCCATGGGCTGTTTGATGATCCACAGTCTTGTTCCAGATTTAGTACAGATAGGTCAATATACTTACACAACTGTGGGATGTCAGCAGTTCTAAACTCATCCTCCCATCAGCTAAGAGGTCCTTCTTGCATTGTTTCAAGTTACTATAGTGGTGATGGCAATTTGCTCCAGTGCATGGAATTCCAGTTGCATTGGAGGCACCTTGGCCACTCTGTTCCAAGGCTAAGTCTTATACTGAGACTCAATGTAGTCCCCCTGCAGTAGCCTATGGCTGTCGTACTTCACGAGGAGTGCCACAAAAATTGTGGACTCCTCCATACCCCATTCCTCTGCCCTAAATTTAGCACCCTCATCTCCCACACCAGCCATGCCTGCAGAAGTCAAGCAGGAACTCTAGCTATGAACTGGTGCCACATTCCAATCTTGTGTTTAACAGCTGGTGTGCAAACATGCACAACTATGCCACCTGCATTTGTGCAATGGAAAGCAGAGAGCAAAGAGGAAGATATTTTATCAAACAGCAGTGAAGGTGTGAAACATGGCAGTGAGATTTGCCTTGTCTAATGCACAACCTATTCACACTTTTTCAGATGGTCAGTACTGACAGGATCAATATTTTGGCTTGTTATCCTTAGGATTTTGGAGGTTAAGTAGGATGACCTTGGCACATAACTTTCTGGAATTACACACTGGAAAAGGTTATTTGACTGATATGGAAATCAAACCTAAGGAATAAATAATGCATAAACTTCAAACAAGGTGATTACTTGCCAGTGCCACAGGAGAACTCCCTTTCAACCATGTTTATTACAAACTACATTCAGTATGGATGGAAATATACCACAGATAGACCTGTATGTGTGAGACTTTAAGAAGTCCTGTTAAATACATTTCTATGAAATAGACATTATTACTGTTTGTAAATGTATGTCAGATGGATAGGCTTTCATGAGCTGATTAATACAGGTTGAGGTATGATACATGTATACTTCGTTACATATACTGCCGATTTTAACTTAAGTATTCTGCTCATCATAGATATGCAAGTACATTTTAATTCATTATCATAACTATCTAGCTTAAATAATTACACACATTCAAATGTGTTTCATAAGTAAATCATTTATGAGATATACTACTTAAAAAAATTGTATGTCAAAGCATGAATGAGACTTTTCTTGCAATAAACATAATTATGATTGGCGTTTGCATGTAGTGTTACCTTCCTAATCAAAGTACTGTTAGAAACTGTTTTCTGACACCCAATTTAAAAAAAAAAGGGGTACCTGGGTTTTAACCCTGGACCACCTATGGGATATTTCTAAAGACGCTACACTTCTACCTTGTGCTATAGAGAAAATTAGGTTAACCGGTGGATTTTCTCTAAGTACTATCCAGAGTACTGCCAGTCACGCATCACCCTTTAGCCTGTTTACCCTACAGAAGACTGCCCAAATAACATTTTTCACTTTTTTCCTTAATCATATAAGCTTGATTGTATGATGGTGAGCAGCAAGCAAGTGCAGAAGGCAAAAACAGTAATAAAACGCATATAAAGTTATCTGGAGTAATAATTTCCACAGTGCATTCGCAATGTATGGATTAGAACTACAGAAAAACTACTGTTTCCTTCAATTATGAGTCCTGTTTGTGTCTGCTAAGCAGTGCTGACATGTAGGGAAAATAACATAATGAAATAATTTATATTCCACACACCAGTTTTGTTTTATTGCTGTTCAGAGTGTTGTAGCAAAGCTCATCTATGAGAATGTGTAATGCAATACTGATGGCGAGACCAGTTACATTTCTCATTGTGTACCTTAGGCAATGGACTCTCATTCACTGCACTGAAATGCTACCAGTTACCAGTGAATACTGACAAAATCCATACAAATGAAGAACACACACGAAAAGGTAATAGACAGTTGTGAGTAGTTAACACATTTAGGGTAATACATATGAAAAGGTGGAATTGTGAAGTTTCTTAGGTCTATGAGTGGTACAACCTGATTGTATGCTCAGAAAATATGCATTAATCCTATCAGACAGCACACTATCTGGAAGTGAACTTTTAACTCAGTGCAATAACAACACACTCTCAGTTGTGTTTCTTATCCCTCTGTGCCAACATAGGATTAGACCTTTTCATTGTAAGTCTACTCTGCATGTTACAAACAATTCAGAGAGAACAGTCACTTCAGTATTGCTTGTTGTTGTCAGAGCAATCAGAAACAGTTGCAAGCCATTAGCAGGTAATAATTGTTATTTCACCTCCCTGCAGTCCTACGGTGTGTGCATACAATTGTGTAGCTACCTACACCATGTTTACATGCCCTACACCAAGTAATTTTTTTTTGTTAATGCTAATGATTTCACACCTCATCTGCATATTCACAGTGCTGAAAGGGCTGAGTCTACACTATAGGAAGGCAATGGTGTAGCTATAGAAGTAAAAGAAGGTGAGTCTGTTTGGAAACAGACAGAGCATTGTTAGCAGTTACTTGGAGGATATTCTTCTACAAATCACTGCACTATTTCATAAGTTATGCCTGTTTTGTTATGCATGTTACACGCTGCTTACATGTTCATATATGGAATGTATTTCAATATGCAATGGATAAAATTGCAATGTATGCAATTTTGAAATTTCACTGCTGCTATACTACACATATGGCAGTTCTCAGTGCACCCCCCCCCTGTGAGAATGCTGATGACTGGGACATGGCATTTGTTAATTTCTGTTCGAGTTAGGGTTGCATGTATGTGTGATGCACAGAGTGGATAGGTACTAGACTGACAGTATGTGGGTAGTTTATGTTTTTTCACATTTGTTTGTCTACTACAAGTTCAGCACTTACCTTGGCATTGCTGTAGTTAGGATTCATGTGCTTCAGGGCTGTCTCTGTCTGATGTTATCTGTACACAGCCATTACATAGGGAAGTAAAGTCTGCGGAAATTGGATGGCATCACTTTTAATACTTGTATGTGCTTAGGTTGTTATGTGTATTCCTTTGCTGTTGAGTGTGTGTGCTATCATTTTTTCTCAGTTGCTGGGTGTGTATGCTGACTTTCGAGTCTTAGCCTATGAGTGCATGTGTTATCCTTGGTCTCTTAGCCAGGGAAAGGGCATATTATGCATGCCTATGTCTGCCAGCTACCTCTGCAGTTGGAGGTGTCCTCTCAAATAACTCATCTTAATATGTGGTACTAGCCCCTGTTGCAGCTCTTTCCTCAAGATAATGTTGTGTAACATGGCACAGACTGTGAGAATTTCTGCATAGGTGCCTGGCTTGTACTGCCGGCCACCTCCCCAATGTGTTCAGACAGTGGAAACGTGACTTCAGCATGCCAAAACCATGCTCTATAATGTTTCTAGTTTGAGTGTGAGCATCATTACATCCTTCTTCTGTAGTTGTGCATGCATTTTTGATGAGTGTTATGAGCCACTGTTCTAGTGCAGAACTGGCATCACCCAGTAGATGGCGATGTGGAACATCATCCCTAGCATACCTTGCGTAAAGTCGTGAGGTGCACCATATGTGTGAGATGTGATAACTGCCTGGGTTGCCTGCACTGACATTGAGAATAATCCCTCAGGCATTATAGGTAACCTGACAGTTGGAGTGGAACCCCATCCTGCTGATGTATGTCCTTCCTTGTTCACCAGGTGGGGCTTTTATTTTTATGTGAATACAGTCTATGCCCCCCCCACCACGACTTCTGGGAAGTGTGCTATAGCATATAATTCCTGCATTGTTCTTGCTCTCTCCTCTGTTGTGCATAGAAAATAGATGCAATTCCTTGCATTTTATAGCATAGCATTTCAATATTGGTGAAATATTCTGGAATCTAAAGCCTATGACATCCGTAGTATAGCTCCTGTGGGTCCCTGGAATGTGCCATCTGCTAATATTCTTAATGTTACACATACTTTAATTTCCACTGGTGTAGGTTCATCTCAATTTCCACTAAGCCAGAGGTTGGGGCAGCAGAGATTGCAAATTTTCTATAGTGTTTCCCCTATTAACCCTGTATCACTCTACTTTTTCAATATCATGCATTCTATTGTGTGTTAAATGGTGTCTGAATACCTTTCTTCTCCTTGGACGAGGTCTATCTGCAGCATCAGCAGCATAGATTTGAGCGTGTTGCACGTATACATGCAAGAGAGCAGCAGCCCCTAACATTGTTTTTTTTTTCTAAGTGTGATGGTGGCTGTATTCCACCAGGTTTTGGTGTTCAGAGCCAAGCTTCCTGAATAGCTCTGCCATATTGGATCGGTTTATTTGCATATAATTCAGCTGCTTATGCTTTAATTTGCATACTATACTAGGTTTACCTTTTGGCAGCTCTATACAACATGTATCGCCATTTAATGAATACAAAATGGTGTGCTATCATGAGCAGGTCATAGCGCCAAATGCAAATAATAGCAGCACGGAAATAAGTTCTTCATGAATCTGGGCTTATGTGGTTTAATTTCTCCAAGCCTCTTCAGTTACTAGTATCATGAGGGGAATGGACTTCATTCCTAAGTCAAAGTATGTTTAAAGTTCTTGAAATTAGCATTGTTTCAATATTTGATATTAGCCAAAAATACTTTTCACAGCACCAGCAATGCTCCCAGATTTGACTCCTGTAGCTCCTATGGAGTTGGTAACATACCTAAATATGACTGTAAATTATTTTTTATGATGCCCATTGCTCCTACTACTATTGGAATTCTCTGAGCATCCTTCTTCTACACTGCCCTTGTTTCACCCTGCAAATAATAGGGGAAACACTATAGAAAATCTGCAATCTGTTCTGCCCCAACCTCTGGCTTGGGGGAAATTGAGATGAGCCTACACCAGTGGAAATTAAAGTACGTGTAACATTAAGAATATTATGAGTGTGTGTTTCTCTCTATGTATGACACTGTAATCACAGGGTGTGACAATTTCAGTGATAAATGCTACTTTTTTCTTTTCATGGACTACTTTATCTAGTTTTCTCACATCAGTTTTTTGAACTGCTGGTAATGGGACAGCCCAATGTGATATAAACTTCCTCATTCTCTATAATGCTTTGTGGCTTATGGTTCCAATGCTTTTTAGCTACTTCCGTATTGTAATATTTGCTCAGTCCCCAGTGGAAACGTCTTGAAACATTTTATTTTATTTTTTATTTATTTTTATTTATTTTACATTTGTTGACCGGGCTAGTCTGGCTGGATACATGTCCATTTTCAGCAGAGGCCCGAGGAGAAAAGCTCCACTAAACTACCAAGAACGTTACATAAAAAAATCATTACTGTTAAGGAATAGCATTAAATTGAAAGTCATAAGAACACACAGAGCGAAAGATAATAACACAGAGAAACAAACTTACAAAATGCAGTTCATTACATGTCAACTATTTTGCTTAACATATACTTAGTTAGATTAGATGAGCAAAAGGTGGAGAAATGAGACAGGTAGTGCATAAGAAGAGTGAGGGGAACTAGAGAAGAAAAAGGTTAGTCTGGTGTGCTGCAGGAACAAAGCCAATGATTTAGATAGTAAAGTTTGATTTTCTGCTTGAATTGTGGCAGGGATTGAGTCAAAGTTATGTCACTAGGTAAGAGATTCCAAGTTTTACCTATAGTGTTAGTGAAAAGGGAAGCACCTGCTGCATTGTTTACCTTTATTGATTTTGTCATGAGTTTACTAGAGGAGCGAAGTGAGTTCAGATTGCTGTAAGGGGTTAGAAGTTGAGAGAGTATTGGGGTGTTGTCAGGTAGGTACAATATGTTGTGGGCTATAGTGAGTTGAGGAATTATTAGGTAATTTTGAAATTCGAGCCAGCCGAGTTGTTTTAGGTTAGTACAATGGTGAGTCCTAAATGGGTTACTAGTGGCGAAACGAGCTATGTTGTTGTAGCAAGTTACAAGTTTGTTTAGATAGATTTTCTTAAGGTTTGTGTAAATTGGGGAAGCGTAAAGGAGAGTAGATAGGAGATGTGATTGTGCAATTTTGATTCTTGTTGCTGGGGTAAGGAAAGGTTTGATGCGATAAAGGGATCCAATTTTTCTGTTTACAATCTTGATGGTGTTGTTAATGTGCTGATCGAAGGAGAGATTGTTGTCAATGGTTATTCCTAATAGTTTAGTAGTTGGGTCAGGTGAGATGATAGTGCCATTATTTGAAGAGATGGTAAAGTTTAATGGGGAGATCGAGAGGTGGGTGAAAAGAGGAGGAGTTTAGTTTTTTTGGCATTTAGTAGGAGAAACCGTCTAGAAAACCAAGTTTCTACTGTGTTAAAGGTGTTTTGGGTCACTGAGCTGAGTTCAGTAGGGGAGGGTGCTGAGCAGATAAGAGTAGAATCATCTGCGTATTGTATGCAGGTAGCTTGTGGGATAGCAGCTTGAAGATCGTTAATAAAGAGGGAGAACAGAAGTGGACCCAGGATGGAGCCCTGGGGGACTCCGATGGAAATAGGCAGAAGTGATGAAATATGGTTTTCCCATATTACTGCTTGTTGTCTGTTGTTAAGGTAAGATTTAAACCAGTCAGAGGATAGTTTATCAGAAGATAGGGATTCAAGAATGTTGATTAAGAGAGAGTGGTTGACCATGTCGAAAGCTTTCGAGATCAATGAAAAGCGGCAGAGAGTGTATTGTTATTTCGATTTTTATTGATAGTATCTACAAAGGATAGAAGGGCAGTGGTGGTACTGTGGTGGGGTCTGAAACCATGCTGGCAGTTTGCTATTATGTTGTGATGAGAGAGATAGTGTACGAGTTGCTGATGTATACATTTTTCCATAATTTTTGCTAGGGGTGAGAGAAGGGCAATAGGTCTATAGTTTGAAAGGTCAAGGAGTTACCACCTTTGTGCAGTGGGATAATGTAGGAGACTTTCCAGATATCAGGGATGGTTCCTTCTAGGATAGTTCTGTTGATGAGTAAGGATATAGGATAGGCAGTTTCTTTGGCAACTTTTTGAAGGAAAAGAGAAGGGAGTTTATCAGCAGAAGGGGTGCAGGGTTTCAGTTTATGAATGAGTTTGTAGATAAAAGATGTAGATATAGGCTTTAGAGAGAAGTTGAAAAGGGAGCTAGTTTTGTTAGTAGGTATATGAAAGTTGTTAGGGTTCATTTGTTTGGCAAGGGATTGAATAGTTTCAGTGAAAAAGAGTTGAAGGCATTAGCAGTCTGGAGAGGGTGTCTGGGTCTGAATTTTGAGGGAAGGAGTTTTAGCAGTTCCTGGGGAAAGAAGTCTGTTTACTGATGACCAGAACTGTTTAGAGTTGTTAATATGAGTTTCCTGAAGATTACAGTAGAAGTTCTTCTTGTCAGAGAGTATTGATTTTTTTGCTAGATTTCTAAGATGGCAGAAATTAATAAAATCAGGGTTTAGTCTATGGCATCTCCATTTTGTCCATGCTGCGTTTCTAGCATGCATAAGTTTTTTAGTTTTGGTTGTCAGCCATGGGGCAGATTTGGTCTTTACTCTAATAGAGCGTTCTGGAGCATGTTTATCAAGTATTGATAGGAATGTAGTATTAAAGAATAGTACTGCTTCCTCTAGGGGAAGTGATTTTAAGCAATTCCAATTACATGCTCTAAGTTCAGTTTTAAAAAGGTCTATATTAAAGTGCTTGACAGATCGAATTAGTCTTGTATTTGGGAGGTTAACATATTCTGATTTTTGTCTAGTGATGTAGGTTAGGCAGTGGTCGCTGATGTCATCAGGCATAATCCCTACTTTATATTGTTTGTTAACTTTATTTGTGAGTATCCAGTCCAGTATACTCTCTTTCTTAGTGGGCTTATTGACTCTAGTAGTTGAGGTAATAGTTTGTGAGAAACCATGTAGGTTAATATGAGAGGAGGGATTGTCAGCATTAACAGTGTTCCAGTCTATGTTAACGTCGCCGAGAATTATGGTTTCTTGGGGGTAGGTGATAGAAACCCAATTTAGAAATTCTTCTAATATTGGAATGTTGTTACCTGGGGGAAGATACAAAGAAATAATGTAAATGGATTTTTTGTTATTAAGTTGGAGTTTAACAATGATGGTTTCTATTTTGCTGTTTTGGTATGGGTATGCTGGTTGGGTGGAGATGTTCAGTTGGTTTTTGAAAAGTATTGCCACTCCACCACCCTTACGTTTTAAGCGGTCCTGTCTTAGTATGTTATAACCTTGGGGTATAATCTCTGAGTCTTTTGTGCCTGGGTTTAGCCAGGTTTCCGAGAGGCAGAGAATGTCAAATGAGTGGATATCTAAGAGGGCGTGGAGTAAGGGTACTTTTTTGTTTATGCTATGAATGTTTAGGTGTCCTATAAGGAAGTTATTATTGGGGTTAGTTAAGCAGTTTTGGGGTGGTGGTGAAATAGGGCCAGGGTTGGGGTGGATGTCTCCATCTTGTAGGGTGGGATTAGATAGTATGGTTAAGTAGTTCTTATTATGAGTTATTAAGGTTTTTTTTTTTTTGTTAGATAGTAGGGGGTAGGTGAGGTGATGTAACCTGTGGAATTTAGAATGAAGATAGCTAGGGGTGGAATTAATATTAGGGTAAGAAGACAAAGTGAGAATAGAAGAAGTGTGTTTTTGTGAGGAGATAAGATAGTTGCTAAGTGAAATTTCAAAAGATGTTAGATGGTATGTTGAGAGAAGGGTTGTCAACATTAAGAGAGAGAGTGAAGGCATAGTTAGTATATAGGGAGACATAATTTAGCAATAAGAGAAGTGAGGAAGTAGAGAGGTAAGTGCAAAGGGGAGAGAAATAAGTTAGGTACACTATAGAGGGGGATAGTAGATATAGTTAAAGCAGTTGGTAAATAAGAATTAGTTCTAATAGGTAGATAGAGAAAGAAAGGAGCAGAGGTGAGGGGAAGTGTATAGTCAGAAGTCAAAGTAGTGGAGAAAAGTAAATAGAAGTGGTATAGTCATAGGGTTGAGAAAGAGAAAGGGGGAGTGGAAGGGGTGTGTTTAGGCTATGCAGCAAAATTGGCGGGAAGGGGAGTAATAGGAAGTAGGGAGTAGGGGTGTGGCTAGAGAACTATAAGTGTAGGACCCCGGGGGGTGGGTGGGAATTGGGGTAGGGTGGGGAGCGGAGTGAGGCCGGGGGGCGAACGGAGCGGGAAGAGCCAAAGAAAAGTTAGAGTGGAAAACAATCAGTTAGATGCTGAAAGTAAAGGTAAGTAATTCTGGGACATAGAATCAGAGAAAGGAAGGGGTGGAAGCTACACAAAAAGGCTAGCAGATAGTGGGAAATATAGGAAATTAGAAGGTAGGCGAAAATTAGGCAAAGATGAGCAAGTTTAGTAGAAGGGAGCCACCTAGTGGACTCAGCCGGTAATTGCTACCAGGACTACTAACAGGGCTAGAGGCAATGGAGAGAAGAAGGTAAAATAGAGTAGCTAAAGGGTGCTGGTGGCTGCTGGCAGAACCTGCTTAGAGACTGACAGTAGCTGAGGGTTACAAAGCTAACACAATGCTGAAAAATCTGGAACAGCTGAAGGACATACTTCCTTGGGTCTTTATGAGAGGAGGCTTTACCAAATACAGTGAGGTTTTGTTCCCTAGGTAGGGTAAGAGGCAGGAGACTGAGGTAGGGTATTCAATCCCAGTCCTAAAAGGTGGTCACTAGGCAGAAGAGCTGAGAATAGAAGGGAGAAGAAAAGGGTTATAAAATACAACAACAAATATTGTAAGAAAGCAAGTAGAATGCAATAAATAACAACAAACTTTTAAATCATTCAGCCAAGTACAGCAGCAAAAACTGTAAGAAAGCATGTAAAATACAATAAATAGCAACAGAATTGTAAATCATATATCCAAGTACAATATTTCAGACGCAGGCCCCCAGCAATTAATGTATCACACCCAGAACAAGATCTGTGACTTTTTCCAGTTCTGTTTAAGAAAACCTGCATTTGTATGGTTCAACCACATGTTTGATGGACTTGTAAAGCAATGTGTACGTAGTCCACCATCCTGGGCTGCCAATATCAACCTTTCATCTTTTGGTTTAAATTCACCTCTCCTTAACCATTTCTGTGTCAGATCCTGATTGACATGAGGTTATTTCAGGCGTTTTCTGTACTTGCAACTGTAGTTATGCATTTTCACAATTTCTTGCCTTCTCGTTTTATCCTTCTCCTTATATCCTTTCCTTTGATTTTTTGGCACATTCACTGTTTTTTGTGCACTTCTAGTCTGATTTCCATTCCCACTTGGCACCGATGGGCTTCTGCCAAACTAAGCAGGGAGTCATCTTAGACTTCTCTTCCACATGTTTTAAAACTTTCACTATGTTTGGATCTTGTGAATTCTGCAGATATGTATGTAATCATACTATTGTAGATCTAAACATGTAATCAGTTTCAAGGATGCCCATACCTCTTTCAGAAAGAGGAGTTTATAATCTTGTTATATTCCGATACTTATACAGCATTTGATAAGCAGGAAGCTCTTTTCTTGGCTTCCCATCCAACAGATCCAATACCTTTTGGAGCCAATCACCCCAACACTGTAAGTTAGAACAGGGAAGAGCAAATTGGTTTATAGCTTGGACTTTGTTCCTGGCACCTAGCCAGTATGACATTTCCCTGTGGTACATTTGGTTGGGGACACATGGCTGAAATGACATTCAGTGGCAGAGAAATATGGCTGTTGCGAATTCCCTGTGGGCAAACAGAAGAATGCAGTGCCATGCACACATTTTCAAGAACCAAATGCATGGGGGGTAATGTCCATGGCCCACAAAAAAAATAAGGCAGCAGGCAGTATAGCAGGCATCAACAGCAGGCTAGCCAATGGGCATGTCAGTGGCAGGAAAAATGCAGTGCACAATTGGCAGCACCTTTATAAGCAGTGTGTGTGTGTGAACCACTACCCCTTTCTCAGTATCTAGAGAACATTACCTAAAATGCATACTGGACACTAAATGTGACTACAGTAGCAGGCGGGATATTCTCCATGCAGTAGCACACTTCTACATGTTATAGTTACATAAGCATGTACTGTACACTGAGCACAACACTCATTAATTCTTCTTCCCCAATGCACTTGGTTATTAAAGCTGTGGACAAGGCAGTGTGTGCTTCCTTTACCTACAGGGAATTTGCAAACAGCCATATTTCTCTGCAGCTAAATGTCACTTCAGCCATGTGTCCCTAGTCAAATGTACCACAGGGAAATGTCTCGCTGCCTAGGCGCCTGAACTTGGCCTGTGTCCATTAGAGATACAGGTGCCAAACTAGGGATTAGTTTGTACATAATCAGAAGGCAAATTAATGGTCTGTAGTTTTTAAGATAGCTTGCAGGTTCACCCTTAAGGAGGAATTTAGTTTTTCCTGTTGTTAACCAGGCTGGTGTCTGTTCAGGGTGTGCATGTAAGTACTTACTCAGGGCTAAATTTTCATGTAATGATGTTACCATGTTTAGCCAGAATACATGTACTGCTTCTGTTCCTGTTATTTTCCATTTAGGATCTTTTCTTAATCTTATTTAATTTTCTCTGACAGGTTACTTCATCCCAATTTCATCTCCTGTACATAAGAGCTTCTTACTGTTTATTTTACTTCTGTCCAGTCAGCATCTCTGTTATGTTCCACAGTATTTTCATAGATATTTCTCCAAAATGTGTCCATTTCTTTTTTTCAGTGGTGTTTCTCTTCCATTTACTTTGTTTCCTAATTATCTACAAAACATTTTTGGATCATCAAAAATTGTTTATTGTGTAGTTTTCCTTTACATTTACCTGCATATCTTCTAAGTTTTTCTGTCTGTGCTGATATCTTCAAATGCTTCAAATGCACTGACTAGAATCTATGCAAAGAGGCTGCCACCACAGAACAGCATGTAAACCTGGATGAGTATACTGAAACAGTAGTGGGCCATATCACCAAATGTATCGAGGACATGACCACCTTGAAGGACATACCTATGAGGGCAAACCAAAAACCATGGCTCACTAGCGAAGACTGTGAGCTACAGAGAGCACAAAATGCTGCCTTCAAGTCTGGAGATAAATAGATGCCCTTAAATTTGCCAGGGCCAACCTGAATAAGGGAGTAAGAGCAGTAAAATGTGCTCACAGGCTAAAAATACAAAAACATACAAATGGATCGTAGGCAGCTGTCGAAAGGCATCCAGTGCATTACTGATTACAAACCTCCATCAACACAATGTGTAGATAATACAGACTTTCAAGACAAACTTAACACCTTCTTCAGCAGATTTGTGGAGACAAACAATACCTTCCCAAAGAAACTACCCTTGGTTGGGGATGCCACACCACTATGTCTCAGGCTAGAGGCAGTCCAAAAGAAACTAAGAAAAGTCCACCCAGGTAAGACACCAGGTCCAGACATAATTCTGGGTCATCTACTCAAGGACTGTGCAGATCAACTGGGACCTCTATTCATTGACATCTTCAACACATCTCTCAGACAGGCTAGTGTTCCAAGATGCTTCAAGTCTCATTCCTCTGCCAAAGAAGCCATCCCCAGTCTTATTAAATGACTGCCGACCCATCGCACTCACACCGCTGGTGAAGAAATGTTTTGAAAGGATGGTGAAAGACCATATATCATCTTTTCTGCCTGCATCTTTTGAGCCTTTACAATTTGCTTACAGATCAAATTGCTCCACTGCAGATGCTATATCCCTAGGACTACATTGCACCTTGAACCATCTTGAAGGAAAAAAAAAATGCTACATATGTACGCTGTTCATAGACTTTAGCTCAACCTTCAACACTGCAATACTGCAGCAGTTTTTGACTAAACTAAGTCAACTAGGCATAATAAATGTACTCTTCAACTGGATACTTGACTTTCTGACAGACAGGCCCCAAAGCATTTGAGTTGGCAATAGCCACTCATGATGCATCACCTTGAAAACAGGGGTCCCACAAGGTTGAGTACTAAGTCCACTTCTCTTCACAATACTGGCCCATGACTGCTCTGCAAAACATCAGACAAAATCACATCATCAAGTTTGCCGATGATACCTCCGTGATCAGCCTCATCAGAAATGATGACAAGGGGGCATACAGAGAGGAAGTGAACCAACTCCCCAGATGGCGCATGCACAACAACCTAGCACTAAATGTTGACAAAGCAAAATAAATCATTGTTGACTTCAGAAAGAAGCAAGGGTCCCACCCATCACCATCACCATCAGTGGTGTGGCAGTGGAAAGAGTAAAAAGCACCAAATTCCTAGGGCGCACATCTCAGATGACCTAAGCTAGGCAACAAACAAATCCAGCCTTCTAAAGAGAGCCCAACAATCTCTCCAGTTCCTCTGGAGACCACTCAAAGCAAACCTCTCACCCCACATCCTCATGACCTTCTACAGGGCCAAAATTGAAAGCATACCGACTAACAACATCAACAGTCCGGTATGGAAACTACTCATACACAGATTGCAAGGCATTAGCAAAGGTTGTAAAGCATGCCAGGAAAATCACAGGATCAAACCCCCAGTCTTTACAGGACCTTTACTTTTGCAGATGCTATGGCAGGGTTATGAAACTGATAAGGGACAAGTATCATCCTGCACATGGACTGTTCCACCTCCTGTCTTCAGGAAATGATACAGAAGCATCAGGTGTAGAACATCAAGATTCAGGAACAGTTTCTTTCCACAAGCAATCAGACTGTTGAACAACTAACCTTAACAATGTCAACACTTCCTCAGTTCATGAGACCACCATTAGTGCAATATGATTATTTTTACTAAAACATAATTAAATTATTCTATTTATCTATGTTATGCAATCTGAACTAAATTATTATTTGCACAAGTACGGGAACTGTGAATTATGGTATGCTGCTATCCTATCTTAAAAATGGTGGTGGGTAAGTTATCTATGTGTGTATTTATATCTGTACTGTCTAGAATTTCTTCCATTATATGCTTCCTTCGCCCTCTTGTGAAAACTGCTTTTCAATGCTCATGAGCCTGAAGCAATGGAATTTCATTGCATTTGCTGATCTCAATGACAATAAAGTTTACTTTGACTTTGACTTTGATCTTTAGTTTATTATTTGCAATATTGTACAATAGATCCAGGTCTGTTCTAATACTGCACGTTGCTTCTATTACATCTATCTTTCTCTAAATATTTTTGTTGATCAGTTCCCTGTTCTACACTCTTCTAACAGTAATGTTTTTTTGTCTTAACTGCTTTATCATTTTTCTGTATTTCAATCTTACATTTAATTTCATCTCTTCTCTTCCTTTCCCTTATCGCCCTATATTTTTGTGGGAAGCCTTTATCTGTTATTAATTTTGCTGTACAATAATATATCATATTTACTTCTGTTATATCACATGGATTTCAGTTAATAGTTTTGATTACTGTGTTCATTTGTTTTTATCAGACTTCTAACAGTTTGGGTCTTATTAACTAATCTATTTCTTTCATCAGTCTTAATATGTCTATTCATCTCTATTAAATCAACAACTCTTCCCTTATCTCATTTTCTCCTAAACTGAAGGTGCATTCTTTATTCTCCAATTATTGTGGGCATTCTACAGAAAGTTCCAGAACATCTTCCTGTGATGCATTCTCTTCAGCTGCATCCTCATGGCTCATTGGCCCATCACTCCATAACAGTAACCATGTCAGAGTTGCCACTGTTTCCTGCTTCTTCCTTTGCTGTGGAAATCCAACTGAGCTCCTGCACCAGTTTCCCACCAAAGGCTCCAGAATATCCTCATGTGTCAGCTGGTCAGATACTTCCTGTTCCACCTGTTTCTCCTGCATTTGAGGACTCATTGTTCCATCATGCTGTGACTTTACCAGAGTTGGATTTTCTACAATAAATTCTTCACTTTGCAGGTAACCCATGATTATAGTTTCTATTTCTGTAACTTTGCCATTACTTATTCTCTTTTCTACTTTCCCTTTTGTGTTTTCACTTTTTATATTGCAAAATTTTTCCATATTCAGATGCCTTTGCATGTATTCCTCTTCAAATATCTTTGGTGCTGCTTTTTTGTAATGATTAGTTTTGCTTTCTCCTTTGCATAAATATTGCACAATATTAAATTTATTTTCCCTTTTCTTTATCATGTCCATATTTCTTCTTTAGATGTCTCCCACTCCACCTGTTTCTCCTTACTTTGGGACTCATTGTTCCTTCATGGTGTATTAGACTTTCTACGCTAAATCCTTCACTTTACAAGTATTCCATAACTTCAGCTTATGTTTGTTTATCTTCTATTTTACTAATCGTTTGTACTATGTTCCTCTTTGTAATCTTAGTTTTTGTTGTGAATTCAATGTGCGATATGAGCAGCTGATTTGTTGAATGTCTGCAAACAGAGATCATCATCTCAACCACATAGTAAGAATGTTCCACAGTGCTTCATGATGTTGTCTATGCAGTCATGCTCTGACTGTGTGAGAAGTTACAGCATCCATAGTTGGTTAAGGGTCCCACTATTTATATCTTATGTACATTTAATGGGAATTAATAAACGTAACTGACTTCTTCTTTTTTCATGTGTGTACAACAGCACATTTACACACATCACATCATTAAGAAGGTTTTGTTACATATTTCAGATGACAATGTCTTTGTTTTTTGCACTCCTTGAGACTTCAGATGAGTTTTGTGATCTGTTTAAGTCCATCAATGTATGTGCTCTCTTAGCTTGGCACTATGGGCTGACCTTGTGCTGATGTGCACTTGAAGAGATAATGTTATGCCATCTACAATGTGGTTGTGCTGTATGGTGTGCTGTTTACCATCAAAGAATATGTTTAGCTTCACTAAGCTTTTGTTTCATTTAAGTATTCTGCTTAAGAAATAGTTACATAGTAGATAGAATAACATTTATAAAAACTCCAGTACAAATTGTCTTAAAATATAAAAAGTGTTATTCAAGATAGTATTTAAATGTAGTATTTTATAATAATACAATAGTATAGCAAGACCAGATACAGAAAGGGAATATGGGTGCCATCGCATTTTAAATTCATCTGTAACTGAAATAATAGGCAAAAACTTTTACTTAAAATATTAAATTTGAGGATACATAAATATACATGTAATATTATCTGGACAATTCACTGAATTATGACTCAGTGTAACACATTTAATATAAATAATGGAAAGTTCTATTTTCAGAAATATATTGTTTTTGGCCAGAGATTGTCACAAATTGCAAATGTATTTTCCAGCCTGCATCTATCCTTAAACTGACTGCACCAATGTTACTGGCAACTAAGTAAAATAAGGGGGTTTTATGTCCTTCCATACTGTTTTCTGTGAAAATATCCACTGAATATGATTAAGTCATTATGCTTAAAATCTGTCATATATTACATTGTAATCAATAAACACATATTTTGCATCTCTTGAATGATTTGCTTATGTTTTTTTAAATTATGCTGTCTAGCATATTCTGCTACTTCACTGTGTGTGTGTGTGTGTGTGTGTGTGTGTGTGTGTGTGTGTGTGTGTGTGTGTGTGTGTGCGCACGTGCGAGCGTGTGTTCAACACATTTGGAAGTATACGGACTTGCTTTGAATATTCTAATACATTTTCTCAGTTTATTTATATTTGTCTTGCTGTATGTAACTTATTTAACATATTCCTGGGATTCATTATCAATCAAGTAGGCATTACATGGTTCCTACACAAAGTAAGCGCATTAGCACAATGAGGAGCAGTGCTGAGTATGCATGCTGCCCATCATGCCTACACAGATGCCAACAATAATGTTCGCTGCCATGGAAATGTGCTTGCATGCAGCAGCAGCACACAATGTAAACAAAATGGTTCGCATACAGGCAGTGCACAGATACAAGCACATGCTGTAGCCCAAACAACACAATCTAATTACTACTTCCCAGCATTAAAATAACACTATTGAAGTACATTGAAAACACATGGAAGAAGGGTGGGCAAACACAAAAGGTTAGAGACAGATACAAAGAAAAGTGGCACATATATTTTTTGTAGGACACATGAACATCTGTACAGTGGGTTAGTCTTACTTATGAAGTCATCTGTAATCATTCCTGCTTCTGGAATTCCACAATTACCCAGTCTAAAGTCAATATTAAGTCTGTTTATCATATGAGATAGATGTGAGTTCACTGTAAATATGAACATGGATTATATATATTATTTGTGTTGTTTCTGAATTATTTGTTTACATTGACTTGAAATGTATCCTTGTGGAGCTTTTTTCTCCGGGCATCCACTGAAAAAGGGCTACTAAGCTCAGTCGGACTAACCCAGTCAACAACTTTAAAATTAATAAAATAAAAAAATAAAGACTTAAACTTTGCTTGTGATATAGATAGGACCTTCTGGAGAAACAGGTATGTATCCCACAGACTGCCCCATCTGTGGAACAGGCTTCCCTTCCATGTGAAGCAGAGTTCCTCCCTAACCCAATTAAAGTGTAACTTGGACAACTGGACAGGCAACAGGAAATTACTCTCTGGTTTGGCAAATATGTCTTTAACAGACAGAGGCAACCTGTAAATTGTTCATCTCTCATGGCCTTGCTTGCAAAGGTTTCACCTCCCAAGCCCCTGCTTACACTTAAAAAAGGGTTCCGGACCTTATCAGTGATTTGAGATGCATGGTTAGGCTTAAAACAGACCCTGTGGTCATTAGCCTACTAAACACCTATGAACCTATGAGCCTATGGACAATAAACTGATTGCGATAGGTACAGGTAAGGGGTGAGACAGTACAATAACCATGAATACCTAACCAGTATAGGGTTGGCTTACTACTTCTCTCTATTGGGGCTGGAATGTTTTTGAGAATAATGTCTTGCTAAACTATTCAAATGTTATATTAAGGGAATGTGTTATATGTAGAGAAATACAGGCATTTGCAATTAATTATACACTATGAATATGAACTGTCATGAAGTAATATAATAGACATACTGTTGTAATTAAACTCATGACACTGTGGCAAAAAAGCAGGCTACAAACAGAGTAACTATCAAAACTCACCATACAGAAATACATTCAGCAGCATAATACATTTTATAATAATCATACCACAGTACTGCCTTTAGTATGACTTTACTCTGTATTGTCATAGAGCAGATGATTTAAACACATTTGCATGGAAGTAACCAGACCACTGCAGATTAAATTAAAATGATCTGCTTTTTCAATAAGAAGTTAAACAGTGCTCACTGTGACACAGCATTGCTGCACTATGACAAACTCTGCTCAAATGCCAAGGACATAAAATTAAGGCCTTTCCATGGACCATTTCTAGCCATGTGTGTGCTGTGTGTGGATCTATTTTTGGACCAGATTAAATGTATGAAAAAAGAGGTGGATAAGACAGTGATGAAAACTGTGTCATGGGAGAGCACCATAACTATTCACTCCTTCACGACATAAATTTAAAATTTTACACTCAATTTCATGACTTCGGAAAGTCACAGCATCAGTGATGGCTGATGACAATGGAATAATGTTGCATGGCCAATTGCCCCTAATCAGTTGTATCAGGCTGACACATAAACAAATTAGAGAGCTATGTACAGGGCATAATTTTTTGTGGACAAGTGCCCATTTTTTTGTTTATTTGTTTTTGGGGAGATAGAGGAATGTTGGGAAAGGTGCGTAGGAATAAGAGGGCCAGGTAAGTAGGGTAGGTTAGCAAGCATCCATAGACATACAGGGCATGCAAAACAAACAGGGAGAGTGAAGAAGACAAAAGGTTCGGGGGGCAACATGACTGGGGATAAACCAGCACATAGGAAGTGCACCATCGTACAGCATGAGAACAGTGACAATCTAGTTCGCACCCTCAGAACTATTGTCACTGTCTCCTGCAGTAGCTCTCTGGGTCAGTGCCAGATGTGGCATAATCTTTGCAATGTGACGCAAGGCCGTTTCAACACTGGTGATACATGCACTAAGGCCCCTTTCCATTATATCCCCCAACACCCCTGTCAGCTCCTGATGGGTGACAAAATCATCACATCTAGTACCATTGCTCCTGGAGGGTACCATTGCACCAGCAGCTGGGGCAGAGCTACCTGATGTACTTGGAGCAGATAGGGCAGGGGTTGTGGAGGCAATGCTGACAGGTTGTGGTCCTTATGTGCTGGGTGCCTCTGTTATCATCTGTGGAGTATGGCAGGCAGAGCTGGAGTGGTTGGTGTACCTCTCTGTGCTCTTGCTGATTAATGTGCATCAGCAAGTTATGCAAACAACAAATTGCTAGTGCATTATAACCCCCCCACATCAAAAACAAAAAAAATAAAAAAGAGAGAGCTAAGGATGGGAAAGACAAAAAAGTAATTAGATACATGTCATCATCTGACAGTACTGTATACATTAAACAAACTTTTACTTGGCAATACATAGATAACTATAATAATTTGCGAATAAAAAAGCACCAAAAAAAAAACCACAAAAAAATAAAAGCAGGCACAAACAGAGCTGGAGAATAAACAGCAGATATCCAAAAATGTGAAACCACAATAGGTTATCCACAAGAAGTGTTTATTAGAAGAATGGATCCACAAAGCTTTCATCCCTGCACAATCAGGAACTTCATCAGAATAAACCAATTTCCTCTGTAATCAAATTTAAATAAGTTTAAGTGATCACAAGGTCATAAAAACACACACCCCTTTCATTTTTACATATTCAATTAATGAATCACACAACATAAAAAAGAATATTAACAGTATATATATATATATATATATAAACAGTTAAAATCACTAATTGTATAAAATCTATTAAAATCATCTCTCTAATGCTTTCAGTTTTAGGAAACATGCAAGTGAGAAGGAATCATAAGTCCTGGCCACTGTAAAGCATTCAATTTTAACTGCCAAAAGGCTTCCTGCCGTTCTAAAATCAGAGCCCAAGGACCTCCCTTTACATCTAGAGCAATTACTTCCAATATCATAAATTTAAACATATGATCAGGAAATTCCATATTGTGTCTGGCCAGGGCATTTGTGTCCTTTTTATTCTTTATGTCTATTATATGTTCATAGATCCTATTCTTCAATTTTCTCTCCATTTTTCCCTACATAAAAACAGGAGCATTTTGTGCAAAATGTGCAATAAACAACCTTCTCTGAATTACATGTACATTTTTTTCTTCATTTATATAGTAATGTTATTTATATTAAATGTGCAGCCCTCTTCAATATAGGTACAATAATTGCACATACCACAGTTTTTCATGGAGCCATTCTGTGGTTTACATGGTACATGGTACATGTTCTAACATATTTTTAATGGTCCTACCTTTCTTATACACAATGACAGGGGCATCACCCACTATATACCTAATGTCTTTGTTTATAACAGGTACACTTCAATTCTTAAATAAAATGTCAGCAGCATTTTTACTACAATAATTAAAAATTGTCACAAAGGCACTAGCAAAATTTCTCTCCTCAGGTTCCTGTATGTTTAGGTTATCCTCAAACTGCAAATTTGCATTATGTTCTAGGGGTATAGGGTTACCTCTATAACTACCAACGTGGATTTCATATTCTCCATGATGTAACAATGGTTTATAAAACACATTTTCTCTTTTATTTACTACTTCCGCCATTACTTCATTTATTAAGGTGCAAGGATAACCTCTCTTTTTGAACATCTCTTTCAGGACATCACACTCATCTAGAAACCTTTCAAAACTGGAAACCATCCATGCAGCCCTCACAAACTGTCCTTTAACCACTGATTATATATATAATGTTAATATTCTTTTTTATGTTGTGTGATTCACTAATTAAATATGTAAAAAAAGGGGGGCGTGTTTTTATGACCTTATATAAATTTGATTGCAGAGAAAATTGGTTTATTCTGATGAAGTTCCTGATTGTGCAGGGATGAAAGCTTTGTGGATCTGTTCTTTTAATAAACACTTCTTGTGGATAACCTATTGTGGTTTCACATTTTCAGATATCTGTAGTTTATTCTCCAGCTCCGTTTGTGCCTGCTTTTATTTTTAACTATGATAATTTGCTATTGCACCCCTTTGAAATATCCATATATGATGGAAATATATTTATGTGATATTAAATAAATATCACTGATCTGATATAATAAACAGCTGCTTTTCTTTCTCTATGATGGTTTTGACTTCTGCATTTAAGTTAATAACTACAATTACCATAATGTAATTCTTCCTGACAGGCTGTTGTTAAAATCTTATAAATAATTATCAACTTATAAAAAATGCTGCTTCTGGCTACTGAACCCACGTATAATAAAGCTGGTATTCTAAACTGCCTGATGTAAGTAGCAACACTTATTTGGGAAGGCATGCATGCTTAATATGACTGATGAGCTATGCCTGCTTGAGATGCTAGTGCTTGAGGGAATGAAAAACATATTCTGCCTTTAATTTTTACTTGAGTCATATATATCCTGTGTTTCTCTGAAGCAAGTTAATCTCTCTTAATGCACCTTCTGGTTTGTAGCAACCTTCTCTGCAGGTGTAGAGAACAAAACTTTGACAAATATATACAAAAGCATAGTAAGTAACTGCATTGACTGCCTAGATAATTACTGCCATATTATAGGCAGGCTATGAATCATAAGACTTAAATAACTGGAGGAGGGGTTCCAGTCCTGAATTCAGCCTCCCATCAGCTTAAGAGGTCCTCCTTGCACTTTTTAAGGTCACTATATTGGTGACAACATTGTTCCCCATTGCGTGGAATGCCAGTTGGAGTGGAGACATCCTTGACTAAGCTATTCCAAGCCTCAGCCTTAAACTGAGACCTGGTATAATCCCCTGCAGCAGCATATAGTGTAGCTCTTCCCAAGGAGTGCCACAAATATCTTTGAGTCCTCAACACCCCACCTTTATGCTCTAAATTTGGCACTATTGTTTCCATTACTAGCCATGTCTGCAAAAGTCAAGCTTGCAAATTATGTCTGAATTGGTGCCTAATTTAGATCTCGTGTGTTGCTGGTATTGTGCAAACATAAACAGCCTTGCCAATGGCAATTGTGCAATTATAGGCAGAGGGACTTCTTGGCAGACACACCAGCACTACTTACAGCAGATAGTAGTAAAGTTGTGAAACATGTCATTGATTTGTCCCATTTGTGATGCACCATCCATTGTTACAGTTTCCAATGTACAACAATGGACTGCCTACTGGCATGGCTATTGGGGGAAGCACTTTGGAAAGTGAAACATTGCTGAGTTTTGACATATTCTCAGTGTGGGGCTTAAACAATGTTAAAATATTTTTGTAGCAGCCTGGAAAAGAACCACTGGAAGACAGCAGGTAAAATATTGCAAATCAGTGCATTAACTGACATTGCAACATGAGAACAAACTTTACAGCACAGACATTTTATAATTTTATATTTACTGATATCAGAATGAAAGGATATAACACTTCAGAGATGACTATATGTGTGTTTGTAATCTTGTCTTGAAATGCATTCCTATGTAAAATCATTCTAACTGCAAATAAGTATGGTTCACATGGATGCAGTTGAAAGTGCTGATCATGAGAGGTTGGTTTATGTTACACACACATACTTCAGAAGGTATAGTTGGGGTATGTGACGGATCATGATGATCCCAGCAAAGGTATTGTGCCCATCATGGATAAGCTAGTGATTTTTTAAATCATAAACGACTACAGAAAGAAAAACAATTGAGACAAACAACTGTCTCTGCTATGTAAGACAATACGAGTGAAACAGGACCCGGTCAAGTATCACAAGATTTATTCCGACCACAAACAATCACAAAGACATCAGTTAAGCGCTTTCATCTGTAAATACAGACTTCATCAGAACACCATAACTGTGTATTACTGACATTTTTAAAAACTTTTTGGCACCAAAATGAACAACTGAAAGTTCACATTTAAAGTGACAATACATAATATATGCACATACAACATATAAATACTATTAAAACCTCATATATAAAAATGAACAAATATATACATAAATGATTAAAAACTGAAAATTAAAAACATATATTCCATAAAAATGGTCTCAGTTAAGAAAATTATATAAGTTGTAATACTGGTTTAATATAAATAAAATCATTAATACCAGGGAATTTTGTGGCATTGGTTACAATTTGCCAAAAAGATTCCCTTTTACATAACTGTGCTTTATGATTACCTCCCCTAGTTGATATATATACTTGATCAATAATTGCAAATTTGAACATGTGTGTGTCACCATATTTATTTATATGCCTAAACAGGGCATTTTTTGTGTCTTTAACTTTTATTTTATATAGGTGCTCATAAATACATCTTTTCAGTTGTCTCTCTGTTTTCCTTATATAAAATACAGTACATGTGCTGCACTTAGCTAAATAGACAATGTTATTACTGTTCCAATTTCCCTTTCTAAACTGTACATATGTCTTATTAATATCATCCAATTTTATTCCTACATCTTCATTAATGGCAAAACATTGTTTACACTGCCCACATTTTTTAGTATGGATATTTGTTACCTTATTATTGTAATTGTATGTATTTAATAAATTCTTAATATTCATACTCATTTTAAACACAAAATTAGGATCCCTACCAATGACATTTAATAATTCATCATCAGTTACCAATATAGTCCAATGAGTCTTTATAATGTTCTTAATATCAGATACGAATGGGGAATATGTAAGAACACAAACTCTGTTATATTCTTTTTGTACATTATTTATATATGATTTTTTAAATCATATAATTATTGTCATATCTAGGAATGTGGACAACATTAGTTTGTGTTTGTATCTCTCACTCTCTCTTATATATATATATATATATATATATGTATGTAGAAATAATATGTTAGTCATATATACTAAAAAGCATATTGTCATTATGCAAATTTTACTGATAAATTGCTAGCAAGAATTTTGGTTAACATTATCATATTTCATTACTGTTACAGTCCTATTAAAAGCTTACTGATAGTTTGCTTCGTGCACCCTTTAAAAAGAGTACCTTTGAGCTGGATTGGAAACGTTAAGAACCTGTATTATTTATCTAAAGTCATTGGTCTTACACCTTGTACCACAGAGATAGCTCTAGGGCAGGTAGAATTTTTCCTCTCAGTATTGCCAGAGTGCTGAAGACAGTGTACCATTGCTAAGCATGTTTGAGTTAACTAAAGTAGCCCAAACTAAATTTTTCACTTTTTTCCTTAGGTAGTGAACTGTGTTTGTGTGATGCCAAATGGAAAGCCAATGTACCTCAGAATAGAAAACAATGGAATGGTAAATATTGGGAATTATGGCAAATTACACTATAAACAGAATTCCTATAATGCTTCATTTTCCTTCTTTCTGTTGATTAACCTAAGTTACACCTTGCGCCACAAATAAAGTTACTTGACAGGTGCATTTTTTTAAAATGATTAATATCTAGAGTGCTGCTAGCCAAACAAAGCCACCAGGCATTTGTGAGCTACCTAAGGCAGCCTAAAGTAAAATGTTCACTTTTTCCTTAAGTAGTACACCCTGTTTGCGTGATGCCATGTGGACAGCAAATATATCTTAAAAAGAAGCTAACTAAAAAAAAAATCATGTTGTGATAAATTGAAAAGTGATGTCTACCCAGGATTCAAACAATATGCCTTATTCCTCCCAATTCACTTCAGTTACATCTTGTACCCATAGAATGTGACATCAGTCAAGTGTATTTACTGAAGTAAGTACTCTCCCTGTTTCTAAGGGCTGCGCAATGATGACAGATGTGCTTGAGCTACCTAAGGCAGCCTAATCAAATATTTTCACTTCTTTTCTTAGGTAGTGAACTGAGTTTGTATTATGCCAAGTGGAGAGCAATTGTAACTCTAAGTAGAAAATAATGGAAAAGTAAATATTGTGAATTATGGCAAAGTGGTCTTTAAACAGGATTTGAACAATGCTTCATATACCTTATTTCTGTCTATTCACCTGCATTATGCCTAGTGTCACATAAAAAGTTGCCTGACAGATGTATTTTTTTGAAAGATTACTATTCAGAGTACTGCCAGCTGCAGAAAGGTGCCAGCCATTTTTGGTTTTCTTAAGGCAGCCTTAACTAAATTCTTCACTTTTTTCCTTAGGTAGTAAACTGTGTTTGCAAGATGCCAAGCAGAGAGCATATAGAACAGACAATGCAAGGTAATATATGTCATGGAATTTACAGATACTAAACGAAATGGAATGAATGCAATGTGTGTGTGTGTGTATATATATATATATATATATATATATATATATATATATATATATATATATATATATATATATAGATATCAATGTTCAGAGCAAGAAGTGCATTCAAGTGAACAATTCTTCCTTCTCACATCTCCATGCAACATCAGACATCCAGTACTTTAAGATCTGTATTTACTGACATATTATGTGTGCAGAATAATGATTACATGTTGTTAGGAATAGTGAGAAAAGTTGATTTTTAATCAAAACTCTATGATATCACAAAATGTGATTCAATATATATTCTGATAATCATTTGCAAAAGTTTCATGTTAGTGGATTCGAACCATGCATCAAATATACTTCACTAATCAGCTGACTGCACTCCCAGCTTGTGCTACTGAAAAAGATACATACCAGGTGTTTTTTTTTCTTCTCTGAATACTTTCCAGTGTACTCTCAGCCATGCAATGCCACCTGGCTGGTTTGCAAGATGTAGAGCAGTGTAAACTAACTTTTTTACCTTTGTCCTTAAGCCATGAATGTAATTTTTGTGCTGTCAAGTGCCGAACAAATAATACAAAATGAGGCAAGAAATAAAGCCAGCATTGAAAAGTTAGGACTGTTGAGCTCCTATATATCAATCAATGTATTAGCAGACCTTATTTTAAGTCCCTTCTCCCTGACTCAGCTGGAGTAGTTGTACATCAGAGAGGGGAGACTGTGAAAGCTGAGTGTTCATGCTGTCATTGTGTAATCAGAGACACCTGCAAGGCATAGTGCTCATCCTGTCATTGCTAGAGCATGTGTAAATAATTGTGTAGGTCATTGCATCATGCTTACATTCCCTACATTTAGAGCAGATTTTGGTATCCATGAATGCTAATAATTTAGCACCTCATTTGCATACTCACAGTGCTCACACAGCTGGCTTTGCACTATATGTAGGTAATGGTGTAGGCAGTGCCCTTGTATCATACTGGGGAAACAGTTTTAAAACAGGGCTAAATATTGGTAGCATACCAGGTATGTCTGTGATTTAGTTAGTTTCTACAGTGCTGTATTGAGAAAATATGTAGGTATTTCTTAATTTCTTTCATTTTGACAGTACAAGGGTGAAATGCTGTGACTGATGAAGGGTATGCTTATGTTTCTTTTTTATGTATTTGCATTCATTCCTTATTTTTGGCACAACCATTTCTGCATTTCTACAGCTATGCTACTGAATGCTACATGGTAAACATATTTTAATTTTTATGTCATGCATGTACACTTTTTGAAGATAATAGTATTGTAAGTATGTAGTGTGGTCTGGTCATATTATCCATATTGGCAGGAAAAAGAAAATATGTTCTGTTGTGTATTTCTATAGGACTGGACACCACAGCAGTGGATAAGGACATTATAACAGTTTGGTGTTACTTATATAATGTTATGTCCATTATAGAGGAGTTATACAATCTGTGCTGATTACTGAGTTCAAAGCATACTTCTTTTATGTGTTTTGCTGGGGCATGGGTTGATTTGGGGGAGTTGGTGAGAGTAAGGGGTTTGGATTGGAGGATAGTTGGACTGAGGGGGTTGGTGTGGGCAGGGTGGATTGGGCATTAACTTTTTCCAAATTTTTCATCATTAGTGCAGGTATGTATTGTGTCCTTGGGGGTTGTTCCTATCTGATGCTATTAGAACACAGCCATTACATGATTAAGTAAAGGTTGTAGAGTCTGACAGGCATAATTTTCATATTTCTATGTGCATGGGATCTTAGGCTTTGACCTAGGTAGTGATTGCATTTGGTATCCTTTGTCTCTTAGCCAGAGCCAGTGTATTTTGTGCACACCTCCCTCTGCCAGCACCATTTTCAGTTTGTGGTTCTTCCTCAGACTCCTCATCTGTATCTGCTGCTGCTACTGGCCCTCCTTGTGGTTCTTGAAACTGTGGTCCTTCCCCTTGCTGTCCTTAATGAAGCTATTTCCTGGGATGATATTATGTAACATGTCACAGACTATAAGTATTTCAGCACAGCTGTCCAGGTTCTGCTGAAGTGCATCTCTTGATGTGCCTAGACACTGGAACCTTGATTTAAGCAAACCAAATGCTCATTCTGTAATATTCCTTGTTTGAGCATGAGCCTCGTTGTATCCTTGCTGGGCAGGGTTGTGTAGATTTTTCATGGATGCCATGGGTCAGGGCTCCAGTGCAAAACCTACATCTCCCACTAGATGCCCTTAAGGGATGTAACCCCTAGCAAACCTGATGGACAGCTCACAAGTGTGCCATATGTGTGAGTCATGGAAACTGCCTGGGTTTCCTGCACAGACATTGTAGATGGTCCCTTGGGCATCACAGACAATCTGACAGTTTATGGAGTGGAAACATTTGATGCACATCCTTACCTGTTCTCCTGGTGAGGCTTTTATTTCTATGTGTGTGCAAACTATGGCCTCAGCAGTTCAGAGAAGTGTGCTATTGCATTTCTGCATGGTTCTTGTTCTCTCCTGTACTGTTCATGGGAAACAGATATGCTCCTTTGCATGTAGTAGCAAAGGAAATATTCTAGAGGCAGATGCCTGTGACATCTCTAATATATCCCTTGTGGTCTCTGAAAAATACCAGTAGTTAGTATATGTAATACTAAACATACTTTTTTCTGTTGGAATATGTTCTCCATGGTTTCCCTGGGGCCTGCAGTGGGGGCAGCAGGAGTTACATATTTCTTCCATAATTTTCCTGTGCACCCTGCATCTGTCAACAATCTCTGTTTCATGTAACCCATGATATGTCAAAAGGGCATCCTTCTTCTTACCCAGCAGCTGCACCCTGATTTAAAGCCTGTTGCTCATACAGCATAATAATAGCAGCAGCAACTCCTAACATGCTTCCCCCCCCCAAGTGTAAGTATGCCTGTATTCCAAAATGTTTTGGTGTATATGGCTAAAGCCTGCACCAAGTGTACATGATTACTTTATAGTTTCCTGAATAGCTCTGCCATATTGGATTGGTTGGTTGATATGTACTTCTGCTCCTTATGCTTTAATTAGCATATTATGCTGCTCCACATTGTTGTGCAGCTCTACATGTCATGTAGAGCTACTTCATGAATATTAAATCATGTGTTAATTCATGTAGCTGTTAATGAATCACGCCCATTGTTATGATCAGTACTAGGTGTTTGCTGGTTTGTTGATGATGCATGAGAACAACCTTTTTACCCCTTTTTGCTCAACAATTTATTCTGGGCTTCCTTTAAAAACAATACTCCTTGGTGAGATCATTAAGGTTACGAGGTCAACGTGTAAGCAAGCACAATAAAATATTTGCATGTACCTTTAATATTCCTCAGATGCTTTCCTTACTATAGAGCCACATGTATTACTAAGTTAGACACAAAATATCAATGTATCATGTTTTCACAGATAATATGATACTCTGAACTAAACTGAAGATGTACAATTAATTCAACTGAATTAATGAATTACAAATAAAGTACATAATCAGGAAGTCTGAATGGTCAAATAATAAAAGAATAATGCTTGTGATGGCAAAATAACTGCACTAATACCCTGTATGTCATCTAGGTTACTAAACCTTTGAAGAAAAAAACAATGTTTTTCAAAAAAGTGGAAGAAACTAAGGCTACAAGATGACTGAAAATACAAACTTTAATAAATCAGTAAACGCTTTTATCTTTTTACAAAATAAGCACCGAGACTTCATCAAACTAATGTTCAAACACAAACACTCCACATTATATAGCATTTAAAAATCACATTACGAAATTGTATAACCATTTGCTGTTTAAAGAGATAGTCACCCTAAAACAGTCACAGTATTGTAGCTTCCTTTTCTTTAATAACTTTTAAACTCACACTGCCATTAAGACCTGGAAACTTAACTTGCATTTAAAATGACCTGTCAATTATATCCGTTGTACTCTAATTTTCATCCATCTCCACATCTTTTATCCTCTGCACCATGAACTAAAATATAACAACTAAATCTTTTAAAAATGCTACTACACACAATGTTATGCTTGTATAATGCATTAACAGAACTCTTGTGTTTGTTGGCATACCTATGTTCATACATTCTGCTTCTTAACTTTAGTCTTTCTAATATAAAATCTTTCACATTTTAAACACTGTGCTGCATAAACCACATATTGTGAAGCACAGGTGAAGGAATCTCAATATATACAAGACTTCTGTATGCAAGTAAAAACATAGCTCCCTCTTCCTGCTCTCCTGGAAGTCTGATATTGAAATTATTCCACCTCTCTAAAAGAATAATACTGAGTTCTGTGGGTAATATTTCAAAACGGACTGTTCCTCATTATGGACAAAGCCTCACATCGTTTCTTGTACACTAACTTCAATGCCACACTTCTGTGAAAAATAATACATTTTCCAATGCTTGAATTCCCATTTTCCCTGAGACTACCTGTAAACTCATCTGAATCCTCTGCCAAAGCTTCTGTGTCTAGCAAGAATAAAAATGGGTTGGAGAATCATCACTATGGGTCCTGCTCAAAATGCTAACCGATCTTGAAACACTATCACTGATCACCACTTGATCACTAGCTGTTAGGATGTGTACTTACATGAGGCTATAATGCCTCTAAGACAAAATGTCTCCCAAGTCCACCTCCTCAAGAACCTGCTTTTAAAACAAACAAAAAAAAACTCCAACTCATAGCATCAAACACATTTTGAATATCAAAAAGCACAATTCTTCATTTTTCATCCTCCACCATACCATCTGGTTCCTAAAAAAAAATCTAACAGCAAATATAAGTGATCTTCTAGCTACTGACATTTCACTTGCACTTCAGATTTAGACTTTCCTAGCATCCTTTTAAATCTGACCATTAACAGACTCACAGTCTTGTATTGATGTTTATAAGGGAAATATGACTATAATTTACCAGCTCATCTATCACACTGTTCTGATTGGGTAAAACATCAATGTATGCCTCTTTCCAAGAAGTTAGATTTGAGTTCCCAAAAGTGTAACATAAAACTCCATAACAAAGCCCCAGTAAAGATACAGCCTACTATCCTATAATAATCAATTCTAAGACCATCCACTTGCCTTCCCTTTCCTTTCCTCATTTTCTTTATAGAAGCTAGTAGATCCCATATTGACACATCATCCACTAGCTGTCTTATCTCCTCTTTGAACATGATTCCCTACCCATAACAATGTCATCTCCCATTCTGTATTCTGTATCTGACCTTCACATTCTTATTGGTCTGAACATAAATCCTTTTAAAGGTCACAATTACTCACCAGTGTCTTCAGATATCTGACATACATCTCCAGCTTCAGCTGTCAGCACCAGTGTTTGACCATGCTATTACCCATCATTTCAACATGCACTAAATACTTTGTCTCAGGCACCTGTGCTTCCCACCAACAAGCACATCCATGATTACCCTTTCAGAAACGTTTAATTTGTTCTGAAAATGTTCTTCCTACTTCTTCATCTTATTCTTACTATTTCTGAGTCTCGATGTCTGCCCCTGCACTTCACTCATCTCATCTCCATTTCTAATGCCTGTGCTTCCCATTTCTCCTGCTGCCTGTGTCCAATTCTTTTCCACATAATATGCCATCTGACCTAACTTTTATTGACTTCTCAAAATTACTTTCTTCCCCTGCTTCAGGTAATCATTCTACCGAATGTGCTTCATCATATCATAGAACTACTTAACCCTCTTAAAGGTTTGCCAATAGTAATGGCTTGCATTTTTTTCATTCTACTCATCCCAAGCTCCAACAGTGGATCAACTAATAATCATGGACAGATATACCCACTTCTGTCACGTCCATTACCTAAATGCATCACATCCATAAAAGTAAAGTCCGCTCTAAATGTCTGAGCCAAGTAATCCCTAGAAAATATAAGCCATCCTTCTTCCTCATAAACCTCTCGTTACATTTCTTATTGCAAGTCTCATCTCCATATTCTTCTTACATCTAAGGTGGTAGTATTTCTTTCCAAGACACTTATCTGCCTTATCTTCTGGTGTAATGCAAAATCTTTTCCCTTTTCTGATCCATTTAATATTGTAAAAACATTTTTAAGCATACTACGTAATCCTTATTGTATCAATAAAATGAGCATACTAAAACATTACCTTGCACTCTGCATTGCATCAAAATTCATCTCCTCACCCCAGAACTGCATTTGAATCCACAACTCAGTCTAATTCTTTCCAAATAAAGATTAACTGACTTTTTCTACCTGTCTTCATACAATCTTCTCCCAGCACTTTTACCTCCTTACACCCAAGTTTCAAGGCCTTTCACTAAAATACTTCAGTCTCTGGTAGAAATGTACCATTCAGTTTCTCCTTACCTCATCTTCTAAAGATGCCCACAGTGTTTATAGAGTTATTTCAATATAGCATATTCCATATAAATATAAAGCCCTCAGACTCCCCCTTTTTCCATCCCAGAGGTCCCCTCAAGGAGCTAGAACCTCTTGACTCTTGAATGGCTCCAGAAAAAGTGTCAGTGCTCATCCCTACAGTCCAAAAGACATTCTGCACTTTCAAACAGCTACCAAATAACTGCAGACTCATCAGCACCATAATATACTGCAGTAATGCTATAAATATCCTACAAGCTTTTCTCATTCCCAGAAAACATCCGATCACCTGATACTTCCAACAATACCCTCCCTTCCCCATGCATTAATGAGTCCTACCTTCTGGTCCTGCTACCACTTCTTTCACCATGACAACAAAATACTTCAATCCAAATAAAAAAAAAATAAATAAATGTTCTATTTTCCGTACATGGTCTACCCATCAAGTGCACTGAACTGTACCTCAAATGACCACTCGCTTTTCTTCTCAAAGGATATAAAAAATAATCACAACATCTTCACAGTATTTGCTTCAGCTATAAACTTTTTAAGGCATCAGGTGCAGCGTATCTGACCATTGTCCATTCTTGCTCTCCTTCCTGTTGAGGCTATAATAGTTAATTCTGAACTGACAATGCGGTCACTTTGGGAGACCCTTGAAGATGACATCACATGGTCTATGTTAGAGAAAGAGAGATTTCCACTCATGCTTCTGTTCTTTACCCATTGTTTCATTCCCTTATATTCTGACAGCAAAAAGTCAAAGCCCCCGATTAGTCAGAGAAAATAGAATGACTTTAAGAGAATGGGGTCACAACAATTTACATGAGAGGTCCTGCTGGTAAAAATGAAATACGGAACTGTTAAATTCCTTTTTTCCAAACAGAAACATACTGCAGACAGTGCTTCTATAATTTTTATTGTCAGTCAGGTAAAGGTCAACAAAGTCCTCCAGCCTTCCTTATCAGCATTCCTTCATGCAAAAAGAGTACTTCTAGGTCAACCCAATATATCCCGAGTCCCACTTGGCATGCCTTGTCTCACTGTAAAAGTAGCACTACTGGGCAGTTGGAAAACAAAAGAAAGGCAACCATTTCTCGGCCCTCCACAACTTATTCTAATCCTATCATCCATAAATTTTCTTAAAGAGAATGGCATTTTTGATTGCTCTGTTTATCTCTATGATGCTGCATCTCCTCCCAGAGTTGTGTAATATCCTCCAGTAACTGGACTCCATCTTGAAGCTGGACCTTCTGCTGTACCTATGGTATGTGTTGCCTGGTCTGCACCTCAGCTGCTGTCCTTTTTAGGGTGTTAATTCTTCTCTCATCTGGGGCACCTCAGTCAGAGGTATATCCACTGAATGTGTCTGCGCCCAATGCCATCATTAAACTAAACTTTCACCACTGAGCAATTAGAATGGACATTTCTAGGCAGACATTTGTGCTCCAAAGTGCCCTTACTACAGAATTGCTTTAGTCCTAAAGTTAGTGAGATGTTAGAGATATAAATTTCAATCCCATATTCCAAAGCTTACTGAATCCATATCAGAGCATGTGAATGAGTTAACACAGGACTAATTAAAGAGCAGGAAGATTGCAGATGCTGACAGGCAGCTTGTATGTAAATAATGAATGCACATACAGCAAATTATTAGAAGTAACCTGAAAATTGCACTTGCATTAATTCTTGTTCTGTTAGTGGAACTAACAAATAAAAATGTATAAAATTTGCAAATTAAACAATTGATAAAAACAAACTACTGTGCAAAAGAATAGCATAGGGCAAGTTCTGGTCCCAGGCTCTTTTTCTGTATATCATTGGTTTATAAGATTGTCTTCTTGCTGAATCAATTTTAGATCTGGAAGAGAGTGAATTATATCACCCAGCTTATAGTCATCAGCAGGATTGGTAAGCCTGGCTTTATAACATGGAGTTCAGAAAATTCTATGCCAAAAAGGAGGAGTCCCGACTCCAAATCTTGAGGTATTCTGCTAGAAATTTTCTTCCTTTCTGAATTGTCACCTGCATGTACCTCAGCACAGATAAAACAGTTGTAATGGCAGCAAATGGGGAAATCAGAAGAAGCTGATAATTGAGATAGAAGGGAAAATAGTGGAACGACATCACAGCTTCAAGTATCTGTGAGGGATGGTCGAGGATAAGGGGAGGCTAAATGAGGAGGTCAAAGCTAGAATCAGAGGGACTAAAGACAACTGGCACAGAGTATCAGGGGTCATGTGTCACAGTAGTGTGCTAAAGAAGCTGAAAAGTAAGGTGTATAAAACAATGGTATGACTAGTGCTACTGGATGGTACAGAAACCTGGCAGTAAAGGCAGAGCAGCTGAGGAACTAGAGGTGATGGACTGATTACAGTGGTTCAGGCACACATGCAAAAAAGCAGAAGACAATCCGAGTAAGAAAATTTGGGATAGACAGGAATAAGGCAAGAGGAAATAAGGGAATACAGCAAAGAGATGGATGGATTGTGTGAGAGAAGATCTGCGACAATCAGGCATGATTGTCAAAGAAGGTAGGAGAGTGGCAATGAATCAAGAGAGAGAGGAAGGCAGTTGATACAACACCCTGGCCCCACACAGAAAATGGAAAAAAGGAGTTTGATGATGATGATGATGATGATGACCTGCTTCCTTAATTATAAGGCTTCTATCTTTCAGACAGTTTGCAGTACATCTAATCAAGTAAGGGTCTACCTTGAGGACTTGCAGTTTATTTGCCATGCCACTGGTGAGTAAAGTGTCAAATGCCTTTGTTGTGGATTTAATGACCCCTTTCTCTTTCTCTTTAATGACACCTTGTGTAACATTTTAAAGACATTTAATAAATTAAATGGAAATGATGGAAAGGATCTAAGTTTGTCAATACCAGACTGCTGGTGATTCGGTGGCATGAAATTCTAATATTTGTACTTTATGAAGGCTGAGATTATTTGTACTATAGCCTTGCAAATTAGGCTACTTATGCTGATGGGTCTATAGTTCCTGGAGTCTGTGGTATGGCCCCTCTATTCTAAAAAGCCATTAAAGCAGGTGTTTTCCATACATACTCTGTGTGTGTAGGCCTAAATTAAAGAAGTGGAGGGGAATCAACAAGGTTATGTTGGTGATCTTTATTAAACATCCTTTTAAACTGTCCAGGCTCAGGGAAGAAGTTATGATAGCACACTCAGGACCATCTACACGATGATCTTAGGAGGATGTATAGGGATTTACAGACATTCGGTTTCTGGTGTAAAGCTATCACTAAACCTGTCTTCACGTAAGTTAGCTTTATCTTTAAGATCCATGTGTATAATGCCACTTAGGATTATTTCAGAAGATTATTAGGTGTTACTCTTAATTTCCGAATGCTTTTATAGAATGATTTGTAGTTATTGTTGGTTTCCAGTGCTGGTTTTAATTCATGGTTATCTTAGACCTTTCTGATGTTTGTTTTTAGCTCCTTGTTGATCGTTTTGATAGAGGCTTTAATGTTCATAATTTTTGATTTGCTATAGGACATTAGAAACTTTTTGATTTTGATAAAGAACTCATTTCTACTTTTGGATCATCAAGGCAGCTTATTTTTAAATTTTTCATTTTAAGTAGTTCCACTGAGGACTGCAAGATCTAAACACTTATGTATGTTAGAGTAGAACTTGGTTATATAAGCAACAGCTTAAGTTGTATGGAGATGGGTGAAATTGCAATTAAACTCATAAAGGTGCAGTACGTTTTGGGCTAAGCTGGTAAAGACTAGGCCCAGAATGTTCCGACATGTAGTGGGTTGGTTAAATATCTGTTCTTGGTGAATGCCATTTATTATGTCCAGGAATCTGTAAACATACCCAGATGTTGAGGTATAGGTACACCAGTTAATTGGATGATTTTAGAAATCTCCAAACATAAAGGTATTTTTTATGAGTATTTCAATGAGTGCCTTTAGGAACCACTTATGTTATTTTGGCAACATGAACCAGTTGTTATAGTAGGCTATAAATTGATAACTTGTCTTGAATAAATTGGAGTTCCATAAGTTCATTTAAGGGTCCAGGAAATTTGCCTAGAGGTGATATTATCCCTAAAAAATTTGGAAACACTCTCACAGTTACCCTCATGTCTGAATGCATGACAAGCTCAAGTTTCCAGTGAAACTAAGTGTCACTTATAACACAGATATGGTTGTGTTCAAGTTACAGGAGAGCCTCAAAGTCATGCAATTTATTATAATGATTTCTTGACACTGAGAAACCAATCTTTTTATGACCAAACTATATCCTCTACATTGAAATATTTAGTAGCATGACTTAGCCAAAAAAAAAAAAAAAAAAAGACAACAAGGACTTTGGCCAGCTGGTAGAAGCTATTGAACAAGAAGTGAAGGTCATCCCTTGGGAAGTAAGATGGCCTGTCTTTCTACACTTCCCATGCTGACATATATAAGACCCCCTATAATAACACCAACCACTTTTCCAATTGCTGAAGCCAATAATTTTATGCTTGCATTTAAATATCATTCTGGATGAAGGTAAAGTTCCTATCAGGAGCAGAGACTTTCCTGCTTTTGACATATGCATGGTGAGATTCATCTGATTTCACTTTGTCCTTCAGTGTAGAGTGCTGCACATAATTCACATCCACACGGAGTATTCCCAGGACATATTTGTATTTGCTCAGTATAAAGTACTAAAGATCCTCATGCCATAATGGATCCAGGTGCTAGAAAAGAAAACTGCCGCCCTACACTTCTCCAGCCTTGTCAGTTTGGTCTTTGTGCCAGGTATTGGAGTCAACAATTACTAGAAAATTTCTTTTTGTTTTTCTTAAATTAGTAGTGGTATAAGGTTTGCGGTCTTCAGGCTAGTTATTAATAGATATGTCATTGGGTGGTGATATGGTCCTACTACTTTTAACCTGAGGCTTAGCTTTCCTAGTTCTAGGAGCCTTAGGAAGTTACTTTTCAGAACATTAGCATTTGTTGGTTTGATGTATTTGCGAAGAAGTGTGGGTGGTACAATTTTGTGCATACAGGCAATCTTTTTCGGCATGTTGTGAAGCAACATCTCTGACAGATCATGTTGTATATGTCAAGTAATTGCTCATTGTCTGTGAGTGTTAGTTTCTAGACTGCCTATATCCAATGCTATAAGACTGGCTACAGAAAGGAAACAAGTTATTTGTCTTTCATGTTCACCAGAAGAGTTCATTTCCTTTAAGGGGTAAATGTCTTAAACTGATACCTGGCTGCTTAGTCAACAGCTTCACAGAGAGTTTAGTATAAGCAGTTACAATGAATAGTCAACAGTAGGAGTTGCAATAATACCAACTCTGAAGTGAACTAAACGATGTGGCACAACTAATTGCAAGTTACTAGAACTACTAAGTTGAACACAGAGTGGGGCGACTGAAGTAATTGCACTACTTCTAGAGACTGGATTAATTCTAATGGAATGTGACTAATGCAGGGCAGTATATTAATCTGTTGTTTGTTACACAACTCAGTGCTGCTCCATAAAATGGAGTGCAAAGGAGCTCAAGGCACTGTGATTTACAGGTAAGACAAAAAAGCTACACAATCATTTTAGCCTCATTTCTTTCTTTGGGTTAATGAGACACCGACAGCAATATCAAGTTACTTCCTCTCACAGAACAACCTCTGAGTTTCAAAAAGCATATTTTTCCCAGTACAGACTCAATAAAACCCAAGCTGAAGCAGTAGCTTACCATTTTACATACAAAAATGAAACAAATGATGCAACTTCCCTGATTCTGGAGGCATCAGCTGTAGGTCAAGTCCAATAGAGCAGGTACAATAGAAGACCTGTTCAGCAGTTCAGTCACAGGCCAGCAAAATGAAGCATGACAATTTAAACCCATGACAAAAAAGCTCCACGGACAGTCAGTTTAACCACCTTTATTGCCTTGCTTAGTGAGACACCCAGAACACTACCAGCAAGGTAATTCCTCTAACAATGAATAATCTAATTGAACAAAGCAGGCATTCCCCAGTGCAAATTAAGCAAAATACAATAAGAAGCATCAGTTTACCAGCTTAAGTAATAAAATGAAACAAATAATGACACTTCCCTGTTTTTAGAGGGATCAAGTATAGGTCATTTCCCACAGCACAGATACAGCAGGAGACTTGTTGTTCAGCTCAGGAGTTTGGAATGATCACTCTGTAAGTTCTTGTTCATAAATATTCATAAAAAACCTGATTACATATAACCATTTAGCTTTTAGAGCATCACTATCACGTGCTATATTTCAGAGAATGATACAAAGTTTATTTAAAATGTGCAATATGCTGCTCTTTCTTTGGATGATATCTTTATTGACATACCAGATTATCATCTGCAGCACATAGGTGGTGTATTAAAAATATTTAAAAAATGTAGATTGTAGGTTTGCATGTAAAAGGAACAAGTGTGTGTGTGTATGTGTGTACTTTAAAAAAGGGTTTTTTATATATATATATATAAATATATATATATGGGTCTACCTGACAACACCGGCGTGCGAAAACACCGACAACGAAATCACCGACACCACAAAACCGAAAGTTCAGAAACACGAAACGTCACATACCCGACAAACCACAATCCCGACACTCAACAAACAAAACAAATCCCCTGTCCAAAAAGCACACACAACACAAGCACAACAAAAACCTTACAAACCTACACTGAACCTTACATACACAACTATCTATGTACTAACCTTAACCCAAACCTAACCCTAAGGTCCGTCACTATCGTACACTCACCTAACCCGCGCCCTAACCCTAACTCACTTAACCCGCCCCTATCCCTAACGTCTGTCACTATCGCACACTCACCTGACCCGCGCCCTAACCCTAACTCACTTAACCCACCCCTAAACCTACAGACCATCGCTATTGCACACTTACCTTACCCACACCCTGACCCTAATGTCCATCCCTATCGCACACTTACCTTTACATGTCGGTGTTCTCAGAGTCAGGATTCTCAACTGTTGGTCTTCTCCATTATCGATCTTCCGGTGTCGGTGTTCTCGTCTTTGGCGTTTCAAGATTTCGGCATTTTCAGGTAGACCTATATATATATATATATATATATATATATAAAAAAACAGAGATGATTATGATTGGGTCTCCAATCATAACCAGTTTATTTTGAGTTTGAGACATGGATGACAAGAAATTCACTCGCAGAGCAAAGCATGAGAAAGGAATTATGGCATTCAAGTAGAGAACACATAATAGAGAATCATGAACATAGACTAGGTCATAATTCTTTGTTGTCCCTTTGAACAAACCACTCTGGACTCACAAAGCCATTTGACGACCTTTATTATATATTATCATAACATCAACTTCAAATATATAAACAGTATCAATTGCCTTCAGCCACAACGATCCTCAAGGCAGAGTAACAACTCAGCCTGCTCGAACACCTCAGGGCAGCGTACCTGCTCACTCTGAAACTTCCTCCACCGAGGCAGCGTACCTACTCACCCCCCCACCCCACAAATAATAGGCAGCGTACCTGCTCATCTTCCACCACACAAAACCATTGGCCAAATCAAACCACATCCTTAGAGGGGGAACAGAAGAGGACCATCCTGTCCCTCTTCTCCGCCAACAGCCTGATCCCAGGCTGTTCTCCCTCCTAAACCTTAACTTGCAGCATCTCTTGTAGAAAGAGCTTGAGATGCAAATTAAACAAATCCAAACCAATTTCATTCAGATGAACTCCATCCGTATGATACCAACCTACCTCACCTTGCTCAATGTCTCCATGTTGAATGATGTATCTCCGATTTTCTTAGCTGGCCCTGCAATGTATGGTCAACAAACCTCCTGGACCTTTCAATAGCTTTATAGCTGCATGCCTCTCTCCAAAACAATCGAGGAATCAACTCCGACCACACAATTTGCATACCCGGGTACCTATCCTGTAGTCTCCACAAATCCTGCAAAATAATCCCTGCTAAACACTTCTTAGTCAAAATACCCAAGTCATTACCTCCCAAATGAATTATTATTATATCAGGACACCCTATCCATGATTTAGCCTTCTGAAATTCAAACATCAGCCTATCCAAATGCATACCCCTAACCCCATGCCAAAACACAGAACATCCTAAATAAAATAAACCCAAATTACTTCCATCCTCCCTGATTAAGGCACGCTTCTCAGCCCAGTGGATATACGAATGGCCCAAAATAAGTATACACTTCCCTAAAAGAAAAAGAACATTTGTTAATAATCACAAACAGTACTATCTAATATAAGATAAACAGGCATTTGAGGACCACCTGCCCACCCTCTTAATAACCTTAATTGAACTACCCTATCTAGCCAAATCCGAAGCCCTCCCAATTCTAAAAGAATGAGCTGCAAACTTCTCAGCTGGAAATCCCATGCAACCCAAAATCCTCCTAATTAAAGTAATAAACCTACTACTGGAAACTACCCTGCCATCCTTTGAACAAAACACCAACCCCTCTAAACACCCCAACCTCCTACTCCTAAATTCTGTAATCCAAGTTACTGGGAAACAACGAAGGTTCCTGTCCGCTTTGAGCATTACTGTACATCCCCTACCCAACTGATCCATCTTGCTTTTCTGTATTACGATGTTGACCTCCCTCTAAGTCACTATAACATTCTTCCAACATAAGGAACCTAACAATTCCGATACCCTGAAAGCACCAAAATATAACCACGTGCATAGAGTGCCCCACATAAAATAGTCCAGCAATCCGCCATGTAATAATCCTAAACCCTGTAACAAAATCTTCAATATTCTCTTCGTCACTGGCAACTGTGTATCCCTACGCTCCACCATCACCCTCCCCCACCCTTTCAACATACGTCCTAATGTCCAGGACTTTGTAAAATCTTGCAACCTCCCCCAACTTAGCAAACTTGCTAATAACCACCAGATCCACTTTAACTGTCTGCTAAGCCTTACCTTTCTCCCAAGCACTAGCCACATATCTTAACAATAATTCCTCTGACCATAGCCTTACCTCTTCTGGTAATCACAAAAAAAATTGATTAAAATCAAAAAGAGCCCTACTGTAAGCCTTCTTCATCGAAGAAGCCCAGGATTGCTGCACCAGATGCCTGACTATCCTGTCCCAAGATTCCACACCTCCTCTGGCAGTGTTTCTGGCACCTCAACTGCCCCTGGAGCCAACCCTCGAAACCTGCAAAACTGAAAGTGGGACAGACTGTCAGCAATATCATTCTTAACACCAGGCACATGTACCATTGGAAAAGAAAAATTTATTAACAGGCTCTGCAATACCAACTTCTGCAATATCCTCAACTGCAATTCTGCCCTAGCTGTCTTCTTTTGTAACACTTTCACCACAGCCATATTATCTGAATGAAAAACTACCTGCTTGTTCCTCAACTGCTCCTTCCACACCACCGAAGCTGCCCATATCGGCATCAGTTCTAAAAAGCAACATCATGCCTCCATTCCTCATCCCAATCTGGAGGCCATTGTGCTGCAAACTATCTTCCCCCAAAGTAAGCCCCCATGCCGATACTGCCTACTGCATCCGTAAACAACTGAAGTTCTTCCTGACCCACCCAATCTGATTGCCAAAAGGAAATCCCATTAAATTGTTGCACAAAACCATGCCACAACTTCAAATCCTCCCATACTAGTCCGGTCACCCTAACCCAATGATGTTTGCTCCTACCCACTTTTAGCATATAAGCTAATGCCCTACAAAACATCTGACCCAGATGTACCGCTTGACAGGCAAAGTTCAGAAGACCCAACAGTTCCATGACTGAACCAACCTGAATCTTATTCTTGTCCAACACCCCCTGTATAGCTGACTGCAGCCTCTATCTTATCCTGAGCCAGACAAAACAATCCCCGTTCTGCATCTAGCATTAACCCCAGGAACTCCAACTCTCTTGCTAGACCTTCCATCTTGTGCTGTGCCAAAGATATACCCAGTTCCGCACACATACTGGTAAATTCCTGCAACCCCTGTTAAGCCCCCGCCCTCCCTTTCCCAACTAACAAGAAATTATCCAAATAATGCACCATCTGCCTTCCCACCCTCTGATTCCAAATCCAATCTAAACGGGTACTAAATTTCTCAAATGTTGCACATGCCACAGAACAACCCATTGGCATGGCTGTGTCAAAATAGTACTTACCACCTACCTTCATCCCCAACAACAGCTAATCCTCTCTCCTAATGGGCAAGAAATGGAAAGCTGATTCAATGTCAGCCTTAACCGACTACAGATTCTGAAATTTCCTGAACACCTGCACTGCATCGTCCAAAGAGGCGTAATGCACTCTAACTTCTTCGTCCCCAATAAAATCATTCACTGACCTCCCTTCTGGAAATGAAAGATGATGAATCAATCTAAACTCCCCAGGCTGTTTCTTCAGCACTAAACCCAACGGTGACACCTTGTAGCTAACAAAAGGCGGCGTATCAAATGGACCCCACAAACGTCCTGCCTTACACTCCTTACCTACCAACTCTTCCAAAATGTCCTCTTTCCCTTGCACTAAATGGAGGTTCTTACAACCCCCCCCAACCCCACCATGGACTTAATAGGAAATCCCCGTTGAAACCCTTGAATGACCTCAGTCTTAAAGGGACACTATCTCGTCACTAAACTTGCATTTCTGCTTCGGACCGAAGCTTAAAACACTACCACCTACTTAGCTAATCACCTCCCTCTTTGTGACATCTGTAATGATGTTCTAGAAATTCCACTCACCTTATTAACATAAGTCCCTGCCCATATATCCTTTTCCCATTGCAGTTTTGTTTTCCCTATGTAAACTGCAAGATGACCCCTATAGTTCCTACATTTTAATAGAATGATCCAAGAGCATTAGTAAAAATACACAATATCTATATATATATATATATATATATATATATATATATATATATATATATATATATATATCTGTATGTATATTAAATATTACGATATTGGTAAGAGCAGCAACAACATACCTCATAACCCCTTAGCACAAAAAATCTGGACAAAGGCTACAATAATGGGAGAAACAATGGCCGAAGTATAGTGACCAATTGCAAATATTGCTTTATAAGTTTAGAAAGTTGCTAGAATAACAGGATTAGTGATCACATGTTTTTTCCTGAAGAATATAAAGCCTGAAACGCAAATGTATTTTATTCTTTAGTGGCTTCGGTCCTCGTTGATTTGCCATAAAAACATAAAATTTATGAGGAACAGACCAAAAATATAAGGCACGAATCTGGACATTCTGCAAAAATCTGGATAGCTGAGAAGTCTGCACAGCCCTGGAATAGCCGATCCCGATCCCTCTTTCATGTAATACTGGCTTTTAAAAGCTGGTATTGCATTTGCAGTCAAACCTCTGCACCAGCACTCTGTGTGTTTTCTTAACTGTAGCAACAGATTGCTGCATTTTAAAATAAAAAGAAAATCTTTTTTTCTTTTTAAATATGAGTTGAGAATCTAAACATTCTGCTACAGTCTGGACAGTTTGCTGTGTGGTGGACCTTCGCTAAGATGAGTCTAGTGCTGTGTTTCAAACCTCGCCCACATACAAGATGAACAATTAATGTACTGATAAGACTGTCAGTAATGTTAATATCAGTGGAGAGGCTGCCGTGCCACATTGTAGTAGTGCAGTGTGTACAGGTAAATGTGGTCACATATCTTCAAAGATAATGTATTGGCTTGTCTGTAGGTAGCGGCTGACAACTTAAAGCCGTTTACTCCACATTTTCAGTGGTGTCCTTACCCTTTTTAGTGTCTCTGCCTCCATACCCCCATGCTTGTACTGTGGGAGTGGTACTTGCATTTGGGCACATAATCATCTGGGGAAGCTTTCCCTAGAAAATGCATTGCTGAGAGTGCGAGGCAGATGGAAAAAATCAGTATGATTGTACTAACTGAACAGCTGATGCGCTAATAGTTTGAATATGTTATAAGAAAGAATCCTTTGTGCTGTGTGTGTGTGTGTGTGTGTGTGTGTGTGTGTGTGTGTGTGTGTGTGTGTGTGTGTGTGTGTGTGTGTGTGTGTTCTTTTCTAAGTATTAGAATAATTTCTCTTTAAAGTGAAATTTTCGCAAAGTGTTTTTGTAAACCATACAGAACCATTAAAAAAAATGAAAAGTGTAGCAATACAGTCCGACTATTTAAACCAATAAGTATTGCACAGTCAATAAAATGGCTCGCTCAGAGCTTATTTTATTGTGAATTACATACACAAAACTTTGATTGAAGTTTTCTGCATGTAATTCACAATAAAATAAGCCGTGGGTGAGCCGTTTTATTGAATGTGCAATACTTATTGGTTTAAATAAATTGCAAACATATCAAACAAAATGCAAAGGAATATAGTAAACTGAGTGGAAATTACGAATAAGCAGGTGCATTCAGACATTGCTAAAATACTCCCACCCATGCACCTTTAATATTCATCGAGTCAGATGAATTCTGTAACTACATTAAAATGAGAAACTGATTAAATCTGTTCACTTGGTGTCTTCAGTGTTGTTTTGCCATTGATGATTAAAGATTTCAAAGAACTTTGGATACACTACCTTTGTTAAAATTTTATTTATTTATTTATTTTTATCTTCATATGTGGACATACAGAGTGTTCAGCAGATACACCTCAAGGGACAGATTTAGACATAGTAAAGGAAAGCTCAGAGCTGTGAGCAGTAATACAGTATAGTCAAAGATGAAAATTAATTTGTAATAAGTTAACCTTTGTTTGGCAATTCCATTGGCTGTGAACAAAGAAGCAGATGCATTCTTAATTATAGGTCCTCAAATTTACTATCCTAAACATGGTGGATACCTATACTAATGCTATATGTGTATTAATATCATATTGATGCATGTTTGCAGGTATTGGTATGCAGGTTGCCACCTGAAGCACCCATACAAGGCTGCACAACCTTTAGTAGGTTATTTATTTTATAAATGAGTTGTATGAAGTTGAATAAATAAAAAACACATTTTAATTTTCCAGAATGAGTCTCATTCACGGTAACCTGAGGAGAAGAGCTTGATCAGTCACTGGGAATTTTACCTCCGATGGGACCGAGTGGCCTGGGTCAATACATATACTAAGTACTTTTTGCTGCAGTTTGACTGACAGTCATATAATGCTACACAGTATAAGGTTATTCCACTCCAGCTTCTTGCAGGCATAGCCGGCCTTAGGCATAGACCAACTAGGTGGTTGCCTAGGGTTCTGCTCTAACAGGGGCACCTTTCCAGTAATATGGATGGTGTAGGTATACCAGGATGGGGGCACCGAGTAGTGTTGGGGGGCACTGTGGAAACCATTTGCCTGGGGCACCAGCTGACCAAAGGCTGGTCCTGCAAAGTTGCAGGTGCCATGTTTTACTGGATATATAATAATTTTTAGAAGTGTTCTGCTTCAAAACTGTACATATATACAGGTTGCTAATGAGTGTTGTGGGGGAGGAAGAGGAATTATTTAGAAATATCATTGTGTGAAATTTACAGTAATAAAAAGCACTAGTCAACTGTAAAGGAATGGCTCCAAGTAAAATAAAGTCTCTTTTCTGGAAATCGTTGTGTGAAATGTCTGCATATGAGAACTAGTTGAATACAATGCTATCTTTCTCTTATTTTACAGTTACCCTAAGTGTGAATTAGGTAGGCTTTACTTAAATAGATTGGTGGTATGTGTCCTTAGTAATCAGTTTACAGTATTATTATTTTAGTGTCATAACCCAACTAACGTGAATTTATTGAATGTTACTTCTCAGAATGAACTTGTATACATAGCCAGTTGCCTTAGTGGGTAAGTGGTTGAATGGACAAATTCCTGAAGATATTGTGTGTGTGTGTGTGTGTGTGTGCATCTGTTTGTATGGGGGGGGGCAGCTAATCAGACCTGGTAGATATGCAGAATACATGGATCTGAATGACTTCAGTGGCAACGTATTTTTATTTTAAGCTCATAGTGATAGCTGAGTAGGAATATAATATTATGAAAGGCCAGCAAAATACAGCTAGACTCTTGTTGCCATATGTGTGCATTTTTTTTTGATTGTTTTTGGGGCATATATGTGTACACAGCATAGGCCGCAGTAGTGCAGCAGTTGGCATTGTTGCCTCACAGCAAGAGGTTCTTTGGTTCGATTCTCGGCTGGAGTTCCTTCTGTGTGGAGTCTGCATGTCCTCCCTGCAGCTGTGTAAATGATAAAGACATGCAGGTAGGTGAGTGTGTGAATGGGTGTGCCTTCCATTTAGGTTGGGCATCAGGCTGGCACCTTGGCACCATAAAAATCCATTGCCAATCATTAGCGGACCAGAGTTCCACTGTGGTGACCCCTAACTGGGAAAAGCCGAAAAGACAATTATAATTATATGTGTGTACACAGCATATATTTTGTCCAGCATGCTGATATACTAACATTGTGGCACTTAAGAGTACTGCTGTAGCTGTATTACTTCATAACCAACATCTTCATGCAGAAAGGGCAGAATAAGCTTCGAATTACATGTACTGAATAGCACTATTCAGTAATGATGGCTGGGTTAGAACATCATATCATAGAGCACATTGTATGAAGGACACATCTTTAGAACCACTGTATATGTTTTATAGCAGTTTTGAGAATTACTTTTTGAAGGTTTATATTAATACAGACCTTAATGTGGGAGAGCACACGTATCTGTCTTGTTGATGTAGGTGGACTATGTTAATTTCATTTCACAATTTATTTTACAGTTTCTTTATCAGATACCTTTTAGGGTTAGTGTTAGAAGAAATTAGTCAACTGGATGGGGGAATTTCAGCCTGCTAACCCTAATCCTACCCCTTCCTCTAGTAGTAGTAGTGGCAGTGTGTAGACTACTGTAAGATAAGTAAATGATATATGCTCTTTTCCCCACTGTAGTGCAATTGTGGAGTTAGTATATATAGTTATAGGGGTGTAGGGGGACCACCTAGTTTGGTTTTATATCATCCAGTTTCTGTAAAGAGGGTACATAAGTAGTTTTTTAGTTCAGGAAAGAGTTAGTTATTGGTGTTGTAAGTGTGCATGTCTATAGTTTACAATTTAGTATGTTGAAATTTAGCATTGTTAAGGTTTCAGTCTTATGGGTTTCAGTCAAGTGAGTTGTCAGTATTTTGAAATTTCGATATTCTGGTCTCAGTCAAATGAATTTCAGTCAAATGGTATTTCAATCATGTGTAGTAGACATATGCTGGTTTACTTAAAAAAAAGATCTTTTAATACATTAATATGATTCATTTCCATTTACTATGGACATCAGTTAAATAATTCCTAAATCTGAATGTATGACAGACCCTTTCAGTGTGGAACTTTGAGGAACATGAACTTTTTAAGACCCCAAATGAGGTACATTCCTCATAATGAGGTAGATTTGAGAGGTATGAAGAGTCCTGTTTGCTTGTATTTATGCTTAAAATATGATAAAAAACATATGTTGGCAGTATTCTTTATTTTAAAAGGTCAACATTGACCAATGGGGCAAGTACTGGTGTTGAGATGTAAAGAAATGGGCACTGGGATTGATTACTATTGCATTTAAAAAAAATATTTCACTATCCTTTTTTTCCCTTATTCTTAGAGTGTTAGAAATTACTACTCATGTATTTCCCATCTAATATTCTATATTATTCCATACTTTATGTTAGCTCTCTCCTCACCAAATAATCTCTGTACACTTTTATTCTCTCTTTCTCTCACTTATGGTTATTATCCGCACTATAGTATGCAGCTTAATATTTTGTATTTCATATTAATATTATTGATGATATTTTTGCCTATACTTGGAGCTTTTCTCCCCGGGTCTCTACTGAAAATGGACATGTATCTAGTTAGACTAGCCCGGTCAACAAATGTAAATAAATAAATAAATAAATAAATAAATAAAATTTATATGAAGACAAAAATTCTGAAACAGAGTATAGTTATGACTGGGTATGAGTACATTGCAGCTGTCTTTAAGAATTCTAGTCCATATGAGGATTGGACTGTTTGTGCCTCATAGATTACTGGTTCATATATTAAAGCAGTTTATTTTCTGGAGTGCGGTTGGAGGCTTATTAATTGAATTTAAAGGAAGGCAGTACTGATCAGTGTTCTACACAGCTGTTGACTAAAGGTATGAGTTGATGGTACAGGGACAAAAATATTAGCGAGGAAGGAAAGTTGATGGCATTTTTAATTTGTAGGACATGATAAGTTAACTTTATATAGTGCATCAAATTAGCCTTTGATGGGTGAGGCTGTTACAGCTTATGCAAGCAGTGTGTTTGTTACATGGATAAAAGCTTTTCATAAACTCTGAGTTAATTTTCATTACTTCCCCTCTATATTGTGAAGCCCTTATGTATTGGAAATATATAAAGACTTTAACATTTGATTTTATTGCCTTTTTTTTGTAAATAACACTTTTAAAACTCTCGTGTTACAATTGTGAATCCAAGCATTATAATGCATGTTTATATTACCTCATGCATATTGTATTGTTTGTAAACATTTTTATGGTGCATGTAATACTTTGTGGAGCATTTCTCCCCAGGCCTCTGCTGAAAAAGGGCGCAAGCTCAGCCAGACATTCCCAGTCAACAAATGTCAAATAAATAAATAAATAAATAAATATAGTTCCTCAGCATTTGACAGAACTTATATTTGCTCAACAAACATAGAGGTGTGATTTACTGTCAATGTTATGAATGGCCAAAGGGTGGATGTGTTAATGCTATGGATGGAATGTTGATACAGGTAAGTGGGGTTTGGCAGAGTGAGTGTGTGTGTGTGTGTGTGTGTGTGTGTGTGTGTGTGTGTGTGTGTGTGTGTGTGTGTGTGTGTGTGAGAGTTAGGGTTGGGGATGCAGGAAGAACAGATGTGTCTTTGTGGGGTCCCTATCATAAGCTCAAAGTTTTAAAACTTTGAATCTGAAAAGGTCGATCCCTAATGATCGAAGTTTTAAAACTTCAAAGCTTATGATGGAGATCACCGTAAGGGAAAATTTCCCTTATATTAAATATGGTGCGATCTCGGAGTTGGTATATTTAAGTAGCAGAGGGTGTGGGGGGTACAGGGGGGCTTGCCCCCCCCCCATAGATTTGTTGTGTTTGTTCGTGTTTTTTTTTTTTTTCTGTGAGTTCAAAGTTCCGTAACTTCGATCATTTAGGTTCAACCTTAAATGATTCAAAGTTTTGGAACTTTGACTATATGATATAGACCCATCTTTGTGTGCAAGTTTGTGCATTTTATGGTTAGGGTTAGGTTAAGGGATAGTTGTAGTGTTGTTTGTGTGTATTTATGAATGTTTGTATGTCTGAATCTCTCTTGTGTAGTAACAGTTAAAGTGTAGTGATGGGGCTGGGTGACGGGGCAGCATTGGGTTAGGCATCCATCCTGCCCTTTTTAGTAATGGGTGCTAACCCTTCATGTATTGCTTCCCCTTTCTCCACGCTTAACCGTACATGTTAACACAATTAAAACCTTCCTGTAACACTAACACTATTCATGCAACTTTGATGCTAGTGTTATGGGGGTTAGCTTTAATACTGGGAGAAGAAATGGCTTTCCTCTCTCGATATTTTGTTGGTTTTTTTTTTTTTATTGTGTATGATCAAACTTATTTTGTCAGTGTTTTACATTCGACATTAGGGTGGTCATACACAAAAGATCCATATGTCTACATGTGTGTGTGTGTTAGTGTGTGTGCGTGTGTGTGTGTGTGTGTGTCAGTGGTGTAGGGTGATGTTTGTTGAAAGCAGTTTTTTTTCAGTTTTTTTTTTTGCTTCAGCACTTGCTGAAAGTTCATTCATTTTGTGTGTGTGTGTGTGTGTGTGTGTGTGTGTGTGTGTGTGTGTGTGTGTGTATATATATATATATATATATATATATATATATGTATATATATGTATCTTTGTACCCATACATCCACAAACCCTTTTCCCATGTTTCCACATGGGAGTGGGGTGTCTCTTCAACAGTCAGAATCAGGTACACCCAACTTTCACGTCACAGGCATCCTATATCCAGGTGGCGAGCCCTGCCTTGGCTGTTTTTTCATACCACACACTTGAATGCATGCTCCACCTATGGCAAATTTATAGTGTCCAGTCCACTTACTGCATTTCTTTGGAACTTAGGAGGAAACTGAAGTACCTGGAAGAAACCCACACAGACAGAGGTTGGGAGGTTGGCATAATGGTTAAAGTGTTTGCCTTACAAACACAAGGTGCAGGGTTTGAGTCTCACAAGCATAATTGGCTAGGCTTAAAATGGCTCGCAAGGGCAGTTAGCCTAGTACTAATCTATGAACCTCTTCTGTGAGTCAGCAGTGTTATATGCTGTGCCAGTGTGTGTGTTTGTGTCCATCCACAGCCCCCTTTTCCCATTTTTGCAGATGGGGTCCTGGTGTTGCTTCATTAGTGACAAACATTTAAAGCCAAGGTTTACACTGCTGATTGGCTAGCCCTGGCACATGTGTGTATGTGTCTGTGTGTGTGTGTGTGTGTGTGTGTGTGTGTGTGTGTGTGTGTGTGTGTGTGTGTGTGTGTGTGTGTGTATGCGTGCGCGTGCGTGCGTGCGTGTGTGTGTGTATGTGTGTGTGGTGATATCTATATCTATCTGTGTATATGTATATATATATATATATATATATATATATATATATATATATTTTTTTTTTTAATGGGTCTACTTCAGGGTATTGAAACCCGACATCATCGAATAACACATCATCAAGATGAAATAAACGACTTGTATGTAATGTGTGCTTACACCCAATTAGTGACAACAGAGTTAGTTAGAACATTTTTGGTCAGAATATCTAAATCACTATAGCTGAATGGTTGCATTTTTGTTTTCTGGTACTTGTTATCTGCTACTGAGAGATGGTGACTGTGCAATTGCCTGCATATGCTTGGTTGCAAATTATTTGTTGAAGCAGTTGTCCTGCATTCTGATCTGAATCCAAAGTGTTCATCTCCCATCTTACTTTCTACTACTCTGTGTATTAATTTATCATTCACTTTCTCTGGAACTTTCATGCAATGTGACACAGGTTATATAGCTCTGTACGGAAGACAGTTGTGAATGTACCCTTTCCTCTTGAGCACTGGCACTAGTATGCTTATTGTCCAGTCAGCTGTGATACACATAGCTATGAGTACTCTCCAAAGCCAATTCTCTCCTATCCACCCAACCATCCATAACCCCCATTTTTCCCATTTTTGCACATGGGGTCAGGGGTCACTTCAACTGTAACAGTCATCTAGAGTCAAGGTTTACACTGCCATATGGCTAGCCCTGATGCAGTAGTTCTTCCACACTATGCAATCATACTCGCACCTGTGACCAATTTAGAGTGTCCAATCCACTTACTGTATGTCTTTGGAATGAACACAGACAGGATATGCAGACTCTGCACAGAAGGCACCCAAGCCAAGAATTGAACTGGGGAACCTCTTGCTGTGAGGTGACAACTCTAACATCTGTGCCACTGTGCCACCCAATCTTTATCATATCAGCTGTGACCTCAACTGATCCTGCTGTTTTCCCTGACTTCATTTTCCGTAGAGCTATTCTTATTTCTTCCACGGTGGGCTACTGCTCTTCTATCATCGTATGCTGGGTATGGGGAAGTAGAGCTTCTGTGTAGTTTCTTTTTTAGAAGCTCCTTAAAGTACTCTTTCCAGTTCCCTTTGATATGTTGTGGACCGGTGAGCAGTCTTGTCTGCACTAAAGGCTGAGATCGTTTGCAGTGTGTCAAGAAGACTTGGACAAAAAGTATATGCATGGTATTGTTACAGATAGTACAAGCACTTGAGTGCATTCCAAGACCACAACATGTTTATATGACTACAACAAAAAAGTATGCAAGTCAAAATAATTTAATACACATTTTGCTTTTGTGTTTTAGGCCATCTTCAGATGCCATTTTCTGTAAGCTTAACCCTACTCATACATGTCGAGGTTTTGCTTCTTGCAGAGGAAGCACATCATTAAAATGAACGTGTTTCCTCTCATGCCAACCTATGTTTCTCAGTTCTCCTCTTGTGCTTCCCCTGATTTTTACTGAAGATATTTTTTTACATCTGTTCCAAGTCTATTACAAGCATATAAATAGGGTTATTACAACTCTATGTGTAGCTTTATTATCATTTTCTGCAGATACCAATCTCCACTGAAAATTCAGTTTCTTGAAGTTTGTTATATTAACTAAAACATTGAGTAAATATATAAAAAATAGTTACATATTTTTCAGTTTATGGTAAGAGAAGCCTGAGTCAACTGGTTTGCATGTTAATTATTCTAAAATTGGGTACTTACGTATTATCGCAACCACATTTTGAAGTCACCATTAATTCTAAAGTTATACCGAGAGTACTTTATCTTTCAGTGGGAAGGGGTGTCTAAACTTCAAAAATTTTTTGCTATACTTTGTTTGTGAAACGGGGAGAGGAAAAAAGTACGGTCCTTTACCCATTAGAGTACATTTATTGTTTTAATGGGATGAACCATTTCAGAAGATGGGATAGTTCTTGCTGGTATAAACTCTTCTAATGAAAACTAGCCCCAAATACCCAGAACAAATTACCACAGTGAGTAATCAAAATACAAGAGAGGTATATGGGAATGTACAAAATGGGAGTTGGAATTCTGGTGAGATGTTTATGGGAGTATGGATTGTATTAGCGTTCTTTAGACAAGGTAATTAGTACGGTGACACATTGGGAACTAAGCTTGTTAGGTGTAACAAACCAAAAACCCGTTAGAATGTCATTGCCAGACACAATATAATTTTTGGGAAAATGTTGTCAACACACACATTACATATTCTTACTAGATTTTTTGTTTACAGTTTTAACCTGCATTTCTAAAACCAATAACTCATAACTGCACGGAGTACTGATAACAGAGCTATGCATCCACTTAGCTAATTCAAACGGACAGATGTCATTTTATATCGATTCATTTTCTTTCCTTTGTGCTTTGGCAAAGAGTTTTTATAAAAGGATGCATTCTTATGATTTCACCATGAAAGATCGACTATTGGGAAGCCTGTTCTTACTTTCCAAAGTGCTAAACCAAACAGCAAATTACTCTTTTTCCCTTCTTGTGTGTTAGTTATGCAGTCAAATGCAGAACTTTAACTTAAACGCATACTCATTTAACATTTTCCTAACAAGCTTAGTTCCCAATTCTTCACCTTGCCAATTTCGTTGTGTTTACAACGATAATATAGCTATCAATTGCATCTAAAGAACACTTGCAGCTGCTGCAGAAATGTGGTTGTGATAATACGCAAGTACCTAAAATTGCTACAGCCATCTTTGACTTTCTGTTAAGTGTTTTTGATCTTGAACATACTGGGTTAAACAATGGTTGCCAACAGAGGTGAAAATGGTCATATTCAACTTGATGAGGTGCTAAGTGCATTGGTTTCTGGCTTGGTATTGACTTTCATTTCATTAAATGGGACATTTAAATGCTGAGCTGTTAAAAATGTCTTGTGCATTTCAATGTTTGTATTTACCTTAATGTGTTAACTAGTGCAATCTATTCATGCATTCATTACAAAGTAGTAAACTCAAATATTGTCTAGGTTCATCATGTGGCGAGACAAGGCTTGGCTTAATCATTTGTGGGTGGGTATGCTGTTTTATGAAATATGCATGTCACTTTCTACAGAATTCTGCTTAGCTGTGGAACTCACAGTCATAAGGGCAGGTTGGACAATAGGTTAGTGCAGCCATTTTTTATTCAATTACTACTGTTTTTTAAGAATTTTACTTTTTCTGCTTTGTGACAGTGGGTGTATAAATGACTGTCATGATTTGCTGTAGGGGACTTGAATTTTGGAGTACATTTTACAGATAAAGGTGATATTCTGCTGATTAAGCTGTTCTGTAGAGTCTGTACAAGCCATCTGGAGAAGCAGTCAGCATTATAGGAGATGACTGAAGAATTAATGGGACTTGTTTAGACTACACACTTGGACATTACAGGTAAGTGAACATTTTTATGTTTGGGAGATTCTAACTTAAACTGCATGTTACTGATGTCGTCTCTTGTGTTTTGTTTTCATTACTGGAGATATTTAACTGGAGAGTATGTATTTGATGTACTTCTTGTTTCCATGTTACATGATTTATACAGTGGAAATCTTTGTATTATAGGTTTAATTCTTTACAGGTTGCACGTTTTCCTGCACACTAAGTGTGCGCTAATTTCAGTGTGTGTTTGTGTTAATGGAGGAGTGTTATGTCCATTGCTAACTGGCTATTTTTTCACTGATTGCTTGGGAGTCTGGTTTTCTAGGAGGTTTACCAGGTTTTTTTTTTGCTTTGCTCTGCAGGATTTTAGCTCAACTGAGAAGATGTGGTCATTCTTAAAGGTTTTAGTGTGGCTTATTAGTTATGTAATTGTTATACAATATTTATAGCGTTTTCCTTTTGTGGATATTGGCAATAAGTTTAGAATTAGTTTTGTTGAGGGGATGTGAAACTGGAATAGTCACTTTACCTCTTGGTGCTGTATGTGAAAGTGATAATTGTCATGTTTTATTGCTCAGATACTGGGTAGGCTTTTCTGCTGACTCAACTGAAACAACAGTCCACATCACACAACAACATAGCTCCAGTGAGACATTCTGGTACATTCTTACAAGCCAATTGAACGATACTACAGGTTAACTAGTAGATTCATAGGTTTATACTAGACTAATGACTACCAGAGTCTTTACAATTCGAAAATCATGTATAACTTTTAAATATTACCCTAATTCACATTTGTAGGAGAACAATTGGATTTTGAACAACATGGATTTACCAAAAACCAAAACATTTTATATAAGGAGAAGGGTAATAATTTGAGGCAAAATCAGGCATAGTTGAGCAGTATGAAGTAGTTTTTCTTCTGCTGTGGGTGGCCAGTTATTTCCACAGATTTCTTTATCTGACTGTAGTTTTTTTCTTGGTTTTCAGTTGGGTAGTTGTTGCAATCATCAGTTGTTGTATATCATATTGTATTGTACTGTACTATATTATATTACATTAGTGGAGTGTAGGCAGGGGAAACATTTGTAAGGACAAGATAAAACAAGATATTTGTTTACTGATGTCTGAGTACCGGGAAAGTCTAATTGGGTTGGTGTCCATTTTTATCTAGATAAAGTTAGGAAGTGAGTGAAAAGGGCGAGTAAGGAGGTATAAGGTATGATTAAGAACTTGATCATATTTAGGAATATCATTATCCTGAGGTTGGGCAAAAACCAATACAGAGTTTGGCTAAGAACTATTTCTGAATGGTTTTGAAGGACTAGAGGGAGGGTATTGATCTGATGGGTATAGGCAAGGAGTCCCAGGCCTTAGCAACATGGTATAAATATAGATCATGTCCTGCAGATTTGATAGGGTTGTGGACAGAAAGGGTTTTCCTCATTGAATAATAATGAAGAAGTACAAACATAGTTGCATAGAATGGTATTTAGTGCTCAACAAGCAGATGATTGCTGCATAATCAAGTCAACCACCAAGAACAAAAAACTGATGTGAAAAACAAGAAAAATGGCTTAGGAAAAATGCCAGCATCCACAAACAAGTATTTAATAAAATCAATGTCCTTTAAAAAACAAATGTTGTGATGGAAAAAAGTCCAAAATAAGCCAAAAAACAAGAATCAACAAATCCAAGTGTAAAGCTCTTTTCGTCTGTTAATATAACTTCTTCAGACAAATGCACTCTGTAAGTCAAAGGGAATTTAAATGCAGCACAAGTAGTCACATGACAGATGTTATTTAAAGTTAACTCTTTCAGAGTCAGAGCAGTGCTGACTTGCTTTTCACCTTTTAAAGAGAAAGACAATATGCAAAAATCAAGAAAACCTAACGACAAGTAATTTGAGTTAAACACAGTGGTTCAAAAAACAACAATGTATTAAACCGTATGTACGATGTGTATTTAATAACCTGTCCTGTCAAAACAGGATAAGACACTTATTAAAACAATGTCATTAAATACTAAACAAACTACCATAAAGTGTACTAAAACACAACAAGTAATAGACACCTATCTTCTGGTTGGTCAAATGCAAAATATGTGCATTGGAGGACTGTGTACATTAAGGGGGGAGGGGGATGTAGTGCGATAGTGTTACACGTATGGGCACCCTTTTAATATTTAGACTTATTATACATGTGGGACATAACTGTAGCCCTGTTCAGTACTTCACATACAGGCACTGACAACACATTCAACATTAGCATTTGTATGTTTTTATATGTTAATGCTCGTTGATATAACATCCTGGTTTGTAGTAACACACATATACACTTCTCGCTTTTGAGAAGTAGAGTGTAAAATAACTAGAATGCAATGCATGAAACACATTGAATCACTGTGTTTAACTCAAATTACTTGTTGTTAGGTTTTCTTGATTTTTGCATATTGTCTTTCTCTTTAAAAGGTGAAAAGCAAGTCAGCACTGCTCTGACTCTGAAAGAGTTAACTTTAAGTAACATCTGTCATGTGACTACTTGTGCTGCATTTAAATTCCCTTTGACTTACAGAGTGCATTTGTCTGAAGAAGTTATATTAACAGACGAAAAGCGCTTTACACTTGGATTTGTTGATTCTTGTTTTTTGGCTTATTTTGGACTTTTTTCCATCACAACATTGGTTTTTAAAGGACATTGATTTTATTAAATACTTGTTTGTGGACGCTGGCATTTTTCCTGAGCCATTTTTCTTGTTTTTCACATCAGTTTTTTGTTCTTGGTGGTTGACTTGTTTGTTCATGGCTATGGGAAATAGTGACAACGTTCTTAACCTCTCAGGTTCAGAAATAGACGGAAGAGGCAACTTAACATTATTGCTGGAGGCAATGAATCAATGTCTGGAGAACCTAACAGCCAGAGTTGAGTGTTTATCTCAACCAAGTACTACACAAACACAAAGGGTTTTATCCAGCACTCCAGAGGGAGCAAATGGAACCAACTCATCAAATTTTCTATTTAACCAAGTTCCAGTGAATGAAAATGGAAACCACAAAGTGACTGCTTACAACAACATAGGCAACAACAATAACCAGGATATTACTACAGAAAGCACCATTACTTCGGGGCTTACTGGGTCCTATGATCTAACCCCTTGGTTGAATGAGCAACCAAGTTTAAACTCTCAGAGCAGAAATGCAACTACAGGAAACCCGGCTGGAAGTAATGTGAGTATTTCCTTTAAACTTAAACTTTTTGACACTAAGCTACTTAAAATTAAAAAAACTGCAACTTGAATTGCAATATTTTGAAACCTGTATAAAAGAGAACATTGTTCCTAAAGGCCTCCGCACTTGACAATACCCCACAGGTCTAGAACCAGGTTCTGAGTTTTTTAAAGACATTATTCAGTTGTTCAACACTCAAGGTTTAGAACTGCTAAAGATTATGTGCAAATACTATTCAATACAAATTAAACACCTCACTGAGGAAGTAAATGTATTGGAAAAGGACATTAAAAAGGACATGGTGTTTGACAGATACCAGTATGACTACCAACAAATTTTTACCAGTACTGCCCAACAAATTGATAGAATGAAAGAAACCAAACTTAGAAAACTCAGAAGAGATTTAAAGGACTATGAGGAGGGTACAGCTTACCCAAAATCACCTCCCAGTCCCGTAACAACTTTATGAGTAACACCAATGACACTCTACCTGATTATGGTATCATTGACCCTGATATGGACAACAATGTTTTCACATCACCAAGACCAGGGACAAGCCATGTTGCACCCATGACGAACAAGGACAGGTCTGAGAATATTGAAACAGAGGGTGCTTCTAGTAACGATCAGTCAAAAAACTTTCAAGGGCAGACAGAGAGGAGTCGCAACAGACATGGTGCAAACCAGGGGAAATTTTACAACACTCGAGCTGTGAGCAACAGGAGGAGGTAATGGGGTACCTCCCTGATGTTGAGGTAGACAAACCAGACAATACTATCACCAACTACAAACTTGTTACCAATGCAAAAGGAGACTTTAATATTTACAACTACACTGAGTTTGCCATGGACAACAGTTTGGTTGAATTACTTGCAAATGGACTTAACTTTGTTCCATCTAATAAGGGTGATGTGGTTGAAACTCTGTTAGATTTTAAACTTTACATTGGAAAGCTCAATCTAACAGCTTTACTAGGTGATGGGACACCTGATAGGTATGCCTTCAGGTTAGCAAGCACCTATAATCCACCTACACATCCAGTCATTCACCTTTTTGACCACATGTGTGAAATAGAAATAAGGAAATTGTTTAGTAAGAATGTTTGTTCTACTGACCATCATAATGTCTCCACAGAGGACAAATTGAAGTTAATACAATTTAAAAACCTACCCATCCGTATAATGAAACCAGATAAAGGTGGCGGGTTAGTAGTAATGGAAGGGAGTCAATACATTGATAAAATGACAAAACTTCTTGAAGGTGAGGCTTACCAAGAAGTGAGTTTAAATGAGTTAAACATAGCACAAAATAGAATAAAAATGTTTATTAATGACTTATTTATCGACTCACTGACTGATATACATATCAACAATTATTTAAACTTGCCGTCACCCCGACTACCCTCCTTATTTGGGTTGCCCAAAATTCACAAAGACCTTAATGACCCCCCTATGAGAGCACTGGTAGACGCTCGTCAATCTATCACATACCCCTGTGCTAAAGTGATTGACTCCATACTGAAAATGTAAGTAAGTAAAGAAAAACAAATTTGCAAAGATTCATGGTCATTCCTCAAACAAATCAACACCCTTGAATATAATGATGAAAATAATTTTTTAACTATTGATGTTTGTGATCTTTACACGTCTATTCCCCATGACACAGGTATCGAGTGGGTAGTTGAATTCATCAGTTTAAGAGGAGCAAGTGACTCTGAGCAAAGATTGATTGAACAACTTTTGGGTATAGTTTTGGAATACAATTTCTTTGCTTTTAACAGCAACATTTACTTACAAAAAATTGGGGTAGCTATGGGCTCCCCATGTGGAGGCAGTTTTGCCAACTTAGTTATGGCCCATTTGGAACATAAATTTGTTCTTGAAAACACAAATTTGAAGAATAGTATTTCCTTTTATACCCAGTACTTGGGCAATATTTTCATTATAATTTCAGGTGGCAGTACTTTAGCAAAAGAAATGGTTGAATATTTTAACAACACTACTGATTTTTCAAAATTCACCAGTGTTTACCAAGAGTTGAGTATTAGTTATCTTGATGTACTCTTATCAAAAAACATATTGGGTCAACACTATACAGCTAAAATTTATAGAAAGAATACATACTCTAACTCACTCTTGCATTTCAATAGTTCCCACCCTTTGCACCAGAAAAAGTCCATTATTAAAGGACAAGTTGTACAGGCTGCCAGAATGACCACCATGCAAAATGATTTTTTAGTGGAATGTGAAAACCTGTATGATATGTTTTCACACAGGGGTTACCTCACTGAATTAATCAACAACATAATAATGGAAGTCCAAGTTAAAAGAGAAAAAGGAATATACAAACCAATTTTGAACAAGGACATCTCACTAGTACCAAGGGAGTCAAATCTAGATCTTGACACAACTGTCGCTGAACAGACTAACCACACAAACACCTCTAACTATAACACACTTGAGAGTAGAAGTTCAACACAAACAACCAATGGAAACATTAGGTTTGTTTTCACTTTCAATATAAGAGCAAGAGAAGTGGTGGACATATTGAAAAGAAATTGGCGCTTGCTCACAACTGATAGAAACATCACCCAAAAGTTAGGACCATCACCGGTTGTCACTTACAGGTGTGGTAAAAATATAAAATAACATCATAGAAGGTCGACACAACAACACATGTAGAACAGCAGGTATGTTCCGTTGTGAGATGTGTAATTATTGTAAGTATATAGACATAGGCAGCAAGTTTGTTATCAGAGATAGAAATTATGTTTTGAGAAACAAATTCAACTGTAACTCTAAAGGTGTAGTCTACCTGGCTTTATGTCAACTATGCCCAGCCTTCTATGTCAGGAAAACCAACAGAAGGCTTCGTGACAGGATCTGTGATCACACATATGCAATCAGTAGACACAAACAAGAGAATGCACTAGCAAAGCACTGTATGGAAAAACCCAACCACTCGTTTAAATTTAAAGTTATTGAGCAAATACAAGATCAGGACAATTTAATCCATACTATGCTTAGAGGTGGCTCCAGTTCACTAAATTTAGAAAAGATAGAACTTTTATGGCAGTTACGTTTGGATGCATGTCACCCACCAGGATTGAATGAAGTTTATTCGCTCGCCTGTATACTTAAACTTAAGAATTGGTTACGTTAGGTGTACAATTTTGCACTTAATGTACACAGTCCTCCAATGCGCATATTGTGCATTTGACCAACCAGAAGATAGGTGTCTATTACTTGTTGTGTTTTAGTGCACTTTACGGTAGTTTGTTTAGTATTTAATGACATTGTTTTAATGTGTCTTACCCTGTTCTGACAGGACAGGTTATTAAATACACACCGTACATACGGTTTAATACATTGTTGTTTTTTGGGGGGGTGCAGACCTCCCAACCATACCGAATTACTCGGTATTTACCGAGAGTTTGTCCAAATGAATTTTATTTTTAAAAATCTGGCTGTCGGGCGACGGCGTCATCGGATGGCGGAACTGGCGTCCGGCCAGCTTCGGAACATTAATGGCAGACTCAGTAATGTTGCTCATCAGTTTTGCAATGGGAATTACAGGCAGCAGTACCATATCAGTTATACTTTTATTTTGTAGAGTAATTATATTGCTAAGTCCATTTCTGATTCATAAAATACCTCACTAAATGAAGCAAAGTTCTATATGTTATCTTGGCCTGTTGTATACATATAACATATTGTACATAAGCCATATTTCTAAATATCCATATCACCACTCAACCAAGGTTTATACATGATTCAACTGCATATGGGTATAGACTGGTCCTATTAGGGTTACTTATTGAAATGCAACTGCATACCAGGAGATGGAGTTACATTCCATTTCCTTGTTAATGTGTTAATTAACATAGCTGAGTAACATTTTAGTTTTGGAAATTAAAAAAAACAATCTCCATTGGCATGGAAAACACTACCAGTGATGGGACAATTGTGGATACGTGTATTTATGTGTTGTGTATTGTGCACATGTCTGCATTACATATACATGTTGGATGTGTGTTTATTCATATCATGCAATCAGAAATTCCTGGGAACAAATTATTTTAAAATGAATTGGGTTTACTCTACTGCATAGCCGTAAATGTACAGAATTGTATATGAATTCAATGCAATTCATTACCTACTCTTATTTAACAATTCATAAAAATCTGAGTCTTCCTTTGGGGGGCCAGACCAGTTTATGGCACTGACAATGAGCTCAAAGCAGAAACAGTTTTATTTGACAAAATCATGTTGAAGGTGCAAGAAAAACGTTCTGTGAGTTAGCAAACAAAAATTAAAGCATGAAGAGTTATTTTGTTTTTTGAAAATTCCTTATGATTTTTAATAATTCAGACAGTGTTCTATTAAAACAATGGCATTTTTTGTTACCTCTGTTTATGTGTGATTGTTAGGCATGTATTATTTTTGATGGAAATTAATGATTCTGACTTTAGGGAAGGTTTTTCTATAAAGTGTTATAAATCCATCTAGCCACAGACTGACTCTACTATTTTTGGACATGGGGCCTGGTGTCACTTCAACAGTGATAGTTATCAGTGTTGATATATATTGAAAAGTAACTAAATCAATACTTTTGTTTTTAGTGCTACCTTTATTGGGCTGTTGGTTCTCCCAGTAGTGCATTTTCAGAATCAGATCAGGCATTACCTTAGAGCACAGATAGAGGTTATCTCAAGTATTCTATAAGAACAACAGTAGAGAGAAGGTTCTTAAGGTATTTATAAGTAGTCTAAAGTTTCTTGCTCTGTTGTTTTAGTAAGAAGTCATACTTTATAAACTGGCTCATGTAGCATAGTACAGTACTGTGTTGGATCAGTAAGGTGTGTATGTGGTATAATGGTATGATTAAGCATATTATTAAGAATTAAATGGGTTTCAGAGATTCATTAAGTTTCAGTCTTCCTATTTTTAAACTGCTGATTTAGCATAGTGGTATATTGCACTGACTGTAGTATATAGTGTTCTGGGTTCAAGACTTGCCAGTAACATGCATGGTGGTAACACAACATTTTATTCTAGCAACTTTCCAAAATCATACAAGCAGTGTTTAAAATGTGTCCCTGGTTTTTGACCTTTTGCACCCCCCGGGGCCCCCGCCAAAAAATTGAAAATAATTGCAAGAAGCTGAGCAAGATGCCTATGACTTACACTACTGTCATTCTGTTTATAGTTTGGGCGTAGAAGTAGACTTTCATGATGGAAATGTTCTGAATTGGTCAGTTTTGTAATTATTGGTTCATGCATTTTCTTTCATTGCCTACGGTATAGCCTACTGGAAAAATGTTCATTCAAACAAATTTAAAATGTGCTCTGTCTAACAAGTGTGCTGTATTATACAAGGAATATAACTTAATAAAGTCAGGAAAGTGTATCAAAGAAAAGAACACATGTATATTTCTTGTTTTGTGTGCAAGGGGCCAATGATTTGAAAACAGCCCAAAGGTAATCTTTATCCACCACTGGCCAGATGCATTTTCTCTGGATGTGATGCAGGTTTCAATGTTTCAATGAATGTGAGTTTCAAGGGCAGAGAAGTTTTAATGCCAAGTCTATTTTCATTGAGAGACAGTATTGCTTTGTTTCTTTGTTTATCAGATGTCTGTTAGTGTTTGTGCATTGATGTGCTGCAAAATGTGAAAATAATGTAAAAATAAAATCCAAATAATCATTGCAGAAGTAAAGCAGTATGCACACATTAGTGTTTATGGAAAATGAGGTGAAATAGCCAAGTAATGGGACACTGGAATGGCTGCAGGGGGACTCTGTGCCATATTTTGGTTGTCTGTTCTTCAGTTTGTGTTCGAAAGTTGGTATCCCACAATTCCATTGGAAATTATGTATGCAAATTTGATTACAGATTTGTACCTATTTTTCATGGCCCTTGTCCAGATTTTTGATGTTTCCAGGTTGAGAGGTATGGGGGGGTGTAGTGTGATAGTGTTACACGTATGGGCACCCTTTTAATATTTAGACTTATTATACATGTGGGACATAACTGTAGCCCTGTTCAGTACTTCACATACAGGCACTGACAACACATTCAACATTAGCATTTGTATGTTTTTATATGTTAATGCTCGTTGATATAACATCCTGGTTTGTAGTAACACACATATACACTTCTCGCTTTTGAGAAGTAGAGTATAAAATAACTAGAATGCAATGCATGAAACACATTGAACCACTGTGTTTAACTCAAATTACTTGTTGTTAGGTTTTCTTGATTTTTGCATATTGTCTTTCTCTTTAAAAGGTCAAAAGCAAGTCAGCACTGCTCTGACTCTGAAAGAGTTAACTTTAAGTAACATCTGTCATGTGACTACTTGTGCTGCATTTAAATTCCCTTTGACTTACAGAGTGCATTTGTCGGAAGAAGTTATATTAACAGACGAAACGCGGTTTACATTTGGATTTGTTGATTCTTGTTTTTTGGCTTATTTTGGACTTTTTTCCATCACAACATTGTTTATTTAAAGGACACTGATTTTATTAAATACTTGTTTGTGGATGCTGGCATTTTTCCTGAGCCATTTTTCTTGCTGATTGCTGCATAATGCTGTAGGTGGGAAGAAGCTCTGTATATGTTAGTTGATAGGGTAGTTCTAACAAATTTAAACTTTCACCGATGTATGGTATTGTATTCTGAAAGGGGAATTTGCTGCAAATTTAGCCACATTATTATAGCATTGCTCAAATTTTGCTTTTATGCTGCCTAGAAGTTAATAAGGGTGATAATATACTTGACTGGCTCACCCTGAGCTTTGCACAGGGGTGGGTGTGGTGCGGATGATTGACATTCAAATCTGCAAATGTAATGAGGCATGATTGACATGCTATTCATATTAGCTGCTGACATTGTAGCAGTGTCTTAAATGTTTAAGATGCAGATTTTCAATTGTCATCATTATTATTTGACCCAGTTTTCTTTTATGTCTTTTTATCTATGAAAAAAATCGCATAACTCTGTACAGCAGGTCAAAATGCCCAGTTACGAGGTGGTACTAAATTTTAGCAGGAAAAAGAAAGTTGAAAAGAATAATATTCTGAATCTTTTGGGGAAATGAATAACTCTTTTCTAACAGAGTTGTCATCTATGTTTATGAAAAACTAGACTAATGAAGTAGTAGTCTGACGATTGTACTGCATCACGCCCATTAAGCAAACTTGTCTCTGTAAGGTACATTCTGCTAAGATCAAGAATAATACCAATGTGCTATTCATTCAATTGCAGCTGACAGGGCAGGTAGGGTACTTAGAGAAAAGGAAGGTCAACATAAGCATTTGCTTCATCAGATACCCAAGACAATTTGGTCTAAAAGATCTTGAAAAGCAAAGTACATTTACCCTTCCACTTGAACTGTTTGATTTACAGAGGTTTGGTCTCATAATACAAGTTACCGGTAGCTCGTCTGCAAACACTGACAGCACAGCGAAATTCACCTGCAATGGGGTTTTAGCAGGTGCACAGGGATTTCACAAAACAATTTTACATTTCAAATTTACAATGTAAAAAAACGTACACTCAGATCAGTGGGGATGTGTTCTTTACTGAAGTCTCATTCAGTCCTAAGAAAAAAGTACAGAGAAACCCTAACATGAAAACATGGCCTTATTATACCTAGCTACTAAAATAGCTGCAAGGATGTGAAAGTTTTGATATTCGTAACCTACTTGAACCTATTTGAACTGCTTACAGCAGTAAAACTGTCAAAAGAGGACGACAAATCTCAAACTAAGTGAACAAACTTCAAACCACAAAGGGTCCCTTGAAACATCCCTAACTACAATGCAACCATACTTCTCAAATGTGTTGGTTAAGAGAAGTGAAGCTTTCCTCACATTCTGTTTGCCCTGTGAACTACTTCAGTTTTCTTTTTAACAAACACTGCTCAGCAGCTGCTACATTTGCGTTGCCATAGCAACAGTAAACAATTGTGGCAGTTTCTAAGGACACTGTGAACCTGTGAGGTGCATTTGCCTAGCAGATAACAAATAATAAGAAAAGGTAATGTTGCTTAGTTATTAAAATGAAATACAACTCAAGCAAGGTAAAATTAATACATAATAGACTGGCATATAGCACAAGAACTGCACATATCAACAGTGCCATTTGATTCCTTGATATAAGTATCACCATTAATAGCAGGCACATACTTATACTTCCTGCAGACTTCCTGTCTGTGTGTATACATACTTATGCACACAGATAGGAAAATATATGGAAATATCGAGACTACATTTGCCTCAACTTTCAAATGGTAATCAGTGTAACTGTACTGCAGTCAAATATTCAGGAAAAGAGTGAACAATCCATACAATTTATCACAATGCATGGAAGAAAAAGAAACTAAATTAATTTGGATGGAATCAGTATTATACAAATTGTTACTATGTAATTCCTGAAGGGAGTCAGCTAATGGGAAGATACTTTTAGTACATTAACAAGATTCATTTTCACAGTTGCTTGACATATTTTTTTATTGAAACATTGTAAGACTGTTATTCTTCTAGAATCTTAGGACATTTACAACTCGGTGGGTTTGTTTCCAAGATGCAAATTGTACAAAGCAATGCTGTCCTGTCAAATGAGGGAAACCGTCTTAGAAATGTATGTCTGCATGAGTACATGCACTAAAAAGCGACACTATTGCTGACCATATGAAAAATAATTACCAGCGATAGGAAAAAAGCATGTAGCAACAAGCATGAAACAAAAACAAACAAAAGAAAATACAATTGCCTAGGCTGGGATAATCATTCCACTAAGTGTTACAAAAGAACAAGTACATACTGAAGATGTAATTTCACTGCTACAAAGGCTGCAGATCTGAGTGTGACTAGATAGCATCTCTGGCAGGGGCTAAATCATTCAACTAATCTAATAGCCTATAGGTGGGGGAAGGAAAACACAAAAGGACACTGTAAACTTTTAGGAATGACTATCCCCCACTGATCTTTGTGAACTCTGACCTGCTGTATGCTAAGTAAGCTTGTCTGAAAATCCTGCCTCTGTGTGAACATGTGACTTACATAGCACTAAAATGTAAACAAAGTACTCAGGCAAGCAGCTGATTTCAGAAACGAGATAGTGCCCTTTAAGAATTAAATCAGGACACTGGCAAAGCATATCCTCCAATACCTCCCCCTTAATGGGTAAAGGCACCCCTCCCCCTATTGCCTCTAAAAGATCCCATTCCCCTGGGACCACAAAAATTGCCCTTACTTTGAGCTGTCTGTAATCCTTGAGAGGAAAGAAAATCTCCCTCTCGGCCCCTACCAGTGTTGTTCCATGCACCAAAACCCTGCTGTTCACAGTAAGCCGCAGAATGATTTCCTCCACATCTTGAGCAAGTGTGTGCAAATTTGCACACAACCCATGAACAAGTACCCTTTTTAAACGACCAACACACCCCACCTGCCTCACCCACGCTCATCCTCCTATTAAACCCACCAAAGTTGTCCATCATTGTAGCCAGCCATATATCAGGATGACGCATTTCCCACCACAGAGAATGGTCAGCTGCTTTCCATTTACATAACTGCTCATCATACCACAACCATGCGTTCCCTGGCCTCAAACGTTGTGCCTCCCAAATGGTGAGAAAATACCTCAAAAGGAGCAAAGCCAACACTCCATCCTTCTCCAGCTGCACTGCCATGTAATAAATAAAGTCAACCACCCAGTTGTCCCAAGTTCTTGCTAGTGTTTTGACTCTAATTCCACTAACCTCTGGACCCCTAGCAGCTCAAACACATCCACGTACTCACCTTTCCAGATTTTTTTCTTTCACCATCCCTGAAATGTGCGGGGTTGAAATAACCCCTCTATTGCCCTGTCCCAGGGCCTGAGTAGCTAGCCAGTCCCTTGGCTGTGGCCCAAATTCTGATCCTACCTCTGAACCAGTCAAGCTTTCCTTAGAACCCAGGTCCACTCCAACCATCTGTCCGCCTGGACACCTGGCTGCCTGTACCAACCCCCTTTGCACTCTGTCTGACACTGTTTTGCCTCTTTCCATATCCCCATCCAACAAGACCTCATCAACCACCTGCGCCTCGCCATCCTCACCACCAAGTTCCCCAAACATTGGTAAATTAATGTCATTACCTGCACCTTCGCTTTGTGACGTACTGGGAACAGGAGCCTCCACTGTAATCATCTGTTTCTCCACCTGCTGCCTATTCCCCTGGCCTGGAGTCGTCACAGGGCACCATCTCTTTCTGCCTGAAGCTTGCTCTGGCTTTGCCTCAGACCTTGTCATGTCCTGGAATAATTCTTCCACTTGGGCTAAGATAACCTGCCACCATTGACGCAATTCTGGTAACTTAGCCATCTGTAAAAAAGAACACAATGTTAATGCTGTTCCACAAACCCAACTACCCTACTCCCTCCCAACCCCTATAATGTTGTCTTACCCTATGCCATACCACTCACTACCAACTCCCATAATTACCTATACTCTGCAGACTAGAACCACCCCTTGCATTGCTTACCTGCTCGGCATACACTCTCATCAGTAGCTAATGCACCATAAATAAAATATCCCCTGCCTAGCACACTCTTCACCCTTTCAATGCACACCCAATCAGCACACTTCCCTACAGCTACCATCCCTTGCCCTATCACCACCAGGTGTGTATGTATGTATGTATGTATATGTATATATATATATATATATATATATATATATATATATATATATATATATATATATATATATATATACATAATGTATATTAAAAAAAAAGAAAGAAACCTCCTATCCTCTACCCACCTACATTCGAGCCACACAGATACTAGCACCATTCAACCCTCAGAAGCCTGCAACCCTTACCTCTTTCTTCTGAACCACAAATCCTTATCCCACAAGAGGTAACGGCCAAAATCCGCAGTGCGCATGCGCGAACTGGCACCCAAACAGCCAAAAACGAAAGGAACAACCGAAAAATGACCAGGGAAAGGGAATCCCCCACCACTACCGACACTGAGGGAAGCCAGCGAGGACAACCCCACGTAAGGAACAGCCTCCAGAAACCGTGCACATGTGCAGAAACCAAGAAAAGACACTTTAGACCAGAGAAAGGCTGCAGAAGCCCATGAACGCACCAGGGAGCACTCAAGGATCCAACGGACACCAAGGCAGGACCAGAATACAATGCTGGACCTCCCCCACAGCCTACCACAATCACCAGGGAACACACAGAAGACCAGAGACAGCCACAGAAGCCCACGAACCCACCAGGGAGTACCCAATGAGCCAACGGACACCGAACCAGGACCGGATTACAATGCTGGACGCCCCACAGCCTACCAATACCACCAGGGAACATGCTGAAGACCAGAGAAAGTCACAGAAGCCCACAAACCCACCAGGGAGCACTAGGGATACACCAAACTTGACAACCTAGACAGGATTACAGTGCTGGACCCCCACAGCCAACCACAATGACCAGGGAACACACCAGAGACCGGAGAAAGGTCACAGAAGCCCACAAACCCACCAGGGAGAACTATAGGGGCACCAAACATGACATACCAGACCAAATTACAGCACTGGACCCCCCACAGCCTACTGCAACCACCAGGAAATACTTTTATTTATTTATTTTTTGTTTACCAGGCCAACCCACATGCTACTACCTGACCACATGGTCCATCCAGGAAGGAGGAATGACGAGCCGAGCCTATCCACATGGCTACACCCAACCGCATGGCAAAGGCCTAAAACCACTGCAACCAGCCCTACCACCCAACCAGAGCCATCACCGGACCACTAGCAAGCACCTCAACAACCAATAAACAACAGGAGACACCACAGGACACCAGGAAGCACCTACCACAACACCCTGCCTACCAGACCCCCAGAGAATCACACCAATACCTAGGTAAGCCAAGCACCACACTCATACAGACAGTACCCACCAACCATTCACCTACCCACACTCTCCTCTCAGTAACCTTCCATGCCAGCAAGCCCAAGCTATATTCCCAAACTCCATCCCCACCTTAAAATTTACTAACAAAGAACACCAAAGGGAGATGATGGAACTAACTCAGTTAAACTAATCCATTTTCTCCCCACCATCCAAGGCCTCCCTGCATTCACAATACCTACAGGTCATCTGGACATAAGCTAGCTGTTACTGCACCACCAACTCATGCCAAATGTGACTACTTCCTTTAGCTCCCTACACTTAAACCCATCCTGAGTCCCACCCTTCCTTACCTCACTTCCTTAACTACTCCAATCCCCTTTCACTACCTACATTGCCACAACTCTAGTGATTAGCCAATCCCTTAATCCCTAGCCTAGCTATTCCCCACCCCCCAACCCCTCCCTCCACTTACTCGTGGGTCCAGGACAACTTTGTTTGTGCCAGACTGCATTTGTGCATGCAACTTTATCTGCTCCATATAATACAAGTTATAGAAACAAAAATAAAAAAAAATGAAAGAAAAAGAAGGAAAATCTAGGAGTACTATTTCCATTACTGGTGTTGTAAGTCAGTAAAGCACTTGGGGAGTCCTGCCAAACAGACAGCAATATACTTCTCATTGTTTTGCTTAAGAATTCTAGACAAATCCAAAAATAATTGGGGGACAAAGGCTCACAATCAGAGACTGGTTTAACAGTATTCTAATTCCCTTAATAAAAGTTAATAGGAGAACAGGATTTGCATCAACTTGCACTTTCTGGGCAAAAAGGAAGTAGGCTGTAATGTCTGGCATTACTGGTTGACTGTTATCATAAGTGATTTGCAAAAAAAATCAAAGATTTTGTGAAGGAAAGGGCAAAATATAAAGCAAAATCAGGGATGTCCTGTATAATAAGGTACAGCTGGGAGGTACAGCCAGCGGAAATGAAGTACTCCTCTGGCAGAAAGTAAAAGAGCTTGTAAAGGCTATCAAACACTTCATTCTACCTCACTTAGGTTCATAGGTTCATAGGTTCATACTAGGCTATCTGCCCTGGGGCAATTATAAGCCTAGCCCGATTCTGTATGGCTTACGCCACCCCTTGATTTGAGTATACTGTGCCCTTTTTAAGGTTTAGTTTACTGTGCCTCTGTCTAATAGTAACACGGGAGTAATCCCTGGGACAAACCTACGATCCCCCATCCACTTATCGAGATTCTTCTTGAAGAGATTCAGTGAGGTGTTCTGCCTCACATGAACTGGAATTCTATTCCAGAGCGAAGGGAGCCTCTGGGTTATGAACCTGTCCCTCCAGCAAGTTCTATTTATTTCTGTGCTGAGGTTCAAGTCCCTCGAGTGTGTGGCTCTAAGGGATTTAGATTTACTGAGGTGGAGCATGTCCATTAATTCTGGATTTGACATAGCTTTGTATGTCAGGCATAGACCGCCTCGAAGTAGGCGGTATGCAACTGAGTAGAGCTGGAGTTTTTTTAACCAAGCAGCATATGGCATCTGTTTGAGACCCTTGATCCTCTTGGTGAGATACTTTTGGGGTCTTTCTAGTTGCTGCAGGTGTCGGGTAAGGTACATCCCAAAAGGGGCATTGTATTCTATGATGGGCCTGATGAGGGATGAATAAAGGGCACGATTACCTCTCTTGATCTAGATGTGAAACCCTTCGTGATGAGGTGGGCTGTGTAGAAGGTCTTTCTAACCACTTTGGCAATGTGGTTTTCAAAGGAGAGATTGCTATCAACTTGGGTCCCCAGGTCCCTAATAACTTTCTCTGTACTTAATGGGTTTCTGCCTATGTGGTAATTTGTGGGCACATTGTTTTTGCCAAAGGGGATGACTATACATTTTTTGGCATTTAGCTTTAAACCATGGTGCTGGCACCAGTTATCTGTCTCTGTGAGACCTTTTTGAAGGATGTTTGTGTCAGCTGGACAGTTGATTATGGTGCCCAGTTTGCAGTCGTCTGCGAACTTGGTGAGCCATAGTCCTCCCACGTTTGCCTGTACCTCGGAAAAGTATATACCGAACAAGAGTGGTCCCAGGACAGAACCCTGTGGGATGCCACTTGTGACCGGTTTCGAGTCTGACATGGCTCCAGCAACTCTCACTCTGTGGGTTCTGTCTTTGAGCCAGTTTGCAACCCATCTTGTGACATAGGGGTTTATATTTAAGCTGGATAGCTTATCTATGATGCCCGAGTGGGGTATTGTGTCAAATGCCTTTGCAAGGTCCAGATAGGCTGTGTGGACTACCTTCCCTTCATCTATGGCTTTGGTGACTGTTTCAAAGAAGTCAACCAGGTTCAAAAGGCAGGATCTGCCTTTGACAAAGCCGAACTGGGTAGGATCTAGTGTCTGTAGGTCCCTGATGTCCTTGTTTATGAGCTCCATGATGATCCTCTCCATAGCCTTGCAGACTAAGCTAGTCAGGCTTATGGGGCAATAGTTTCCAGGGTCCGTAGAGGCTCCACCTTTGTGGAGTGGGACCACTGTTGCTGTACACCATTCTGTGGGCACATATCCTGTAGCAAGGCTGAGATTGTATAGCTGTTTTATTTGAGGAATTAGTTCCTCTTGTAGTTCATGTAGGACGCAACCTGGGACGCCATCTGGTCCAATGGAAGCAGTGTTTTTTGCTTTGGAGAGGGCAGCCTTCACCTGAACATCTGAGATGTTTGGGAGGCAGCCCTCTGCCAGGATAGATACTTGCTCTTTTGGGGGGGGGGGTGGAGAAGTTTGCACTGAACCTGTCTCCCAGGATATTGGCGATGTCTGTGGGTTCAGTGTATTTTTTGTCGTTTAGAATCAACTCAGAACAAGTCTGGAAGTTGCATCCCAGGTTTCTAACATAACTGAAAAAAGCCTTATGATTGTCTTTGGTGTCCTGTGCAATTTTTCTCTCGAAGCTGGCCTTGGAGGATTTTATGAGGGATCATAATTTTTTGCTAGTACTGATCAGAGATGCATTCCCTATTAAGGATTTTGCTCTATCATGTAGTAGCTTCTTCCTTCTGTTGTACAGTTTATTTATGGCAGGGGTCCACCAGACTGGACGCCTGCCTTTGGATGATTGGGTCTTGGTTTTGTTTGGGATAGCATGATCCATGCATTCCTGGAGATGTCCGTAGAATGCATTTATATAAGATTCTGCAGTTTGGGCTGTAGTTTCCAGTGGCCCTGGGGCCTTGAAGGATTCCACTTTGGTTTTGAGAAGTGAGAAGTTCGCTTTTGAGAAGTTTTTCACTGTGGTTTTCTGGGGTGGGGGTGGGGTCGGGATGTGGACATCCAGTAAAATTAATTTATGGTCTGATCTTACCAATGAGGGATATACTTCTGGTGTGGAGCATAGAGTCCCCATGTTGGTAATGATCAGGTCTAGTATGTTGTCCCCTCTTGTGGGAGTGGTGACAAGTTGTTCCATAGCATTTGAGTTTATAATTTCCAGGAATCTTTGGGCTAAGGTACTGGGGCTTGAGTAGTGCTCCCAGTCAATGTTTGGGTAGTTGAAGTCACCCAATATAATTGTGTTTGGAGAGATCTTCATGTTCTCCAATGTTTTCAGGAAAGCCAAATGGGATTCCTGACTTTGAGAGGGTGGTCTGTAGGATGCTATAAACTGAAAAGCAGTCTTGCCCACTGTTAGTTGCACATGGATGGTCTCCGATGCCGTGCAATGCCACTAACCTGGATGTGTGGATATCCTTGATAAATATGGAAACTCCCCCTCCTTTTGTGGTTCGGTCCGGGTTTTGGGGCCGAAAAGCATGATACGAGGTATAGCCTGGTAGTGCTGGGGTGCTCTCTGGAGCCTTGAACCAGGTTTCTGTCACTGCACAGATATCGATGTTCTCCATACTGAGGAGAGCTTTGAGTGCGTGCATCTTGAGGTTAAGACTTCTGGCATTTAGCAGCATTACCCTTAGTTTCTTGTTCCTTGTGCTGTCTATGAGGGTGGGTTTGACTTTTGAGCCTTGCCTAAAAAAGGCACTATGGGGGTGGCAAGATCCTTTGCCAATATCCGAAAGCCCAGTGGTGACAGGTGTAAGCCGCCCCTAGTGAAGCAACGTGGCTTGTCGAGCATGTCATCCCAGGCTGACAGACAATGGATCCCCTTTGAATGACACCAAAATTTTAGTCAATTGTTAAAATCGATCATTTTGTCTTTGTACTGTGGCATCATTCTAGGTGAGGGTAAGATGCTGCTCAAGGTCAGGGTCATACCAGCCTGGGCTACATGATCAGAGAGCTCCTCTATGTCTCTTTTCATGTAGTCCAGGGAGGTATGTCTCAGGTCATTCACACCAGCATGTACAATGACTGAGTCATATTTGTATTTGCTTTGGAGTGACCTGAGTGCTTGCGTTATGTGTCGGATCCTAGCACCCGACAGGCAGCTCACCGTGACCTTCTCTTTATTCAGCCTGGTGAGCGGGATGTCAGTGTGTCTGACAATAGAGCCACCTATAACAAGAGTAACAGATGTGTTATTCAGCCTTAAGGGCTGTGGCTGCTTGGCACACTGACTTTGTGGGTTATGTGTTGTGTGTGTTTTGTTTTGAGGTAGCGTTTGCTTGGATGTCTGCTTTGGAGGTCTCTGTTGCTTAGGTAGATTTTTATTTAGAGCCTCCGAGTATGTTTTTGTGTATTTATGTGTTTGGTTCGCTGATGTGGTGAACTGGAATTGTGTTTTGTGAGGTTACCTTCTCCTCCTGACTGATTACACCAGTTTTGAGATGAGAGAGCTCAGCCTCCAGTTTGGCTAAATAGTTGCATCTCTCACATATATTTGAACCTGTTTGGAGGAGGAGAGGGTTGTCCGTGTACATGAGACATTTGTAACATTGCCTCAAAATTCCCATATTCACCAGCTGGACTGGAGAGGAAACCACTGACTGACCTTTGGACATGCTAGAGTAACAGAGAAACTGAATTTAAGATGGACCAATAGAGGACAGGGTAATCTTAGAGAGTATAAGAGTAAGTAGTGCTTATGGTTTAATAGTGCTAACTTGTAGGATTACTTAATTGGACCAGTGAAGGGCCTTAGAATGAGAATATGGTGTTTAAATTGAGAGATAGAGCAGTTTTAAGGGAAAAAGTGAAGAGCAGACTTTGTGGAGCCAGGAATAGTTTAAACCTAATTAGGCACCGCTGCCCGTTGTTGTGCTATGCTCAAAAACGCGCAAAACCGCGCAAAAGAGTGTTTTAAGAGAGGAAGATGAAGGAGTTTTGGAATTGACCCAAAATGGCCAATAAAACTACAGTTTCAAGTCAGTAACCACTCCCACAGGGGCAGGCAGGCTGCTCAATGTTTTTCACTGCCACTGATCAACAGAGAGACTTTCCTTTAGCCCAAGCAAAAAATGGCCTCACAGAAACTTACAAACAGTTCAAGAACAGCAAGCCTGTAACCGAACTTTTTTAAATCTCAGAAAAGTGGGAAAAAAGCAAGATTTTTTTTTTTGTTTTTTCAGAGATAGCAGAGGTTAACAAGTATCAACAAGTTATAACAGTGCAGTAAATGACCCCACACAAGAGTGCTAGGCCAAAGACAGATAAAATGCAAGTTTTGAGAAAACTTTGTTGTAAGAGTGGCAGAGGAGTTGGCAGAGGAGTTGTTGTAAGAGTGGCAGAGGAGATGCTACCAGGCTTTTTACCAGCTGCCACTGATCATTGTAGGCCAGCTCTATCTGCTGTTAGTCTCCAGCTTAAGATTCAATCTTAACAGCACTTAGGTTCTGTTAAGCATCCCCAAGTGCTGTTAAAATTAGGTCCCACTCTAGGGAAGAGCTTAACAAGTTTATTTTTTCCCAGTTTTGGAGTTTAATTGTAAAACTCATCAGTGTGCTTACATATTAGATGTTCATGGTTTGCATCCCATATAGACTAAAGTAAAACATATTGTCAAGGTTACTTCTTCTACAACTGTTACTAAAATAAGATTTTTTTACAGAATAATTGAAACACATTCTTGCCATATCTATCAACCTTGTTAAACCTTTTGCATAATTTTTTATACTGAAATAAGAGAAGTATAGGGAGAAAATGACTTAAATTAACCTTTCAGAAGTGTAATCCTTGCTACAGTCTACTAAAGTAATTGTTCATTTTTGAGTTGATAGAGAGGAGAATCTTTCCAGGTATATTTACTTTACCTTATGGCACAGAAGCATTAATCAGTGTTAAGAAACACCTTGGTTCCTTGGTTTTATATCTTTTACAGTGATGTCAAATGATGTCAAATGCACTCCCTTCAAGACAAGGGAGGCTTATCATCTCTTTTTATTGTAAGAAATCTATACGTTTCATAAATACTGCATCTATATCACATTATCGAAATCTTACTACATCGAATCACTAAAGGTCGACCTCTAGTGATCGATGTAGTAAAACACTGAATAACGTTTAAAAAAAAAAACAAACAAAAATAAAAACTAGCTAGCGTAGGCAGGGGGGGCAAGCACACCTGCACCCCCCACACCTCACCAACTTAAATATTACAACTCCGAGGTTGCACTACATTGAGGTAAATGGAAATCTCCCCCTACTCAGATTTCCGTTTACCTGCATGCAGTTCTGCGCTTTCGATATTGTGGTGCCAACAATATCAGCTTCGATATTGTCGGCTTTCGACATCTTGAAGTAGTCCCTAAATACTGCTGTACTATATATGCAGGTTGTAAAAATAAGCCAGTTTCCCAAACAGAGTCATAGAAATTAAAATGTTATGTGGTTCAACTAAAAGCATGTATATGTATAGCTGAGGAGCACATTATGCTAATACTGAAGCAATAAATAGATGACCTATTTCAGAAAAGTCTACAGATTCAGACATACCTGATCAAATGCTGATGATAGATATTAGAGAAAAGTATACTAGTGAAAATGCTGCCATCAAATATCAGAGAAAGTATACTAGTGCCTAGCTATTACAAACAGTGCACCAGTACAAATGCTGCTGTTAGATATTATGGACAGTGTACCAGTATACACTAAATAAATTAAACACTGGATTGCCAGAGAAGTGACTTAGTCACAAATGCATGATTATCTTAAATGGATGGCTTAAGATAAATTAAGCCGAGTTTCTGTCATAGCATTCCAAGAGACATTAAAGAAGAACTCTACTCAGAAGTCAAGTTTTTCTTTCACAAAAGTTCATAGGTTTATAGGTTCATAGATGTGTACTAGGCTAATGACCCTGGGGTCTTTACAAGCCTAGCCATAGGATTACCCTGGCATAGCGCCACCTGACCTTAGTCCCCAGTGCCTTGGTTGAGTAGAGCCACTGCTGTTATCCCTGAGGTGAATTTTCTGTTTACCATCCACTCATCAAGATTTCTCTTGAAGAAGGTCAGCAAGGTGCTCTGCTTGACATGCATGGGGAGTCTATTCCATAGCATGGGCGGTCTCTGGGTTATGAACCTGTCCCTTCAGCATGTTCTGTTAATTGTGGTAATGATGTTGAGGTCTCTGGAGTGTGTGGTGTGGAGGGATTGGGATTTCTTTAGATGTAGCATTTCTAGCAGAGCTGGGTTAGACATGGCTTTGTAAATCAAGCAAAGATCGCCTCTAAGTAGGCGATATAAGACAGAGAATAGTTGGAGTTTTTTGAGTCTGTCCATATAGGACAAGTATTTAAGGCCTAGGATCCTCTTTGTGAGGTACTTTTGTGGCCTCTCCAGTTGTTGCAGGTGTCTAGTGAGGTGCATGCCAAATGGGGCATTGTACTCGATGATTGGCCTAATGAGGGAAGAGTAGAGGGAGACAATGACCTCTTTCTTCCTGGATTTAAAACCCTTAGAAATGAGATGTGCCACATAGAAGGACTTTCTGACCACAGTGGCAATGTGGTCATCAAAAGAGAGGTTGATGTCAACCTGTGTTCCCGGATATCTTATAACGCCTTCTGTGTTCAGTGGACTACTATCAATGTGGTAATTCATGGGAAATGGGTTTTTCCCAAAGGAAATGATGACACATTTTTTGGCATTTTACTTAAGGCCATGGTTCTGACACCAGTCGTTGGTCTCAGTGAGGCCATTCTGTAGGATGTCAACATCACTTGGGGGAGTTAATAATAGCAACCAACTTGTAATCATCTGCAAACTTTGTCGGCCAGAGTTCCTTCGTGTTGGTCTGGACTACAGAGAAGGACTGAACCCTGTGGGACTCCACTCGTGACTAGTCAGCAGTCTGACTTAGAGTCTGCTACTTTCACACTGTGGGTGCTATCTGTGAGTCAGTTTGCAATCCACCTAATGATATAGGGGTTGATGCCTAGCTTAGTGAGTTTTTCTGTGATTCATAGGTTCATAGGTTCATAGGTTCATACTAGGCTATCTGCCCGAGGGCATTTACAAGCCTAGCCCATAGTTTTTGGCTTCGCCCCCCCACTTTAGTAAGGGAACTATAATTATTTTTTTTTTATGCCTCTGTTGAGCAGTGTGAGGTAATCCTAATCCCTATCTGGGATCTCTATCTCCTCCCATCCATTGGTTGGTCAACAAGGCCAGTGAGGTGCTCTGCCTCGCCTCACGGGATTTTATTTTTATTCCACAGAGTCTTTGGGTGATGGGTGATGAATCTATCATCCTCCACACAGCCTGTCATTAATAGTCGAGGGTTAAGTTTTAAGTCTCTTGTTGGCTAGACTTGAGAGGTGATTTTTTTGAGGTGAAGCATATTCATCAAATCTGGGTTTGACATGGCCTGTATGTTTAGGCAAAGGTCACCTCTGTGCCTGAATAGAGCTGGTGATGAGCTGGAGTTCTTTCTAGTCGGGCAGCATGGTCGACAGTTTGGAACCCTTCCTTTTGGTGAGTTCTTTTTGTGGCCTCTGATGTCGGCTGCAATGTCATGTCAGGTCAGACATTCCAATCATTGGTTTCCTGATCATGATGTATCTTGAGTGATGAGAGTATAGGGACTGATATACCTCCCTTGATCTAGATAATGAATCATGATAAAGGCAGGTCTAACTACTTTGTTTATATACTCAATTATGTACTACTTGGCTGTACCTGGAATGACAGACTACCTACTACCTTTTCTCCCAGGTCCCTGATAACTTCTCTGTACTCAGTGGATAGGCCCTCATATTTGAAGGCTAGGTAGCTTCTGTTTTTTTTTCTGATTTAATTTTGTGCTTTTGCTCAGTTTTCCGTTGGCCATGGCTCTGGCACCAGTTATCCGCTTCGAGATGTGTTAACCTGTGTTTTTTGTGTGTTTCGCGGTTTTTGCAGTTTAAACTCATCTTGCAGTTGTGTTGCCCTCCTGTGCTTTGTTGTTGCTTGTAAAGTAGATGCCAAACAAAAAGAATGGGCCCAGGATCAAACTTGTGACAGGCCAGTTGACAACCCATTGGAGCACCTCTTCTGAGCTGGCTGCTGAGTCTGGGCCAGTTATTACCAACCCTGTTTGATGTCCATCTTATGGCTTGTATGGGGTTAACATTTATGGTGATGTATGGGTTAACATTTAAGCTGATGAGTTTTGAATAATAGTATCAAGGCCGTTTAGTATCTCGGCTGTGCCTTTGACTGTTTGAAAAAATGCATCCAATGTTTGCCTCATCAAAAGCTTTGCAAGTTTAGAAGGCATGATCTGCCTTTGACAAAGCCAAACTGGGATGGATCCAAAGTAAAAAAAAATGTGGATGTGTCCATATTTATGAGGTCCCATGTCCCTATCCATGAGCTAATCAAAAACGGTTGTGAAAACAAACATCACATCTCAAACACCACACACACCTACACAACACTCCCCCACATATGCAGAGTTCCTCAACAAAAGCATATCCAAATAAAAAAGACCTCTGAGGCAAAAGCACACAGGAACTCGACCGCCCACCACACCACACACCACACATAGACCACGCACCTGTGTCTCACAGTCAGTAAGGCCTAAACATAAACCCAACATATTAGTTATAGGAGAATCCATTGTGAGACACACAGATGTATCCCCCACTAGGTTGGATAAAGAGAAAGTCATAGTTAGTTTGACGGGTGCCAGAATCCACCATATCACCCATGCAATCAAGTCTCTCACCAGGTACTGTTATGACTCTGTCATACTCCATGTTGGCGTGAATAACTTGAGATGTACCTCCCTGGACTATATGAAGAGAGACACGATCGAGCTCACTGAATATGTGTCCCAGGCAGGTATGTTTTTAGCCTTAAGCAGCATTCTACCGTCACCCAGAATGATGCCACAATACAAACAGAAAATGACTGACTTTAACAATTGGCTTAGTTTCTGGTGTCATTCCAAGGGAATCCAGTACCTGAAAACCTGGATTACATGACTGACAAACCACGATTCTTTGCCAGAGATGGCCTGCATCTGTCTCCCTTGGGCTTCAGGCTCTTTTCAAAGGCTCTTGCCTCCCCTATAGTGCATTTTTAGGCAATGCCATGAGGTCAAAACTACTAACATGAAAATTTCATCAAAATGTAAATTAAAGGTCATGCTGCTAAACACTAGGAGTCTAAACATGAAACTGCACTCATTGCAAGCATTCTTAACACTGGAAGATGCTGACATTTGTGCAGTCACAGAAACCTAGTTCAAAGCTGTGGACAGCACCCCAGCCATACCAAGTTACTCGTCCTATCATACATTCAGACCCCAAACTGTGGGCAGCAAAGTAAAAGGAGGTGGAGTTTCAATATATATATATATATATATATATATATATATATATATATATATATGTATATATGTATATCTATATATATATATATATATATATATATATATATATATATATATATATATATATATATTATATATAGATATATATATATATATATATATATATATATATATATATATATATATATATATATATATATATATATATATATATATATATATATATCCTCAGGCTGATCAAACAGTATTATGCACAGGAAACATTCCACCTGCAGTTAACAGTTGATAAGACCCCTATTCAAATCATAGCTAGGTATATAGGCCTCCAACTTTGACTCAAGATGCCCACTCCACCTATCTGGACCTGTTTGACTCTATTAAGATTCAATCTTTTACCCTGATCCTGGGCAACTTTAACTATCCAACCATAGACTGGAAGAAATACTCATGCCAAAACACACATTTCCAGAGATTCCTTGATTTTTGTCAATGCAAATACCTTGGATCAGTTGCTTGACACCCCCACAAGAGGTGAAAATATCTTGGACTTGGTATTAACCAATATGAGTAACCACTGCAGCATCCCTGCAGTGTCAACAGCCCTGGTAAGATCAAACCACAGAGCTGTCACTTTCAAAGTCATGATCTCCCTCAACCCACCCTAGCTAGGGTCAAACAAAAAAAACTTCTCCAAAGCAGATTACAACCTCCTGAGGGAAGGTATAAACAGCTTCACAGCCCCCTTCCCCATCCATAGGAACTGGCACATATCTCCAGACCTACACCAAGGTACTATATGAGCATTTATATAGCTGCATGGAATCAGGAATACCCAACAGGATGAAATCATCTTCCTCAAGGAAGAGGAAACCTGTCTGGTGGACATCTGCAATAAATAAACTCTATAATAAAAGGAAAAAAATTGCTGTCCAGGACCAAGAAGGAGCAGGTGCCTAATTGAAAGCAATCTCTCCTTAGTCTGAACAAGCAAACAAGAGCACTAGTGAAATCCTTCAAAGCAAACTTCGAGTCTAAACTGGCCACATTTACTAAAGACTATCATAAGGCATTCTTCACATATGTCTGCAATCTCAAAGGAAGCACCTTGATTTGCTCAGAACTGGTGGTCAAGGACACCACTTGTACAAATGCCATAGATATAGCCAACCTGCTAGCAGACAGGTTAAGTGAAAACTTCACCCCGCTGTCCCCCATCAGTAAATCAGGACATCCCCACTACCTGACCCCTCCCCTTATCTCTAGGGAGCAAGTTGCCACTGCCCTCTAAAAGGCAAAAAATACAGCTTCCGTGATAACATCCCAGGCTGCATCCTGCATGAACTCAGACAGGAACTTACAGCACCATTAGGCACCCTATTCAACCAAAGCCTGAGTACCACCTTCATCCCAGCCAAGTGGAGGATAACCACTGTCATCCCTTTGCACAAAGGTGGAGAGTACATTGATCCAGGAAATTATAGACCCATCAGCCTAACTAGCCTGATCTGCAAGGCCATGGAACAGATTATCATGGACCACATTAACAAGGACATTGGCAATCTCCAAACACTCAATCCTACACAGTTTGGTTTCATTAAAGGGGAGGGTGTGTCTGTTACATTTGGTCGACTTCTTTGAGACAGTCACTAAAGTCATGGAGGAGGGGAAGACAGTGCACACCACCTTCCTTGACTTGGCCAAAGCCTTCAATACTTTTCCCCACTCAGGTATAATAGATAAACTCTCTCAACTAGGCATCAATCCATATGTTACCAGATGGGTAGTAAACTGGTTCACTGATAGAACCCACCTAGTCAAAATAAGGGAAGCCACCTCATGCAGGAGACCCATAATGAGCGGTGCACCCCAAGGATCAGTCTTGTGGCCTCTGTTATTTGGGATATACTTTTCTGAGGTGCAGGCAAAAAACAGCAGGCTATGGCTGACCATGATTGCAGATGGCTGCAAGCTGGGTGCTGTCTTCAACTCCCTTAGTGATGTGGACATCCTCCAAGAGGGTCTTACCCAAACAAATGACTGGTGCCAGAAACATGGCCTCAAACTGAATACCAGAAAGTGCATTATCATCCCCTTTGGGGAGAGTGACATTCCCCACAAATTATCACATTAATAATAAGGTCTTAAGCACACAATCAGTCCTGAGGGACTTGGGCACTCAGGTTGGTAGTAAAAGTACAGTTGTGTACACTTACCATAAATGTAGATGTTCGAGTCTATTCACTGTTGCAGTCATTACATTTCAGGTAATCTGCTGGCAGGTTGCCCTCAGTCGGCCTGAATAACACTTTCCAAGCTTTTTTGTGATGAGTTATTGTGCAGAATTTGTCCAACTGATAGTTTTGGGGAGAGGCAAAATGATCTATGTCTCGGCTCCCCCATCTTCATATCAACATGCTGAAGATTTGTGGATCCAGTTTCCATTCGTGTGGGTCCATAACATTTCTGCTTAGTTCATCTGCCAGAGTATTTTGCTTTCCTGGCAGGAATTGAGCTTGTAGATGTATTTGGTAAGTCAAGGCTGTATTCCACAAAGCCATGGCTAGTCTGCAAAGAGGGTAGGAGTGGGTAACCCCCTGCTTGTTTATGTACCACATAACTGTGGTGTTGTCCATCTTTACCAGTAGTTGTCCTGGATGAAGAAAGTCCTTGAAGGCTGTCAGAACATTCTGTACAGCTAGCATTTCTTTCTGGTTGATATGTAGGTGCATTTGATTTGGGCTCCATTCACCCTGAATGCATCTCCCTGCCAGATGGGCCCACCAAGCATAATCTGATGCATCTGTAGTCAGGGTTTGGGTGGCAGGGGGTGGAATGAATGACAGTCCCTCGTTTTGGTGACAGGCCTCTGCCCACCATAGGAAATCCTGTTGCTGGCAAGGAATGATAGGAATCATTATTTCCAGGCTGTGTCAATGTTGACTTCATAAGCTTTTTAGGTACCATTGAAGTTTCCTCATATGCAGTCTTGCATATGGAATTAGTAGAATGCAGGAAGCCATGACCCCCAAGGCCTGCAGAATTTGTCTTGCAGATAGCTAGGTTTTTGTGGCCACTTATTTGAAGTATGTCATCAATTAAATTTGTTTGGTGTGAGGTAAGCCATCTGGGCAGTTGTATTCAAGCTTGCACCCAGAATGTAATTATTTGAGAGGGTACCGGTTGTGATTTCTTTTCGTTTTTCACAAGCACCAGATGTTGTAGAAGAGTGTCCTTGTTTTCTGCCTGAATTAGACAATCATCCAGATAAGGATAAATTTGAATGTTTCTTTGTCTGCAAAATGCAATTACTGGTGTCAGGCACTTTGTGAAGACCCTGGGTGCAGTAAATAAGCCAAAGGGCAGTGCAGGGAAGTGGTAATGCAAAAAGCCTGCTATGAAGCGGAGGTATCTTCTGCAAGATTCCCTGATTGGGATATGCAGGTAAGCCTCTTTTAAGTCTAGAGTTACCAACCAAGCATCCTTGCCTAGCATAGGCAGTAACTGTTGTAGAGTCAGCATCTTGAATTTTGGAATGTCCAGGAAAGTATTTAGAATGGATAAGTCCAGAATTGGATGCCATGAGTTGCCTTTTCTGGGTACCAGGAAAAGTCTTAAATAAAAACCTTGTCCTTTTTCCTTTTCTGGTACTGGTTTAATAGCCCCCATATCCATGAGGGACAGAACTTGTTTCTGAGCTACTGCCCACTGATTTGGAGGCAGATCTGGCCATCTGTTTGGAATTGGCAATGTGTGGAAATGAAATCTGTATCCCTGGGATACTATATTTAAGACCCACTTGTCCTGGGTAATTAGATGCCAATTTTGTGCATGAAGTGCTAGTTTTCCCCCCAAAGAGGGGATGCCAAAAGATAAGTGCTTGGAAATGCCAGAGGAAAGTAATTGAGACTGTTTACCATGGGGGGGGGCTTGCTACTTCCAGATTTGGAGGTGGAGGCACCCCATTGTTTTGTTCTGTAAGTTCCTTGTGACTGAAACCTGGAGCCTTTGGAGTGTCTGGGTTTGACCTGAGCAGCTCTGGTGGGTACTGGAAAGGACCAATTCTTAGTAGGCCAGTGTCTACTGAACTTGGGTGGCTGCACTTGTAAGAAATCCTTTACAGTTTGCATAGATTTAGCTTTGTCTTCCATCTTTTTTAAAACTTCTTCTGCCTTATTACCAAATAGACTGTCCTGTTGTAAAGGAGCATCCAACAATTTTGCTTTAACATGATCAGGCAGATTTTGCTCCTTGAGCCAAGCATGCTTTCTTATCACAGATCCAGTTACAGTGGCCCTGAAAGAGGCCCCCAAAGAATCAAAACCACATTGCAAAGTATGCTTTCCAACTTGTTCAGCTGAATGCAATAAATCCTGTAACTCTTTATTTTCCATACAGTCAGAAATCAACATCATTTTCTGTTTCAGTAAGCCCATGACATGCTGCTGATATTTAAGCACATGAAATTGACAGTTTACAGCCCTGATAGCCAGGGTTGCAGACATGTAAACCTTCTTACCCCATCTATCCAGTGCCCTGGAGTCTCTATCAGAGGGGTAGGATTTTTAGCAGTAGAAGCCTTAACACCCCTGGGACCCTGAGAAATTGTTTCAGGATCAGCAGTAGGGTTTTTAAAAAGAAACTTGTGGAAGTCAGGAACCCTGTAATATCTGTCTGGCTTACTAGGAGCCGGAGGCAGGGAATCAGGAGCCATGCTGGATTCTAAGAAAACATCATCAACAATGTCTAAAACAGGAGGTATAGCCAAAGGCCTATGCTGAGGAAGAAGAAGGAAATCCCTAAGCCTCTTTTTGGATTCTGAAAAATCCTGACTCTCCCAATGAAAATGTTCCCTTAAGGTATGCAACGTTTCTCCAAAAGAAAAATCCTTCCGAGGGGAATCAGAAGGGATGGATTCTTCTGCATCAAAGTCCTCAAAAGGGGGAATAGAAAATTCCTGATCAGAAGAAGAATCAGAAGAAATGGAAACCTGATCTGAAGATTCATAATCAGTGCCTTGCCTAGGCCTCTTAGCAGGAGCGGGTTGAGAACCCCTGATCAAGGTAATTAAAACCTCAGCCATTTTGATCATTTGCTTTTATATATATATATGGACCCATGCATCATTTTTTTAGACATAGAAGTTGGTTTTGGTCTTGTTTTTGATGATGGCGTCAGTTTAATATACAAATCTTTAGGCCAGAAAACACCCTCAGAAGCCAGTGCCTGCTCAGCGGCTCCGGACCCATCTAAGCCGGGTTTAATACTTGAAGTGTCTCGTGGCATACCGGACTCCGAATGGGTCTTGTTAGAGGCCTGCGGATCAAAAGTAGAGGGCATCAGGGGCTGCGAAAGCGCCTCACTGAGTACCGGCGAACTGGCGGCTGGCTTAGGAGAAGCTTCGTCATCGGTTTTGGACCTCAATGGTCTGTCTCTGTCTTTTTCCTTGTGGTTTTTGTGAATTCCTGTAGTCATCGATGAAATTTTTGGATAGTTAAATCTTGAGCCAAAATATTTAGAAGCAAAAATATACCGACGCTTAATAGTGCATTGGTTAACTTTAGCATAAAACCGACAGCAAGGCACATTATGGTCAGGGCCTAGGCAAGGAATGCAGTACAAATGAAAATCCTTATGAGGTATTTACTTCCCACAAGTAATACAATTATTAACTTTTACTGACATCGGTAAAGAGCAAGAAAAAGTTTCCCAACTGGGTACTTAGCTTTAGGTTGAAGACTTCGGTTCTGAAACTCAAAAATGAAAATTTCAGGAGTCGGCTGACTGGCACTTGCAAACTGCTTCTGCTTCGGGTACAGCGTGGCAAGAAAGACTGATTAAAATGGCATTGGCTGCATGTTTTATAACCCTGATGACCTGACGTCATGGAAGAAGAGACAGCAACCGATGCAGGACCCAAGACTTTGTTATTCAGGCTGACTGAGGGCAACCTGCCAGCAGATTATCCCAAATGTAATGACTGCAACAGTGAAACACGAAGAACATCTGACTTTTGACCACAGTATTGCCTCCGTTGTACAGAAAGCTTTCGACATGGCCCAGCTCATTAGTAATAGTATCTCATCCAGGGACAAGGTGGTCAGAACATCCCTGTATTCTTCCCTTATAAGACCCATTATTGAGTACAATATCCCTTTCAGCATGTACCTCACATAGCACATGCAGCAGCTGGAGAGACCACAGAGGCTCCTCACCAGGAGAATCCAGGGCCTCAAACATCTACCCTACACATATAAACTAATGTCCCTGTCCCTCTACTCAGTTTCCTACAGACTCCTCAGAGGTGGCCTCTGTCTGGCATACAAAGCAATCTCAGACCCCGCCTTGATGGGACAGCTGCATATCCATATGTCAAATTCCACTCGAGTAAGCTGCACATGTGACCTCAACCTGGTCTGTGACATCAACAGGACTTGTTGGTGGGACAGATTTGTGTCCCAGAGACTCCCCCTTTTGTGAAATAGATTCCCTCTCCACATCAAGGAGAGTATCTCATTAACCCTTTTTAAATGCAACCTGTATAACTGGATGGGAAACTGAAAATATACCCCCAGGATTCCACCTGTGCTCCTGCTGGACAGTGGTATAGGGTGCTGACTTGTTGGAACATTGTTTAAATTCTTGGTTAGGCTTATAAGGGCCTCAGGGCCAATAGCCTCGCAACTTCCTATGATCCTATGATTACATGTTTGGAAATGTCCTAAAAAGTTATACAGATGGATTCGTTAACACCTTTAATAAGTGTACACTAAGTGTACACCATTCTGAGTGAACAAACAACAAGTCACATCTTCTTCCTCCTAATTTTAGTTTTCCTACTGATTTTCTTGCAGCCTAAATATCAAAGGGAATTCATAAAGGTTACCACACACTGTAGATTACATGTACACTCAGTATAATCTTTGTGAATGACTAGAAAGCACAAACAATGTGGTATGGATGCTCTTGAATCATATACACATAGTGTAGGAGTTAATGAATTTGGCCCCTAATCTATTCATTAAGTACAAATTTATTTATTTATTGCTATCATTTTTTACCTGGGGATGTTTGGCTAAGCAGATTCAGGTATACACATTTAACACACATTGTTAGTTTATATATATATATATATATATATATATATATATATATATATATATATATATATATGTGTGTATATATATATATATATATATATATATATATATATATGTATGTGTGTGTGTGTGTGTGTATGTGTGTGTGGTATATATATATATATATATATATATATATATATATATATATATATATCTATCTATATATATATATATATATATATATATATATATATATATAGAGTCAGTAGTATTTTTGGTAAATGGCTTTTTGGCGAAATGACACTGATCAATATATATATATATATATATATATATATATATATATATATATGGGTCTACGTTACATGGTCGACATTCCAAAATGTCGAAGTCCATATGGCTGAGCCCATTATGATCGACATTTGAAATGTCAAACATGTAAAAAACAAAAATAACAAACACTTACCTTAACACTGCCCCCCCCCCCCCGTAACTTAAATATACAACTCCACGATCGCACTACAGTGCAGAAGATGGAAATCTTTCCATTCCACACTGTATGGAAATGCCTTTTCCACATGGTCGGCATTTCAAATGTCAATCATATGGTCTCGGCCATATGGTCTTCGACATTTTGCAATGTTGATCATGTAAAGGGGACCCATATATGTGTGTATATATATATATATATATATATATATATATATATATATATATATATATATATATATATATATATATATATATATATATATATAGATAGGTAGATATAGATAGATAGATATGGATATAGACAGATACATACATATACAGCTAAAATGCAAAATACAAATCCAGCAATGCTAATATAGAATAGACAGCCTATCTGATTAACAAACATATAAACAATACTAGCCTGTTCCATGGCAATATGTTTCTGGTTTTGGATGATGTTTATTCTACTTGGATGAATGTCTATGCATGAATTCTCCTACAGTATATGCAATGCTTAAATAGCCGAAACAAACTTTTATCATATTTCATATTCCAAAAATACCAGTACCTGATTATTAATATTGTTACATCACTACAGAGTTTGTAAAGCTTAAGAAAAGAAATGGAATTCATTGTGCAATCATCATGTCATTTAAACTGATGATTCATTATTTGATATGCATAAGAACTGCTACAACGTTTTTTCAAGCATTGACAGATATTGTGACATTATTAAAAGTTGGAAGAACAAAATCTTGTTGAGAGACAAAGAACATTACAATCCTGGTATTGTATGCTAAGGTTAACACTGAGGGGGTGCACGATTATGAAACAACCAAAATCAGATCACCCAGGCATGCACCTTTTAACAATGGTTTAAATTAATGTTTTGGTAATTAATCCCACATCTACAGTGAGAAGGCCAGCCAACCCATTCGACCCTTTAGAATTTCCTTCCCTGTGTTGGTCCGACAGACTAGCCAATCAATCTCATCATCACTCTGATGGCCACTTGGAGGAGATGACTTCCTCACCTTCCTCATATCAGCTTGGAAGACATATGGCACAGGCCAGTCCAGAAGGGAAAGGGAGAAAGACATGGGAAGGGGTCAGAGACCATACTAGACACGGACAGTGTCTTTAATACAGCCCCCTCACACTGTTCACTTAACCATGACAGAATTATTATCAGTCAAAACAATTTTAAGATTTTTCAGTTACAGCGGCTTACCCATTAGTGAAGAATATTTTTCACTGTTCCAAAAAGGCTTTACATTTGTTTCCCCCCCTATATTTGATTTAGTCGATTCATGAATAGAGTTCAAGTTGTTTTCATGTAAATTAAATTTTGCTATTCAACTTAGCAATAGTATAGACTCTGACTCTTAACAGATCTAAATACAAGAAGAAGAGTCTTGCTATTCCTTCCCCCCACGCAGCAGTGCAGGCATTTTTTAATACTGTTGAGACTGAACTTTACAAACATATTGCTAAAGGAAAAATGAAATGCTGTGGTTCTAATTTATCAGTTGTTATTATGAGAATCAAAGAAGAACCTGCATGGAGAGATATATAAGTATATTTTTTTAGGTTCTTATCACATAGTCAAACTTGTACAATTTCGAACCCCATATGGTCGAGACCATAATTTCAAACTTGTACAAGTTTGAGCGTTTCAACGGAAATCTCCATAAGGGGAGATTTCCATTCATTTCAATGTGGTCCAATGTCAAAGTTGGCATATTTAAGTAACAGGGTGTGGGGGGGCACAGCATTTGTAACTTCGAAAAGAATGGTTTGAACATTCCGTGTTCGAAGTTATAAAACTTCGACTATGTGATATAGACCCATTTTTTTGCACTTGCTCTAACTGTTTCAGTGATATTTAACACTTCTGTGCTGCATTTATTTGGTTGAATTTATCTCTATTTTTCAGCCTGCACTTGTTAAAGAAACTCCATCTGTTTGTTGCTGTGCTGCTCTTAGGTTGTTTTAACAGTAGTCTGATATTTCCTAACCCCCCCTCTGATACTGCAAAAGCTGTTCTGAGTTTGCCAATGTTCTCCAGAGTCTTCCAAAATATTTCTGTGTTTTGCAAACATTTTGTGTGTTGTGAACATTTCTCATGGTTAATAAACTTATTTCCAATGATTAGTGATAATGCAGGAATTCTTACTTCTGCTGTAAAGCATCTGTTCCTACACTTGAGCTCAAAGCCAGTTTGTTTTACATTGGGAGGGTTCATTTGCACTCTGGTGTGAGCAGAGAGCTAAATTCAACCCATCCAAGGTTGGAACTACTGGTCGATAGATTATTATGTTTTTAACTGATTGGCCTGAGAGTAAGTCTTTCATCTTGCTGTGCAAACGCGATTCCCAATGTTTGCATATAAGCAGACCTCTCCAGTTTAGAATCTTCTATAGGAAACACTCTGTATAGTTTCCCACTTCTCACAGCATGAAATGCTACCACTATGTGTAGAGGGTAGAACTACTGCAGGTCATCTAATAGTATAGTACTAAACACTCCCACTTTGACCTTTAAGTGACCCTGCCTTACTCCTTCCTATCTAGAAATTGTGTTTCCTTGCCTTACATAGCATAGGCTACATTCAGAACTGCTGAATCTAGACTGTTTAGTATCACTGTGTTCTTAAACCAGCCATCTTACATTAATAGAGCCTCCCTACACCCTTGTGGCAGAAGTGTGTAGCTCAAGACCCATCCAAGTTGGGGATTGCTGGAGAAAGGCTTAGTATGGGTCTTTCCCATTGGTAGTTGTGTTAAAACTGTTTAAATTTGCCTGTATATATAAGCCTCACATTTATGCGGGTTTGCACTGAATTTATTGGAGCTGCTCAACATTTGACAACTTTAGCCAGAGGTCTGGAGTGCATCTGCAGTGAAGTCCAAGACATCCATTCTAACAAATTGAAAAATAAGTATATTTTAAAACAGTATGGCACTTTGTCAACTGTATTTAATTGAATTACTGCTTCACTTTTGCTGTTTGCAACTAAGTCCAGCTAGCCCACTTCCTTCCCATAAATCCCACTCAGAAAAATCCTGCCACAATGAGCAGGCAGTTTCCCATCATTTCTCCTGACAGCGTGATTGATATGGGCATTGTGAGGTAATGTAGAAATTGCTTTATTTATGCCGACAACCATTTACTCCTAAAACAAACTAACACCCTATGAGAGAGATGCAAATGCACTATGGAATGGGAGTCAATTCTTTCAAGGAAAAACAAACTAGACATCAAACAGGTTTTTGGCACACATGCCTCACCTCTCACACAAAATAAGGTCATGACGCATAAACCCACATACTCGGAGGTACTCACTTAAAGCCTAACAAAAGAACAGAGACCTCCCAAATGCACACCACCCACACTCATCACTAAGTAAAAAAAAAAAAAAACACTACACATGCACATGCCTCAACAAATAAGCCCCTAAGGCAAAACACATCAAATGTCTTTGTCATACGTGACTCCATTGTGAGACACATAGATGTCCCCCTCACCAGACTGCATAAGAAGAAGGCCATGGTCAGATCAGGTGCCAGGATCCAACATATCATGCATGCACTCAAGTCACTCAACAACAAGTACCATTATGACTCTGTCATAGTCCATGTTGGAGTGAATGACTTCAGGTGTACCTATCTGGACTACATGAAAAGAGACATAATGTAACTCTCTTATTATGTGTTCTAGACAGGTATGTCCTTAGTCCTAAGCAGTATCCTACCCTCACCCAGGATGATGCCACAATATAAAAAAAAAAGATTGACTTCAACAACTGGCTTAGCTTCTGGTATCAGTCCAGATGGATCCAGTATCTGCCAGCCTGGGAGGATAAGGTAGACAGACCTCAATGCTTTGCTAGAGATGGTCTGCACCTGCCCCCTAGACTTTTGGATACGGGCAAAGGCCATTGCCTCCCCATAATGCTTTTTTAGGCAATGTCAAAACAACAAATTTAGAAATGTAATGAAATCTAATTGAAGCAAACTCAGGGTCGTGCTGCTTAAGGCTAGGAGTTTAAACATAAAACTGCACTCCCTGGAAGAATTCATCACCTTGGGGGGTGCTGATATCTGTATAGTTACTGAGACATCTTTCAAGGGCATTCACATCACCCTGGCTGTGCAAGGCTTCAATGCCTTCCACACATTCAGACCTCAAAATGAGCATGAGGGAACCTAAGGTGGAGATGTATCCATCTTTATTAAAACCAAATGCAATTTGAGACTGGTCAAACAGCATGGCTCTTTTAAACTACTCTGTGTCCAATTACCTATTGGGAAAATACTATACCACTTCATTGCTAGCTATAGATCCCCCACCATGAATCAAGATGAGCTTACCACCTACCTCAATTTACTGAATCCCTCGCCAGACAGCCCAACACCTTAGTCATGGCAGATTCAAACTATCCTTCCATAGACTGGAGGACATACACAAGCAAAAACACACTCACCCAGAGATTCCTGGACTTTGTTAACACAACTACTCTGGAACAGATAGTCTGCACACACACTAGGGGCTCTAATGTTCTGGACATAGTACTCACCAATAAGGGGGTCACTGTACTGTTGACTTCCCTGGGTTAGGTCAGACCACAAATCAGTCTTGTTTGAAGTAACTACTGGAACTGACACACTCACAGGAGCAAGGATGATAAAAAATTTTACCAAACTAATTACAGCTTACTAAGCAATGGTATAAAAAGCTTCATACCACCTACAATTGCAGAAATCAATGATTACTATGCAGAAGGGTGTGCAAATGTCCTGTACAAGCACTTAAGCTACTGCATAAACTCTTTTGTACCTTTCCAGATCAAAACTAGGCCTTCCTACTAAAAACAAGCCACTGTGGTGGACTTCAAGTATAAAAAGATTACATCACAAGAGGAAGAGACTTGTCCAAAATCAAGAGGGATATCACTCTGCAAAGGAAGTGTTCACTCCTAAGCCTAAAGAAGAAAATCAGAAATCTTGTAAAGTTTTCTAAAGCAAATTATGAAACTAAAATTGCATCCCTTGCCAAGGATAATCATAAGCCATTCTTTAACTATATCTGAAGACTAAAAACAAATGCCCAGGTATGTTCCAAACTGTTTGTAGATGGGATCAGTCACACTACACCAGAAGACATTGCCAACCTGCTAGTTGACACCTTCAGCATAACTTCATCAACCTATCCTCACTTACCATATCCAAAAGCGTACCTGACACCTGCCTTCTGTGTAGTATCTCTAGGGAACAGGTCATCTCTGTGTTCACCAAGGCTAAAAACATGGCCTCAGTGGGACCAGATAATATCCCAGATTGTTTACTAAACAATCTAAAACAAGACCTAGTGGACCCACTCGGCATTCTTTTTAATCATAGCTTGAATAGACTTCCTATTCACATAAAACAGAGCTGCTCACAGACCCTATTCAAACGCAATCTAGATAATTGGATGGGAGACCATAAATTCACCTCCTGGGGTGGCACCCATGTCCCTCATGGACAGGGTAGCTGGTGTTGATCACAGACCTGCTCTGTTCATAAAATCATTCTGCGAACTACCCAAAAAGAATAAATGGGGATACTTGGAATTAAGATGGCTAGGCTTGTAAAGGCTCTAGGGCTGCTAGGGTTAGGTTAGAATGGTTTTAGGAAGCATTAAGGTTTAAGGGGGATATTGACAATGATCAAGTGTGCCTACTTATTGACCTAATGGAACTTGTGTTAAGGAACAACTTCCTCTTTTTTGAGGGGGAATTTTTTAAACAGACTAGTGGGGTGGCCATGGGAGCAAGTTGTGCTCCCATGTACGCCAACCTAATACTTTCTACTTGGGAAGAGAAATATATTTTCATTCTGATTACCCAAAACATTGGAACTACTATCGCAGGTACCTAGACGATATAGTTATTTTCTGGGTGGGACCAGAAGAAGAGTTGTATAACTTAATAAGGTACATCAATGGTACCACAGAGTTTTTAAAGTTCACATATACTAGGGAGAAACTAGAATATTTACATGTGGCTCTGGGAAAGATTACTAAGTCTAGGCATTTTAAATCCATTTTTTTAGAAACAGTACCTTTTCCAACTCATCCTTGTTTTATACGAGTGCCCACCCCTTTTCTCAAAAGAGGGGTATTGTGAGGGGGCAATTTATAAGGAGTTGTAGAATGACATCAGATGATAGGGACTATGAAAAAGAAAGTCAAATATTGAAAGAAATGTTCCTAGAAAGAGATCACCCTCTGAAACTTATTGAGGAAATTATGGTCGAGGTTAGGCAGGAAAGAGGGAAGAAGTTCCCCCCTATTCTAGGACAGTCGAGCTCAAGAGGGTTGAGAGAAAGGAATGAACGACAACAAGATAACATTAACTTGAGCAGTAATTTTCTATTAAATTACAGTGCAGACACTGGAAAAATTAAGAATATAGTTTCCAACAATTGGAATAGGTTTAGGAGGTACTCAGATCTGGAGAAGATTTTTTTTGACTCCCCTTAAATTCACCTATATGAAGAGGAGGAACATCAAAGAGATATTAGAAACTAAAAGGAAGAGACTGAGCAGGAGGAAAACAGGAACATACAGATGTGGGAGATGTTCACAGTGCCCACAAGTCCTTCAAGGAGAAACAGTTGTTTTAACCAAAAGAGGGATAGAACTTAAAACTAATGGGTTTGCTAATTGCGACACTATGGAGGTGGTCTATATTGCGATATGCAATATCTGTGGAGCATTTTATATAGGGAAGACCACCAGGAAGTTAAAAAAGTGCATTTACAAACATCTTAATGACATTAAGAAAATGGACGAGACCAATGCCCTATTTAGACATTATACCACCTGTCCATCAGCGAAGTATGTTTTTTACGTTATAGAGAAAATAGAAGTGGATCCTCGGGGAGGGCCATGGGAGTCCACCATAGATTTTCAAGAATTGTTTTGGCAACTAAAACTTGAAGCCAATAATGATGCAGGTTTGAATGACCACCTCTCTTTGGCACCAGTTTTGAAACTCAGAGCAGCCAAACTTTAAACTTTGATAGCCACTAGATGGGAGTATAGGAAAGGTTATAGAACAAATACAGCCTACATTTGTCTTTCATTATTATGTTCATTTATAATTTTTCTTTTAAAAATATAGTTCAACAATATTTGTTAGTCAATTTTTCTAAATATAACTGTTACTACTTATATACATATATATTTTTTATTATGGTATATCTTATATGATACACCTTTAATAAAAGGACTTTTAAGAATAATTTTTACAAGGTACCAGGCAATTGCATTTTTTAGAGTTGATTTAATTAACTGAAATAAAGTGTTCATTGGATGGTTTAAAAAAAAGGGGGGAGGGAGTATTTAAAGATGATTGCTCACTTTGATTTATACATCTGAAGAAGTCTTTGGTAGCATAAGATGAAAATGCTGTATACATTTGGTGCGTTAGTGAGTTTAATAAAGAGAGCAACCTTCGGGCTTTATTGTGTGTCCGTTTTGTCTGGAACTGGACTGGTGTGCTTTTGTGTTTTTTGTTTTGTGGTATTACTTAGAGATCCTACTGTCAGTCTCACATTAGAGACTTTTGTATGTGTAATACGCAAGGCTGGTAGAGCTTCTCACACCTGCACCATGCTGTCTACTGAGTGAGAACAGAACAGAAGTCCCTACTTCCCGCGTCTAGTACCATAAGGAAGAGAATTAAGAAGGCAATCATTAACAGGACAGTGAAAAAGGATGGCATTAGAAGAAAAAAATGTTAGTACCGCCATTGTTTCATAAAACAATATAGTACAACATTTATGAACTAAAACAGTTAAATAAACACCTAATTGAGAATGCCAGTCTGCTGATTGAGAAACCTTGCCATCACTTTCAGGTATTAACATTAAAATTTCTGTCAGCTTAGTGTTAGATAAATTAACTACACTAACTTTCATTATATACAGATGTTAAGAAACTAAGCTGCAGGAAGGGACTGACATTGCTATACATATACCTAGGACAGAGCCGTGTGGAAAGTTGATGGTGATGTTTTTCTGTCTAGAGAAAATACTCCCCAACCTTAATATCAGTGGTACTGTTAGATAGCCGATTACCTGTCCAGTAAATTAAATATAAGTTAATATTGAGTTGTGGGAGTTTGTCAATAATCCCAGCAAAGGGGGAGAGTGAAAAAGGCCTTGGCAAGGTCCAGATGCCAGAGGTTCCTCTTAAATCATAAAAACATTGATGATTCTATGAAAGTGAGTAGAAGTCTGGCCAGAAAATTAATATGAATTTGATAATTTCTGTCTTCATTAGTAGAGAATTAGTCTAAGCATTCTTTTCTTTGCATTATCTCTTCCGCTAGTACACTGCATTAAAGAAATCTTGAATGAGTGAATTGGCTATATGATACATAGTTCATTCCCTAAAAATCATCCAATTGGGGTGTTTCTACTTATCACATGGAGCAGGTGCAAATGCTGAATCGTTTAAGGACTTTTCACTTTTATGGCTGTGGGTTTATTGAGTTGTGTTTATATTCAAAGACTAACAAAACAGCAAGAGTTTTCTCCTAGGAACTATCTAGCAGACATTACCCTAAGGGATTCTTAACATTTATTAGATTTTTCTTACATTTCTACTGTAACTTTTAAGGCTTATACTGTCGCTTCCATGTTCTTCATTGTGAGCGCAGGTCTCTCTTTATTTTTTTGTTATTTATAGACTGCATACAACTGAATAATTTGCTGTTCATACTGCACAGGGTTAAATCTGATTGTTGCTTTAGTCTGTATCATGACATAAAGAAGGAATAAACGTTTAATAAGAGCTCATTAGTTTATTGAATGTTCCAGTCTTCCATGCTGACTGGCAACATTTCTTCAAGGGCCCCAATTCAAGACTTCCAAGAATGGTTCACTGTTCATTTGTAGGAACTCAAATATTATGAGACACTGCATTGTTTTTTTTCTTATAAAGACTACAGTATATATGAATCAAAAGATAAGAAATCGGGGGTGAAAGTGATAATTATAGGAACATGAGATTTGTGAAGATACTTTGCTTTCCATCTTTAGATAGTCTCTAGTACAGTATCCCATCTCAGTGCCAGAGTTATGAACCATGCAATATACAGTAAGGGCTGACAGAAGTTCTAACCTGCACTGACCATTGCAGTAAGCAGGGCATAAGAAAATTGTGTTTCTTTCAGTCCAACAGCATGACTTAGTGAATAAGATGAAGTGGTATAAATTAATTGTATCATTCATAAATGCTTTTGTTTTTTTCTGCAGCCTCCATTTGATTACTGAGTGACTGAACAAGTCATTTACTCTGATGACAAATTACCTAGTCTAGAAACTCTAAATAGCCTGACTCATAAAACTACACACAAAACAAAGACATTCACTGGTTGTTACAGTATGTTTCATCACTGAATGTATAAAATGCAATAACTAGAGCAACAGAACAATAAACTGGATAGATAGAAATGTAGTGAGACGTCATTCCACACAGGCCTGAGCTAATGGCTAGTAAAACACACTGTCTGCTTCCTCCATTCAGGCTCTCTGTTCATACCTACTTTACTTCTGATTCTAATTTAAGCTGAATTGCTCTTGGCTGTTTGCCATTCTAGATGCTAGTGCACTGCTGGACAGAGTGGGGTGTCCATTGTCAGTTCTCTTACATCTGTGCCTCTAGCCAGATGTTAACAGCATGATTTCAGGAAATAGATTAAATTTATGATGAAGGAGTGAGGGTGTGTTGCAAATGTATTTCCCATTTCCTCAACAAAATTAACCAAACAGACTATATAAGATGCAAGCATGGACCAGGGAGAGAATATTTATTGAGAGAAAAAAAAAGCTTATGTGTATGTGAGTACATGGGGGTGGGGGTGGGGGGGGCTTCTGCTGAGGCAGACATATTTCTCAGTACTGAAAAAAGGCCTATAGCCCTGTAACAAAACTTCACACAAACACTTGCTTTTAATTATTTTACTGGGTGTATAGTCTTGGAAGGAGTAGTTACTGTATCTCAGGAAAAATTTTATAGTAATCTTCTTCTTGGTGACAAAATAGTAATTATTCTAATTCTCTGTAGTTCATCAGTCCAATGGATTTTGCCATTTTTGACACAAAGGTGGACATTATCTTGGCCTTACTATGCAGGGCTCATGACAAAACAAGATGCGTGATTTTCTTTTTTCATCTGGTAATTTTGTGAGAAATGAGCGATATTTGACTGTCTTTTAAATACTGTGACTGATAAACTGGCATTCCTTATTGTTTCCTATGAGAAGCTAGAGGCTATGCTACCATATTAGGGTAAAATACTCCTTCTGCTTGAATATGTAGGTTTCATTTTTCTCTTTTTACATGACTGTAGTAGGTGAGAATGGAGACTGCCCTAATGATCTAAAATGGATATATCCAGAATGATGCTGCAGTGGGAGATGACAGCAAACAAAGTAAACATCATAAGCAAGAGTACCACATTTTCTTTTCACAGAAACCATGATTTAGGCATGCACACATTTTACAGTCTATCACATGAAGGCAAATTGTGTGAAATTAGAGGAAACCTGGGTTTAGTCTTAACGTTACTAACATAGATTTCTTCCAGAATACATTGTAGAGGACAAAAACATTGTGCAGGATTTTGTGGAAAACTGGTGAGAATGAGATACTGAACAAGAAGGAGAAGAAAGAGAGGGACACAGATGAAAGAAAAAAAAGGATGCAGGGTGTACCGTTTCCATAGAGACAAGACAGGAGAAATAGAAATGGTGTAGAAGAGCCAAACATGCAGGAAAGAGCAAGAGAAGCCTCTGAAAGATGCAAAGGTCAAACCAGTCAGTCAGGCAGTCTGTCCATCTAGCTATCCACCCAGCTATCCATCCACCCATCTGTAAGCAAACTAACAAACTAAAAAAAAATGTGAGCAACTATTGTAATTTATCTATGCATCAGAAAAACAAATCATTTATGAAGGTGCATAGCTGTAGAGACAGGACACATTGTTCATGAAGTTTAATTATAAATTCTGGGAACAGGCAGCAGACAAGATTCCCTGTGGTCTATTGTACAGCCTGATTAAAGAACATTTTGGTAAACAGAAATGTCTTCAGAAATAATGTAATTCAAAAAATCTTCAAGATGGTAAAAGGATTCTTAACAGCCAGAGGGGTACACCTCTTAATCAATTCCACTAGGCTGATTTTCTAAAGTTTCTTTACACTTAGACTGGAGAACTTGTAATGGAATTGAGAAACTAGAAAGCATAATTTGAAATATATGTGAATTAAAATTCCACATTTTAAAGGATCTCTTTGCATTGCGTAACACATTTGCTACTGGTGAACTAAAGTGTGTTTTTATGTGTGGGGGTTATAGGTATGTATATACTCTTGCTTGAAGAGTTCTACATGAATGTCTTTTAAGGAGATGTCTCATTCAATACAAAGTAACTATATAGATATCTGAGTGAAGCCTGTTGTATGACAAAGGAAAAATAATCTATACATGTCAGAATTGCATTTTAGAAAAAAAAAATCAAGCAAAGGATCATTGCTGGTCTTTTCAAAATAATTGAAAAAGTCTGAAGTGTTGCTTTAGTGGAGTAGTGGAGGAATGTTGTCTGCTCCAAAACAAAAAAAAAAAAAAAACAAAAAACAAAACAACTCTGTTGCACTGAATTTAAAATAAACGTGTGATAATTTGCCTGAAACTGCTTCTCTGTTTTCCTATTTCTCCATAATGGAGATTTTTATTGCAAAATTACTTTAAAAAATAAGAAGATAATGTACTTATAGTCAGAATGCAAGCCCTCAGCTAACCATCTGGCATGAACTTTAATATATTTATTCACATCTTTTCATTGGCACAGATTAATCTTTTGATCTGTGTTATATTTTTTCAAGGCTTACATTAAGTAGGGGTGGAGAGAGGGTTGTCTTAGCTGGATTTGTCACTGACTGTAAATTTATCACATGGGCTATTTGTATATTGTTAGTGTTTGAAATGATCATATTTTAATATGTTTGTATACTGCTCTGTTGTATTATTAGATGTTTATTAATGAATTAAGTTATTTATACATACATACAGATCTTTGTATTAGACCACTAAGAACATGCTTTTTAACCATGACCTCCTACAATGAATGTAGCATTAAAGTCCAATAAAATTAAGTCTAAACAGTAGACAGGATTATATTAAAGCAGCAAATGTAGGCTGCAGAGTTCATATACATCCTAATTGCTTGAAATGAAATTCAAATTTCTGCATTTTATGAACATATCATATAACACAGATGTGAAATGTTATAAGGAACAAGAGCATTTACTAGATAAGAAAATTATTATGACTAGTGGCAGGACTGCAACATGCATGAGTATCGTTCATTATTTCATGATAGGATATCAAACATGCAGTTACAAAAATGTGATTTTTTTTTAACCATTTTCACAGGGAGTTGTGCCTTGCTGAAACACCTTTGTAGAGGTTTTGACCCCATACCCTTTACCTTAATATGCACTAACTCTGAGATTGTTTTGCCTTTGAATAAGAAAAAACACGTTTAAAAAGTCATATTTTCATGATTGTGGATGTTTGATATTGTGCTTGATGCCAAAGATGAATACGACTTCAGAGACAAGTTATGATTTAAGCTCTGCTGTAAAACTACCAGTGTATAGAGGCTTTTGAATAATTTAGGATATAAATTATTTTATCTGGGGTATTACAGGAAAGGTTTTAGAGCAGCACTCTAATGGGAAAATAGGAACAACAACTAAACATTTGGTGTGCAGCTTGGTTGATTAGGACTGACATGGCTCATGGCTGATTATTTATGAATAAGCACACATAGTAGACATTTAAAAAGTACAACCACACTCAAAAGATGAAATGCAGAAATGCAAAAATACAACAACCAGGACCAAGAATTGACAAAAGCATTTATTACACCTCCAGCGCCTTGGCAGAAGCCTTCAAGAGTACATAAAAAATCTAACAATGTACCTACTTAAATACAAAACCATGCATCAATAATTCAATTAAAAATAATTAATCTAAATCAGCAGCTTCCAATTACATTCCAGATTCATTCCCATATGGGACAAAGTATTAAACTTTAAAATAAACAGACTTTCCTTATACATTAACTTCCTTTTATATACACCCTCTGAATAAAAACTCACAGATAACCTTTCTAAAATACTAGCCTTTAAGCCCTCAGTACTAGAATTATGAAAATCTAAAAATGTTTAACTACAGGACTCTCTACTTTCCTATTTTTAATATTTCTAATATGCTCCTGCAGCCTACATTTAAATTTTCTTTTAGTTTCTCCAGTATATGTAAGAACACAGGAGCACTGCAAGGCATAAACAACACCTTCTTTTTGCAATTAAATATTTCAGATGGAAGACATGCATGTCCATTAATAACATCAAATGTTCTAACTATGTATATACAAACATTACAATGGCCACAAGAATAAGTGCACAGAGCTATATTAATTTCAGAAACAGAATTAACAACAAGGAAAATAAAATTATAATGCACTAAAATATCCCTAAGATTGCTGCCTCTTTTATATGATATACCTATAGATGGACACAAAATTTTAACAAAATCATCATATTTAAACAGATATTGCCAATAATATTTTACCACATCAACAAGTATGGAACTAAATATATCATAGGTAGAGACAAAATTCATTTTTCTCTTAGTATCTGTCTTATGTTTATATATGTCTGATATCTCAAAGTCAGCAAAATGTTTACCATGATTAGGGAAAATCTTATCACATCATTCAATAACTTTATTAATGTCAGTACATACAATGTCACTATTATACCCCCTATAAGTAAACATGTGGTATAATCTATCAATTTCCTTATTAAAATCAAATTCATTATTACACAATCTTCTAATTCTAAGACATTCACCATAAGGAAGTGAAGAGATTGTATGGGGTGGATGGCAACTACTGCCAAACAAATACCTGTCCCATCCACAAATTTCCAATGAACTGATGTAATCAATCTATTATTACTAATGGTGAGTGTGATATCTAAAAAAAGTGACATCCCTACCAACTTGCAAGCCATTAAAATAAAAACCAAACCTATTTTGATGTAACAATTTTATCAATAAATTAACTTCTATAAGACCTCCTTTACAAATAAAAATTAGGTCATCAATAAACCTATAATGACAAATTACACATTTATTAAACAATTCTCCATGATACAAATGTTCCAACTCAAAACAAACCCATAACAAGGTTAGCATACATGGGGGCAAAGATTCCCCCATGGCTGTACCCTGGCATTGATGAAAAATTATATTATTAAATGAAAAATAATTATTTTCGAAAAAAAAAGCCAACAATTCTATTATATAACTACCCTTAGGGTTGTCACCAATAAAATATCAAACTGCTTCCAATCCATGCCTGTGTTTAATATCAGTATATAAACTACATACATCTATTGTTATAAAATACATGTCTTCAGACCATACAATATCTGATAATTTACCTTAAAAATCCATACTATCTCTAATATTGTTGTTGTTCTTCTTTCGGCTTTTACCGGTTAGGGGTCACCACAGCGGAACTCCAGTCCACTAATGATTGCCAGTAGATTTTTATAGTGCCGAGGTGCCAGCTCAATGCCCAACCTTCAATGAAGACACGCCAATTCATGCATGTCTTTTGAATGCCACTTGACCATGGGGAGGACATGCAGACTCCACACAGAAGGCGCTCCAGCCAAGAATCGAACGGGAGAACCTCTTGCTGTGAGGCGACAATGCTACCGCTGCACCACCACAGCCATACTATCTCTAATGTATGAAGGCAATTTCACAACATATAGTAGCCATACTATCTCTAATGTATGAGGGCAATTTCACAACATATAATAATAATATTTCATGCAGCAAAAAAAAAATGTTGGACAAAAAATATTTATCAGCCAATACTATTGGTCTACCAGGGGGATTATTTATATTTTTGTGGATTATAGGGAGGCAGTAGAATACTGCCAATTTACTATAGTCACAATTAAACTTTCTTTCTAAATCCACTTTGATAAAATACCCCAAGTGACACCCCTTTTCTATCAGCATTTCAAAATTATTCATTGTTTGCTTATATTCCCTCAAATTACTAATGTTATACACCTCATTATAATTTAAATGATTCATAGACATTGCATAATATTGTTGGACATACATAATAATTTTATCCCCTTATCAGAGTATTTAATAACTATATTCTTATTTTTAGTTAATATTTGTAACTCACGCCATTCTTGTAAAGTCAAATTATAAGCAAAATTATTTTTATCCTTCATGAATTGGTCAAATTCACATTCAACAGCATAATTCAACATTTCTTTAAATTTTTTATACCATCATGCCTGTAAGGGGGAACAAACTCACTCTTGTATTCAATATTATCTGCATTAAGCAAACTATAAGCATTAAAATCATTGTCATTCACTATATCATTGAGACCATCTAAATTACACGAACAAAAAGCTGTTATCTGAACTATTATCTACATCAACATTTGATATAACATTATTATTATTGTGTTCAAAATAATATGCCAAGTGTATTTCACAGCAAAACCTGAACACATCACACTTCAGTTCATCTAGACGAGGTAACACAGTTGGAATAAATTTAAGTCCATAATTAAGTACTTTACTTTGACTTTCAGTAAGCGTATAGTCTGAAATATTTACCACAGTTTATATTAGATATTTAGTTCTGTGAAATGTTAGTAGACAGCCTACCTTTTCAAATGTAAGGTAGTATTGTTCTGCACTGGGAGAATTAGCCAAATATCTACAAATCTTGATGAGATGTCTAAATTCTTGTTATTTTTCCACTAGAACTAACAGCGGTAAATGGGATTGCATACTCCAAAGTATGATTCAGAACTTCTTTATGAATAACATGTATCCCTTATGAAGAATTACAATATGCAGTAGCATTTCTTAACTAATTTTGCACCCAGTTTTGCTTACAAGATCTGAAAAGGATAATACAACCGTTACCTTTAGTCATATGATAAGTAAACTATTGATGTATTTAAAAATGCTAAAACTACTGTTTTTTGTGTGTCACATGATCATTCAGTGTACACTTCCTCAGATTTTCATGTTGCTTCATTGGAATTCCTTGACTATATGTATGCTGTAGGGGTACATGTATATATGGTGTCACAAGAAAACACACTTGACATACATTATATCAGAATTAAAGTTACTTGTCACCCGAAGCTGCATTTCCATTATGGTCTTTCTGTATTTTATGATGTTGTAGGTAGATCCATTTGAGTCAGGTATACACCATTCATTTATGTATGACCTTATACAATCAGAGACTGAGGAGAAGGGGGGAACCATGATCTGTAGATAATTATATTCCCATTCAATCGGATGCATGCAAGGGTTTAGCAAGCAAATTCTATTTTGTACTCACAAGCTTTTAGTGCTACCCCTGTTGTACACCTCACTTAAAAATGGATGCATCTCTCAAAAGTCTGCCCCCCAACCACTTAATAAATATAAGCAACATTTTCAGCTGCTCCTTATAAAACTATTATGAATATTGTTTTTAGATTAGCGACATTGCACCTGTTGCTGGAGGCATTCATTTACACAGCTGTAAACATAATATCACCTGGAAGAAAAGCCATATTGATGTGATGCTCAGAAAAAAGAAAGTGTACTCAGTAAAGTACAAATAATATGCCTGGCTATACCCTTGGATGCAGGTTTACATTCATCTCAACATCCCAAAAACTATAGCAAGTACTAGTTTGCATCCTGAAAGTTTCAAAATTCCATCATATCCCATAATCATTTTAAATAAACCCAAGGCAATTTAGGGTTACTTGTAACTTAGATTCTTAAAAATGAGAAAAATGAAAAAGGAACCACAAATCTATGGGCAGAAGTGAGTCAGGAGTCAGTGTTGTCAAAGCATGTTGTATATGACTGGTTAGCATACTGTACTGTGAAAGATTCCAGATCTTTCTTTACTTTTTACTGTTTATTGTTATGAAGCAGTCACTCACTTATTACAATTTGGCATACCTGTATTGACAGGGAGCCTTAAACAAAAACAGTTTTGATAACTTTTCTTCATTTAGTTTATAATATAGGAATATTGTATAATTTTGTGTTTGAGCTTAATGTACTGCATATAGCATCATTTATTGTACATCTCACCTCAGTTAAGCCTCTGTCAAAGACTATTTTTTTATTTGCATAATTGTATAATATGCTCATAGAATGTTCTCATTATGTCTCTTACTACATATAGATTAAACTAGGTGCAGCCCAAGTTTATTAATCAACATTTACTTCTCCTAAAGTAAAAGAAAATCATAAAATACTGTATGCCATCCATAAACATACCTACAGGCAATAACAGGGAACATTGTAATATAATTTCTGCTCTTTACCTAACATTATAGTATGCACAACTACACTGTATCATTTTCACTTATTTCTTTTTTACCTGGCCCCATGTCAGAGTGATCTTAAGCTTTCAAATGACCTACTAGCTATTTATGTTTATACCTTAATCATTCTTTTAAGAGGCAAAAGTTATCCAACCTTGAGGAATTATATTGTAGTCATGAAATTTGTTATGCCTTTGCCTCTTTCTCATGAAAACTGACCATCCGTGTGTGATGTTGACTATGGGCTTCCCTATGGGGGTGCTGGTGCCTTATTAAGGCTCTATAGCAAAAAAAGGAAGAAAGCTTTGAGACAGTCTTTCTTTTCTCACACTCATGGCCTCTTGGGTTTAAGTCATTAATCTTTCTCGGGTCAGTGGTAATGCAGTGTAATTCAATGTGTTTGTGTCAGTAGGATGACTTCTATTCATATCATTTGCCAGACTGACTTATTTTTTACAATGTCCTGATCCCTGCTATACCTTAAAATGTTGACCTTTCCCTCCCCCCTCTGTCTTTTAACTTATTTTGGTTATCACCTTTTATTTTGCTATTTATTTCCTTTTCTTTTTAACGTCTGAATGCATGTCACAGGTCATGCCACTAGTCTTATTTGAAAGAAAAGGGTCATAGATCTCAGGGTCCACTAAACTCATGCATTTTCGCTCCATTCTCCAGATATATTTAATTTTCATTTCTTTGTAAGTTATAGTTCTCACACTGTGCTAGAAAGACAGCAAATACTCCTGAATGACTTTGGAAAAACTCTAGTCAGCTGCAATAAAAATGGTATCTTGTAGAACGTTTAGCACATATACTTTTCTTCACTACAGATCTAAAATAATAGAACTTAAGTAAAACTTAGTAGGCACATATACGCCTTACTATATCATGTTGTAACATCCATTTATGCATACTGACATAAGCTGTAAATATTTTAGGTTTTTAGAAAGAAATCAGAATTTTATTTACTTTGTACTTAAAGATAAAGTCACTAAACTACTGTAATAAAAGTAGCCATACCTATGGTCTTTGCCCCAAATCCTTTTTGTCTTGGTCTTTCCCCTGCTAGAAAATTAATTTTTTCCCCATAAGCCTTTGTAAGACATCCATTTTATAACAAGGTCTATCAAGTTAATTAAAAAAGGACTCTCATGAACTGAGCAAAACATATTCATCCACATTTAATAAAATACTGTACTAACTTGCAGGAAATCTTATAATATTTAACACTGAATAGCCATTCGGGTAGTTGTTAGTTTCCTTTATTTTGTCGTTAGGCATTAGGCAAGACCAGATTCTTGATTTGAGTCCTGCCCTGCTATGTGTACCCCAACCACACATCATTCATTGACTTACAGCATTCATCTTGTATTTTTCTTATTTTATATTTTACAGTCACATTTTAGTGTGCAGCATATTTTATATTTTCTGAGTTGTTTCTCCAGGAATAATCTTTACCAAACAGTAATCGGTATGGTTATATCTTTGTTTAGCACAGACGTCTACTAATTATAATCAGCTGATGTGCGTGTCTCCAAGGATAACGGTGCTGGTAGATAACATCTTATTTGTCTTCTCTAACTTCACAGGCTTTTTAGCTGCTCATACGATTTGCCTCATAATTTTCAGTTAATACCGCATATAATTTTAAGAGCACGTTTAACTTTGGAAATGACTTTACACATCTCTTAAATATTCACAGCAGTTTTTTATTCACATATGGTTACAATTATGCATAACAGTTGTTTAGCATTATGCAGATTTTCTGAGATGGGACTGGGGTGACAAAAGAGAATCCCACAAGCATCCAATGCATCCAAGTTGTTGTTACTGTTGCTGTTGTTTTTTTGTTGTTGTTGTTTTTTTTTTCCTTCAAGCTGAAAACTAATTATATATTGAGTTTATTCTGTCTGATTTACTTAATAATGATTCAAGTGCAATTTAACTTTAAAATAAGTTTTAAAAATGTATGTATTTGTCATGGCATGCATTAGTCCTGCATTGTGACTTTGAGTGCTGTTTCTCTTAAGGTAGAAACATTTTTGGAATACTACAGGTGCTCATATCCCAAGCACTAGAAAACTACTGTCTTGAAAGCAGGGACAAAGTCCCTGCAGCTTATGTTGGCTGTTCCTCACATTTAAACTTGAATATAAATTTGGGGAAGCAGACATGTGGAAGTAGCAGGAGGGTATTTTAGGGTTAGGGAGCAGGTTGTCAGTTTTTGACTTAGAGAATGGGAGAGAGATTTTATGGTTAGGGAGCAGTAATGGGGTTTTAGGTTTAGGGAGTGAGAAGAGAGTTTTAGATTTAGGGAGTGGGATGAGAGTTTCAGGATTAGGAAGTTACTGTTCTTGGTACAGGGTACCTGAACATTTTCAAAACGTCTATTAGACCTGTATAATAATCATGAGATTCACATGTATTTCATCAGGAGAATTTGTAAAACTGGAGGAGGTTCAACCCTAGCCTCAATCCATATCCCAGGAATTTGCTTATTTAATTATTTTTTATGAGGAAGAACTTTTTTATCTGCTTACAGGAACATAATGAAATATTTGTCACATGGCAGACAAAAAATGCTGGTGTCACATCTTCTTAAACCAGAAGCAAATATAACTAAATTACTTACCTGACTGTCTAATTATTTCACCCTCCCATTCTCAGGCTATGAATCATTTGTAGAATGACGTAAGTGTTCAGATAGTCTCTTGGATTCATAATGCTACAATTCACAGGCTATACTACTACTACTGTTTCCTGGGATAAACAGAAGTTACTGTCCTACACCATGCCTCCAACAAGAAAAGAAACAAAATATAAGAAACACAAAATAATATCAAAAACATATATAACAATAAAAATAAAAAGATAAAAAAGCATATATAACAAAGGCTTGTAACATATTAGTATTGAACTGAATTCCATTTTAAAGCCTTTTGCAAATCAACTAAATTAGCTTATATTTAGTGAAGAAACTCATTCTACGACTTTAGTAGATATTGTACTCTTTTTTTTCAAACCATCCTAAAAATGTCTTCTTCTCTCCTGTAATTACTCACACACACACACACACACACACACACACACACACACACACACACACACACACACACACACACACACACACACACACACACACACACACACACACACACACACACACACACACTATACATAAACCTCTGGGTAGTCTGCCAATTCATTGCATGTAGATATTTTGCTACCATCTGTTGCAACTCTGGAGCAGCACCTTTAAGTCTCAGAGAACACCCCCATGTGTAAAGTGGCCTTTATCATGATGGTACTTCAGTCCATACACTGCAGCATCTATAGGGCTTCCTGACTATGATTTGCTCAAATTTCTTTTTGATTTATAAGACACCCTGTGCCGTATCACATTTTAATGGTATAGGGCACTTATGTCATACCATATTTTAACAGCATAAGGCACTTGTGTCATCACATCTTAATGGCATAAGGCACTTGTGTCATATCACATTTTAATGGCATAAGGCACTTGTGTCATATCACATTTTACTGCACAGGGTACTTGTGTCATATCACATTTTAATGGCATAAGGCACTTGTGGCATATACCATCTTAATGGCATAAGGCACTTGTGTCATATCACATTTTAATGGCATATGGCACTTGTGTCATATCACATTTTAATAACACAGGGCACTTGTGTCATATCACATCTTAATGGCATAAGGCACTTGTGTCATATCACATTTTCATGGCACAGGGCACTTGTATCATACCATATTTTACTAGCATAAGGCACTTGTGTCATATCACATTTTAATGTAATAAGGCACTTGTGTCGCATCACATTTTAATGGCATAAGGCACTTGTGTCATATTACATTTTAATGGCACAGGGCATTTGTGTCATATCACATTTTAATGGCAGAGGGTACTTGGGTCATATCACATTTTAATGGCATAAGGCACTTGTGTCATATCACATTTTAATAGCACAGGGCACTTGTGTCATATCACATCTTAATGGCATAAGGCACTTGTGTCATATCACATTTTAATGACACAGGGCACTTGTGTCATATCACATTTTAATGATATATGGCACTTGTGTCATATCACATTTTAATAGCACAGGGCACTTGTGTTATATCACATCTTAATGGCATAAGGCACTTGTGTCATATCACATTTTAATGGCACAGGGCACTTGTATCATACCATATTTTACTAGCATAAGGCACTTGTGTCATATCACATCTTAATATAATAAAGTACTTGTGTCGCATCACATTTTAATGGCATAAGGCACTTGTGTCATATCACATTTTAATGGCACAGGGCATTTGTGTCATATCACATTTTAATGGCATAGGGCACTTGGGTCATATCACATTTTAATGGCATAAGGCACTTGTGTCATATCACATTTTAATAGCACAGGGCACTTGTGTCATATCACATTTTAATGGCATAAGGCACTTGTGTCATATCACATTTTAATGACACAGGGAGCTTGTGTCATATCACATTTTAATGACACAGGGAGCTTGTGTCATATCACATTTTAATGGCATAGGGCACTTGTGTCATATCACATTTTACTGGCACAGGGCACTTGAGTGATATCATGTTTTAATGGCATATGGCACTTGTGCCAGGTTATCAGTTTTAACTCTCATGGCTCTCATTCTTGATGGAAAAAAAATCATCTGATAACACTAAAAAATTATATTTAATTCATGTTCAACAGACACATCATCTATCTCATATATAAAAAATATAATTATTATTTTGCTTTTGTAATTCTTAGACTTTAAGAAATATAACAATTCAGATAGGAACCAAACAATTTTTTTCCTTATAGAAAACAAACTGACAAATGAAAAACTGAAGAAAAGAACACACTGTGAACAAGCACCAACACTTCACTCAGCTCGATGAAGAAATAAATATAAAAAGCTGTTCTTATTCACTTTAATACCAAAATAAAATAAAATTAAATGCTTTTCGTTTATATTTTTTTATCTAGTCCTCAAACAACACTGTGAAAACAAGCACATGGTGATTGATGGAGATGCTGCATCCAACATAGGTTATGCATGTGTTCTGTGAAAGCACCGGTATATTTTTATTTTGGAAATAGTTACTTAGAGTCAATGAGGAACTTTTTAAATTGTTTTTCGCTTGTTATCCCTTGCATTTTTGTCTGTCACATTTGCTTGCAGTACTCATTCATGTTGTGGGTAGCTGGGATGAGGAAGGGTTCTGTTGTAATTACAGCCTATATTTTGTTAGAAATAATACATTAGTATGGTCAAAATGTCTTGCTCTGTGATACATCACATGTCAGTAATATCCGTCCACATCTCTGAGTATTTAAGGTGTGAGTTGCTTCTTTATTGGAAACACATTGAAGTACCTTGACTTGCACTTTGGTTCTTAACAAATATCTGCTGTACTCGCTTACATTGTGATTATTTAGGGACAGTGGCCTGTGTTCTAATATTGGAAACAAGCAGAAGCATTTCACTTTGAAGAATGGCAACAACCTGTTTATTCTATATATCCATTATATGCTATCTCTCTGGTTATTTCCATGGAGGTGACAGCATATATCTCGTTGGTGGAAGTAATTTGTAAAACATTACTGTGGGAAGTATGACTTGCATTTCTGTCCATAACTAATGTCCCCCAGTTCTCTCATGCACTATGGGTACTTGTGATGGGTGGGGTGCTGCTTTGCTATATCATCATCATCATCCCCCTTTTTTTCATTTTTCCTATATGAGATTGGGGTGCCATGTCACCTGCTGACATCTGTCTCCATCTAATGCCACCCTCCTACCTTCTTCTACAGTTACAACTGACTGTTGGAGGTCTTCTCTCTCACAATCCAGCCACCTGTTTCTGGATACCTTTGTTTCCTCTTGTCTTCTTCCTGTCTATTCTAAATCATCTTCACCAGATTGTCTTCTGTTTTTCTGCATATGTGCCTGAAACAGCATAATCTGTTCTCTTTGGTCTTCTCTTTAATTGGGGCTAATTTGGTTCTGCTCTGATTCCCTCATTTGTTTTTCTGTTCCAGAGTGTGCATCCCACCATCCATGCCAGGCACTTCATCTATATAACCTCTAGCTTCCTTAAATGCTCTGCCTTTACTGTCCAAGTTTATGCATCAGACAGTAGTATGTACTATGATTATTTTTTATTTTTTCCTGATTAAGATATTATATGCAATGATATGTAATGATTGAGAAAACTTTGTATTGTACCTGTGTTTTTGTAAATATTACTCTGTCTGTGGAGCTTTTCTCCCCGGGCCTCCACTGAAAATGGACATATATCCAGTTGGATGAGCCCGGTCAACAAATGTAAAATAAAATAAATAAAAATAAACAAAAATAATACTGGTCTCACCATTGTTTTGTACATTTACTTTTCAGCTCCTTTGACAATCTTCTGTCATGCATTACCCTGACACTCTGTGGCAGCTGGCTGCAGCCCCTCTGATTTTATTTTGACCTCCTCATTCAAACTTCCCTTATCCTCAACCATTCCACCCAGATACTGGAAGTTGTTATCCTATTCCACTATCTTCCCTTCTGTCTCAATTCTCACCTTCTTCTGATTTCTCCCATTTGCTGCCATGGCAACTGTCTTGTCTGTATTTAGTTTCATCCAGTGTGCTTTCAGTTTTGCATTCCTTTCCCCTATCCTTTGCTGATATTCTTACACTTCAGTGTTTGCCTGTAATGCAACACTGTCTGCATACAGCAATGTTGCTAATATGCCCCTTCAACCTGTCATGTAGGCCATCACCAGTATGAGCAACAGTGGGCAGAGAGCAGAACCCTGATGCACTCTCAGAACCACTAGGACCCCGTCTCTTAGACCAAACACTGTTTATTCTTCTGTCATTGGTTCATTCTACATAGCCTGCACTAAATCTACCAATGTTTCTGGGAATTCAGGCCACTACAGGAGTGCCCATATCAGATTTCTTGGGACCTTGTCATATGCTTTTGCCACGTTTAAGGATGCCCAATTGGACTCTTTCCTTTTCTATACCTTCTTCTCAGCTATTTGCTTCACTGCAAACATTGGGTCGGTTGTGCTGTATATTGATCTGAATCTGAATTCCTCATCTTCCATCATACTTTCTACTACTCTGAGTATTCATTTATCAATTACCCTCTTCAGAACATTCATGCAGTGTGACAGGAGTTTGATACCGCTGTACTGTCTAAAGCTGTGGATGTCTCCTTTGTTCTTGAGCACTGGCAGTAGGATGCGTATTCTCCAGTCATCTGGGATATGTTTTTCTCTCTATACTGCTATGTGTACCCTCAAGACCCATTTCTCTATGTTGCACCCAACAGCTTGATCATATCTGATGTGACCTTATCTGAGCCTGCTGCTTTCCATGACTTCATTTTCCTTAGTGCTATTATAAATTCTCCTTGGGTGGGTTCATCCTTTTCTTCTTTCCTTGTAGGCTGCCTTTGTGGCAGTACATGTTTTGTTATATTTTCTTCATTAAGAAGCATTTCTTCCATCTGTTGTTTATGTCCTGTGGACTGGTAAGCAGATTGGGGCTGGCACCCATAATGCAGGGTGTCTGACTATCTTCTTTATCTTTCTGTCTTTGCCTTGCAACCTGATAGACTTTCCATGTGCCATCTACCACATCACTTTCCAGAACATGCTAGATTGCCTCTGATGTCTTGTTCTTTGTTAGTGCAACTTCTTTCTTAGCCTCTTTATTAGTCAGCCAGTATTTCCCTTAGCCTGGCCTGTCTTTTCTATCTCCTGCTTTTCCCTGTACTCTTTCTTTCTTTCTTTCTTTCTTTCTTTCTTTCTTTCTTTCTTTCTTTCTTTCTTTCTTTCTTTCTTTCTTTATTTCCTTCTTTCTTTCTTCCTTTCTTTCTGTCTTTCTATGACTTTCTGGACTTCTGCATTCCCCCACCAGCTTTTCTTACGTTCCTTATTTCTATACTTTGGTTGGCGTCAGACATGTTCTACAGTCCTTACCCATGCTGCTTTGAGGTGTTACCATTCTTCTTCATCTCCACCTCTTTCCTTCTTTTTTTCTGAGATGCTAGAGTCCTGAGTAATTTCCTGAACCTTTATGGTTTATCTCCAATCAACTGCTAGATCTTTAACCTAGTTTTTGTTGACATTAGAGCCTTTTCTAATTGTGACAAACAGTGATTTATGATGTGGGCTGACTATTTCACTAGGGATGACTTTGCAATCTCTGATACTACCCCAGTGTTCTTTCCTTATTAGCAGGAAGTCTACCCGAGTTGCATGGTGGTCACCCTCTTATATATGATTTTGTGACTGTTTTTGTTGCTGAACTATGTGTTGGCTACCATCTAGCTATTTTTCAAATAGGCATCTATCATGGCCTCTTCTTTTTTATTGCTGTTGCCCCACCCATCTGGACCCAGGCAGTCCCCGTATCCTCTTCTGTCTGTCCCAATATGTGCATTTAGGTCATATACAATGCTGAAATTAAGCTGAAATTCATAACTACGAGCCATAAGGGTTGCTCTTTCTTCTGCAGCACATGTCCATTGTACTCATCTGCATTGTGATTATAGGAGGTGGTCTAAGACTTTACCCATTGTTGTTGTGGGCATATTAAGGGAACTTCTGACTTCGTTATTTTAGGAAACAAGTTGAAATACAATATTTCAGACAGTACTGCTTTCATGTGGCTGCAATGAGTGGGGTGGAGTTGGGACTAGTAAACTAATGAAAGTCAAACTTGCTGCTATACAGATATTGAGAGAAATAAAAGTTTTTCCACCACTTTTTAATATGACCAAAATGTCCATATCAGCATGAAAACAATACTAATGACATAATTATGATGGTCAGTGCTGTCAGTAAACGTTCTACAAGACCTATAAGCAGAAGCAATGCATCTAAGAGACAGTGACATGATACATTTTAGAAGATACTGCCATAATGCAAATTATGGCATTTATCATGTATAGCATAACATGATAGCAATGGACAGTTATGGAGTTTCTTGAGTATGACTGCACATACACAGAGCTTACAGTTATGGATAAATGTTTCCAGTGGAAGTAATGTATTTTAACAACATTTGACTGTTAACTTTTGTATCTTGAAAATGCTGTGGCCTTTGTCAGAAAACAAGACAGCACCTCTAAGATGACATGAGCTAGTAAGTGCACACCATAAAAAGTGAGAGCACGGCATATACATTCTAAGAATTATTAATGATTGTTTGTGGAAGGTTATAAATAGCTAACATTTTCATGTTTTTTTTAATTATGTTGTAACAGACCCGAAAGCAACAGTCTAAGTGTGGTAAGTATACGTTAAAAAAGACAGTAAAAGTAATAGTTAGCATGCAGGTATTCAGATATATACATTCTAGCTTATTTCAGCAGTTATGAATATGAGCAAACATGTTGTATCTGAATCCATGTAAGGACAATGTGGTGATTGGCATGTCAGTTATCGATGCCAGATAAAGGCCTATAGAGCTGGGAACTTGAAAGAGTATCCATATGTCCATATGCTCATAGGTTTGCAGGTATTTACTAGGCCATTGGTCTGTGAGGATATTTAGAAGCTTAGTCTTACATTCTCATGGTAGTTTTTAGCCCTTACATTTTGCATTTGAATATCCCAGAGACATCAGAACAAGGAAATGTTGGGACATTTACTTGTTGCCCCTATCCGTGAGGGATATGTATGTTAAATCAGGGATGAATTCTGAGTTTCCATCCAGTCATTCAAATTACATTTGATTAGAGTAGAAGTACTTTGCTTTATGTGGAATGGAACACGGTTCCACAGTACAGGCATTCTCAGTCTGTAACCAGGATACTTTGACTTCATATATTTAAGAAGTGTTTGATGCTTTTATGCGTGGAGTAATGCAAAATATGGTATATTATTCCTATTTCATATAATATGACAGCAATACTCAATTATGGATCAGCTAAACTAGGAATAACTGCACAAACAAAGTGATTCATAGGTTCATAGGTTGGTACTAAGCTATCAGCCCTAGAGCCTATACAAGCCTAGCCATAACAATTCCCTGGATATTTCTTCCCACAATATTTACTTTCCTGGACCCCTGTCTAGCAGGGCAACTGACATGATCCCTGGGGTGAATTTCCTATCCCTGATCCAATCATCAAGGTTCCTTTTGAAGAGGGCCAAGGTGGCGCTCTGCTTGATATACATGGGCAGTCTATTCCAGAGTCTGGGGAGTCTCTGGGTCAGTAACCTATCCCTCCAGCATGTTTTGTTCATTGTGATGACAAGGTTTAGATCCCTGGAGTGTGTGGCTCTGAGGGATTGGGATTTTTTTAAGTGGAGCATGTTCAACAGCTCAGGGTTTGACATGGCCTTGTATGTTAAGCAGAGATCGTCTGTGAGTAGATGATATGCCACAGAGTATAGCTGGAGTTTTTTTAGATGGTCAGCATATGGCATCTGCTTTAGGCCTGTGATTCGTTTAGTGAGGTATTTCTGTGGCCTTTCCAGCTGTTGCAGATGTCTTGTGAGGTATATACCAAACGGGGCATTATACTTTATAATGGGTCTAATGAGGGATGAGCACAGTGGGACAAAGTCCTCCTTTTTTCTGGATGAAAAGCCCTTAGTGATGAGGTGTGTCACATAGAAGGATTTCCTGACTGTTGTGGCAATGTGGTTATCAAAGGTGAGACCACTGTCCATCTGTGTCCCTAAGTCTCTCATCACAATTTTCTGTGTTTAGTGTACTGCCACCTATGTGGTAATTCATGGGTACATGTTTTTTTCCAAAGGGGATAACTATACATTTCTTGGTATTAAGCTTGAGCCCATGGCTCTGGCACCAAACATCTGTTTCTGTAAGGCCCTTTTGTACAATATCCACATCATTTGGGGATTCAATAATGGCTCCCAGTTTGCAGTCATCTGCAAACTTTATTAGCCAGAGTCCCTTAGTGTTGGCCTGTACTTCAGAGAAGTAGATGCCAAACAAGCATGGTCCCAGGACTGAACCCTGAGGTACTCCACTTGTCACTTGTCTGGAGCTGGATTTGGAGTTGGCTACTTTTACAGTGTGGGTTCTGTCAGTAAGCCAGATGGCAACCCATCGAGTGACGTAGGGATTTATGCCCAGCTTGGTAAGTTTATCTATGATTCCAGAGTGGGGGATGGTGTCAAAGGCCTTGGCGAGGTCCAGACAGGCTGTGTGGACCGGCTTACCCTCATCCATGGCTCTGGGGACTGATTCGAAGAAGTCAATCAGGTTCAGAAGACAAGATCAGCCCTTCACAAATCCAAACTGGATGGGGTCCAGTGTTTGAAGGTTGCCAATGTCTTTGTTTATAAGTTCCATGATAATGCGCTCCATCCCCTTGCAGATCAGGCTCATCAGACTGATGGGATGGTAGTTCCCGTGATCCAAGGTGGATCCCCACTTGTGGAGTGGGATAACTGTAGCTGTGTGCCACTCAGTGGGCAAGAAGCCTGAGGTGAGGCTATGATTAAACATGACACTTAGGTGAGGTGCCAGTTCATTTTGTAGTTCATGTAGTACACAGCCTGGGATGTCATCTGGTCCCATGGATGTTGTATTCTTAGCTTTGGAGAGTGCGGTTTCTATCTGTGTGGCAGTGATTACCAGAATTTGGCAATCTTTTGGTATTGTGATGGGCCCTTTAGGGGGTGAGAGGGGGTGAAGTTGGTACTAAATTGATCTGCCAGGATATTGGCAATATCCTTGGGATCAGTATATTTCATGTCATTCTGTTGTAGCTCAGATCAGATCTGAGCATAGCCATTTAGATTCTTGACATAACAATAGAATGCCTTGTGGTATTCTTTGGAGTCTTTGGCAATTTTATTTTCGTAACTAGCTTTTGATGATTTTATGAGGGATCTCAGCTTCTTACTGAGGCTGGTAAGGGAGTTTTTTGCATCCTGGGAATTTCCTCTTTTCTGCAACAGTTTCTTTCTTCTGTTGTATAGTTTATTTATGGCAGGGGACCACCAGATTGGCTTCCTTTTTTGGAGGAGAGCATCTTGGTTCTATTTGGGATGGCACGATTCATGCACTTGTGGATGTGCTCATACAGTGCCTTAGTGTAGGGTTCAGCAGTCGAACTTTCAGATCCCATCTGCATGGGTGCCATGAAGTTTATCCCTTCTGACTTGATTAAAATAACACTCATAGCGGGTAGCTACAATGCACAGAGCTGCAGGTATTTTTATGTTTATATGCTAACATTAATGTCTCACAACTCTCATGTTTTACATTTGAACAGTGAAAAAGACTTCATGGACCACCAGGCTGCAGTAAAAACGTAGAACTTTTTTAACACAAAATGTAAGCACTTTCCGGATAAACCCTTCATCAGACATATACAAGAAAACAAACAAAAACCTTTTTTAAAATTATTTTACAATCAATAAGCCAATGAACATTAAGATCTAATCATCTAAATCACAGGTCTGCACCTCCTAAGAACAGGTTTTAAAGGTACCACTCATTTGAGTCCTGGACTTCTGTCAGCTCCTAGCCTTACAGTTTATTGTTCCTCACAGTATTCAGCCTGACTGACAATATCACACCCTCTGGCATTCACCTTAACCAACTGTAAAAACATGAAAGTAAAGTGGTGCCTGGATGTTCTTTAATATGTTGAAAGAGAGCATTGTGTGTATTGCTCAAACGTATGGCTGATAATTGTTTCAGGATCCTATCCTTAAGTTTACAGTTGGTCTTCCCAACATAAAATGATGTGTAGCACAGGCACCTAGCCAGGTACACGACATTCATTGAATTACAATTTGCCAACAGTTTAGATTTAAATACCCTATTGTTTGTTTTCTGGTATATGTCTGATGAAGGGTGTATCCTGAAACTGCTTACATTTTGTATTAAAACTTCTATGTTTTTACTACAGCCTGGTGGTCTGTGAAGTCTTTTTCGCTGTTCTTCTGGAAGGTTTTGCTTACATGGACCTTTAGTGCCTCTACTTGCAATTTTTGTTTCTTCATGTTTTATATTTGAGTACAAGTTGTCATCTGCAAGCCTTGATATGAACAGAGAAGTAGTCAGAGTGGCATATAGATTTCAGGAATTACTAACAATTGTTTTTGAAAAATCACTGAAAATATGACATGATTTTCTGTTTGCTTTAATAATGCAGTAAATGATTTGGAAACAGCACTCTAAATTTGACTTTCCACAGGATATTGTAGTGACTATAAGAAGAGGTTGGTAAAATGAATTCATCAGGAGGTATAGATTTTTGTTGAAGCAATTATGAATATGAGCAGTACTTTCATAAGTATAGTAATAAAAGGACAATGGTGTGACTGACATGGCAGGTAATGATGTCAATTAAAGGTATATAGCACCTGCAATCAGGGATAATGCCGTATAATGTTATGATCAGAAAAGATTAGGAAGTTTCTGCTATTTATACAGGCAGTATAATGAAAAACATTGATTTTTTGCTTAGCTACTGCTGATTTTAGATCTCAGGTATCTCCAATAGATTCTTTCTTCCCCAAAGCTACATCATAGAGGGGTTGTGCTATGGACATGTCCCTTCAATGGGTGGGCTTCATTGTCTATGTCAGTGGGATTTCATCTCAGTCCCCAGGCCATTGGTATCTCTCTGCAACCACAAAGTAGAGCAGTCATGTCAGGGCTGTCAAACATCAGCCATATGTGTTTTTGAATTAAGCCTTACCCATTTTCTGATGTGCTATGAACTACAGAATTAAAAAAAAATACCAACTTAGATATAAGGCCAGTGAAGAAATTTACCAAATATATAAAAATATCTCATCACCACTTCCTCAGATACACACCTACTTACTGTACGTAGTACCCTTCCTACTCCCTCCCAATATTACATTTCCAGCCAACAGCAAAACAATAATCTCTCAATGTCAGCACTGTTTACTCACACCAATAACTCAACACAGCCATTTTAGCTCAGCATAGTATCAGCTAAAACCATTCAAAAATTAATTAAAATCTGGATAAAAAACACAACTCTAACCTTAATGCAATCAACCAAACTTTCCTCCACTCAGCTATAGAACATATAGCCAATGAATTAGTCCACTGTTTTACAATAGGTAACTATCAGACTTAATGTTGCCTATCCCCCCCAAAAAAAAAAATAACCTAGCCCTAGCTTCCCCAAAGAATACAGGCCAGTATCAATCATTTATCTGTTTATAGCAGCCTTTGAGAAATTACTTCCCAAACAACTAAATAAACATATCAACAAGTACAGCCTACTTTATGACTCCATGCATGCACTGAGTAAAGGCCATAGTATTATTATTATTATTATTATTATTATTATTATTATTATTATTTACTTGGTCAAAAATAAAATCTACTCAGCTATGGAAAAGGGATTACACTTTAAAGTATTGTTCATTTCCTTAAAGAAAACATTTGAGAGTGCTGACCATTCTGTGTTACTGAGCAAACTTTAAAACATTTGGCCAAGAGAGAACTATATTAGTCTAGAACTATCTCCTTAGTGGAGTCATCTATATGCATATCGAAAATCAATAAATGATCTCAGATATCTTTAAATCAGACATACCACTGAGAATTATGTTAGCAAACGTCAACGTAAATTTTATTTTGTCTGATGGACAAACTTAGCTTCCAAGAGAGAAAAAAAACTCATGCTATAAAAATAACTGCTGCTTCCCCTAACTGTCATAATATCATTAGTGGTGTCCCATGGGGTTTAGACTTGGGTCCTCTGCTTTTCTTCATCGACTTTTCCAAAATCAAGCAACAGGTTCAAGGCGAATGGCTAAATAGGCTTGGCAATGATCACACAAACTGAAAGCAATTATAGCTGTGATACAGACACTCAGTTGCTCAAGGGGCTTAATTATGTGTAAATCCGAGTTTGTCAACAATTGTGCCAAACTAAATGTAAATAAATGAGAAACTGACTTTTTTTGCTTATACCACATCAGCAATATACACACCCTCTGAAATGATATAGTTATCAGAGACCTAGGTCCGTGTGCTGACAACATACTATTATTTCTGACCACTTCATCGCCCGTATATTTCAGAAATCATTCTTGCTATCCCAGATAATCTGTAAAGGGAGAGGTTATTTTGGGCACTAAAAGGGAAAGGGGCTCGGCTAGAAATGACCTACGAAGGCAGCTAGCCTAGCACTTACCAATGAAGCAATAAAGGCATTGGCACATGATCAAAATTATTCATATTCTCCTCTATTATTCATATTCCGCTCTACTCATCCTTTATATGGCCTATCACTAAATGCAATGCTCCCTTTGTAGTATGCCACTGTAAGCCTCCTGTTAAGTTTGAGGTATCCCAAGATCCTTCTTTCTGTACAAGGTCTTATACAGACTCCTTCACGGTGACCTACATTTAGCATTTCTTTTCATGGCAGACCCCACCCATTTTCATACTCCATCACCTTCATACGGCTAATGGCTTCGCTAACACCTTCTGCAGGGACCTTAATCTCCACCAGCAAAGTCTATTCCACACCTTTGTAAAAAGCATCCTCTACACATCACAGTAGCACCTTGGCCAGTTTCAAGATCAGACTTGATGACTTATGAGTTCCCTAATTCACTCCTGGGGACAGCTTATCCTGTCCTCATTGAAAAGGTAGTGAGCACAACTGAAGCATAGCAAACTCAAGGGATAAGTAGATTGACTTATTTGCTTAGGCCTGCTCATCTACTTTTCTGGTATCTATGTATCTATGAACTTATGATCCTGCCTATAATACTCAAAATTCCACCTAAAATAGATTAACAAGCCAAGAAATCTTTACCCAGATCTATAGTGTCATAACTCTGACTCCAGCTAATGAGTAATGTTGTGCTACTCAACAAATAGCTGACTGATATTTTATTCCACCCAGAGCCTCTTAGCTGCTTTCCATGCTAACATTCAAAATACTCTGCAACAAGCACTGTTTAACTGTAAAAAAACAAGCTTAAATTAAAATAATTTCCTATAACCTTAGAAAAGATAGTGATAGTGCCCTCAACCTGCAAATACCTAACTTTTAAAAGACAGCAGGAGTAAAAAGGTATTCTATGATTGCCCTTGCAAACAAGTACCATCTTTCCCTAGATGTTTGAAAATTAAAGTTATACATGCAATTTAGAAAACAACTGCACAGATAACAAATACCTCTCTGTCTGCTTCATTGAGAAAGGATAATACACTCTTTTCCACTTTTCCCATTTTATCTCATAGTATGGAAACCACCTTAATTCTTAGATGTAATTCTTTCATTGATCTTTGTTTGTGTATATATGTAAATATGTTAATAGTTCCCCCAGTAGTTTTACCCTCTGTGCCTGCACTGTTACTCCTCAGAACACTATAAGATTGCCATACTGAAAATGTTTCCTTATGCAGCTGAACTCGATCTGTACTCCTAGGAGAAAGATTTCTTAAAACAAGTCAAAACTTTAACAGTGGTACACTTGTAAAACACTTCTGTTTGGGGTTCTGCAAAAGTACCTTTGCAATCTATTCTAAATATACTCTGAATAGGAGTGTACTCTTGTAAATCTCCTGAGTCCTGAAATTTGCCATAAATGTTTGTAAATAAATAAACAAATCAACTGTGAAAATATACTAAACATTAACAGAAAAATATGCATAAATATGACAAAACAGAAATATGTTGATGCATTATCTCTGAAACAAAGAACTGCATATAAAATATATCCTGAAAACCACCACAAGCTAAATCAGTGCTTAAAACTTGTCTGGAACTTTCACAATGTGCTAACCTCTCGAACTAATGTGTATCTTACAAGCTACCACAATGTATAACTACAAAATCTTCAGAAGGAATTGTATATAAGTTAAAAAAAAAAAATATATATATATATATATATATATATATATATATATATATATATATATATATGTATATATATAGGTTTAGCAATGCAGCCAAGACAGAATACCACAACCGCCCCAGCTGAGCGAAAAACTTTATTATGAACCCTTCTTCAGATCAAAATTCAATAAAAAACAGCCAAGATATTGAATAATATAATAACTAATGAGTATCCTGCCATTGTGGCACCAAAAATATTAAACCAATGAGCTAATATATACTAAATAAGGCTAAAAGTAAGCCAATGGTAAAAGGAAAACATGTACCATATATTAAATTCACAAATGAAAACTGCTGTTTTGTTTCTAAAAAAATCATTATGAAACATTAATCCCAATAAAAAAACATAAACACATGTAAAAATATATATAAATCTTTTTTTTTAATTCCACATGGATCAATAAAATATTATTATTGAACCTAATAACATAATTGTTCAACTGAAGATGGCACAAACCAATAAGAAGTACATATACTTTTATTCCTCCAATAGAAACCCTGCTATGTGTTTAATGCATAAGTCTTTCAGGCTAATCCATAAGTAAAATGACATTCAAGATTACTTTTAATGTTCATTAATAAAACTATGATTACACAACTGGGACGTAAAACATACATCGTCCAATTATAAGACATGGTCACAGTGTAAAAAATGTAGCTTATAGTGGGCAATCTAGTTTTAGCTTTATTGACCAATGAGTCTAAGGATAACTGTGATGGAAGTACTGTTGCAAAGTAATGACTTATTCAAAAATATGTATGCAGTGATATTTAATAAACTTTAAACTGACCATATCCAATAGTACAAACACAAAAAGAATATAAAGATTTTTATATGGTTACTCTTAATGTGAACAGCTTATTTACTGTAATTCTGAATGACTATGGCCATTCTGCCATCCAGGCCTTTCCAATGGATATGAACATTTTTTTCCCACATGAAGATTCATCTCCTATCAATACTTTTATGCATAATTTTAGAGAACAACATTTTGATTTATGAGGACAAAATTTATTGGCAAAAATGGGGGGATAGCCATGGTCAGCCCCTGTGCCAACACATATGCTAATATAGTCCTTGGTTTTGGGAAAGTAAGTATGTTTTGGATGGGAATGCCTATAGTCATCATCTTTGTTTTTATAGGAGATTTGTAGATTATATTTTTATTTTGTGGCAAGGAAATATTGTGAGGCTATGCAAGATTATACGATATTTACAAACTACTATTACTTTTTTATTTTCACTTTAAATTACTCTAATACATGCATTGATTTTCTATATGTTAAATTATAACTAAATGAACAAGAAGGCATTAACACAGCCATACATCATAAGTCTTGAAGAAAGAATAACTTATTAACTAGAGATAGTTACCAAGGTGAGGTATCCAAAAATATATAGCTATGCATATCCAAGACAGAATACACAACCACCACAGCTGAGAAAAACATTTTATTAATAATGGATAAGTGCTTTCAGGTTTATGAGCCCTTCTTCAGATCAAAATTCAATAACAAACAACTAAGATATTTGAATATTATAATAACCAATGAGTATCCTGCCATTGTGGTACCAAAATATTAAACCAATAAACTAAAATATACTAAATAAGGCAAAAAAATTAGTATCATAAAGGGACTTCCCCAAAATATGCAAAGATCCATTGTATCCTCCTCTACAAACAATAGTAGCTGGTGAAAATTGGATAACCAACCCTTTATCCGTTTTCATTAGAAAGAACTCAAGGTAGCTATCCCTCTGGCTCCCAGTATACTGAGAGATATGAATGATTTATTGGAGAGTCTATCACACGATGGTTACTTTTGATGTGAATAGCTTATTTACTGTAATTCTGAATGACTATGGCCTTTCTGCCATCCAGGCTTTTCTAATGGATATGATATTTTTTTTCCCACATGAAGATTGATCTCCTATTAATACTTTTATGCATAATTTTAGAGAACATTTTTATTTATGAGGACAAAGTTTATTGGCAAAAATAGGGGGTAGCCATGGGCACCCCCTATGCCAACATATATGCTAACTTAGTCCTTGCTTTTTGGGAAAGTAAGTATGCTTTGGATGGGAATGCCTATAGTCATCATTTTTGTTTTAATAGGAAATCTGTAGATGATATTTTTATTTTGCAACAAGGAAATATTGAGAGGCTATGTGAATTTGTACAATATTTAGAAACGACTATTATTTTATTTTTACTTTAAATTATTCTAATACATCCATTGATTTTCTAGATGTTAATTATAAATAATGAACAAGAAGGCATTAATACAGCCATACATCATAAGTCTTGTAGAAAGAATAAATTATTAACTAGAGATAGTATGCATCCTAGACACATCTACCCCAATATCATAACAGGGCAGTTACTTAGATATTCTAGACTCCATACGAGAGATACAGAATTCACTGAAGCCTCACAAAACTTAAAACAACAGTTCATGTAAAAGGGTTATAATATCAAGGAAGTAGATAAATATATTAAAGAAGTTAACCAACTAAGAGATGGTAGAGGTAAACCATATCTTAAACAAATAAGAGTTACTCCTCCTATAGAAAATAAACCCGAAACACCCAACTTCACGTGTGTTTTATTAACATAAACAAGTGTTGTGAGATACACTTGTCAAGTGATAAAACGTAACTGGAACATCTTAAGAAGTGATCTAACTATTACAGAAATTGTAGGAAAAACACCTGTCTTTAATTTTAAAAACAGTAAAAATTTGAACAATATTTTAAATATGGGCCATGCCAGAACCTATACATCTAAAATTAGAAGTAAAGATACTTTTTCTTGTAAAAATTGCACAAATTGTAAATTTATATGGGAGACACAATTATTTATACATCCTGTAAACCAAAGCATTTACAAATTAAATTCATATGCAGACTGTAGAACATGAAATGTTATATATGCTGCATGTTGTCAGGACTGCTCTAGTTTCTGTGTAGGTAAAATTAATAGGCAGTTCAAGGAAAGAATCTCAAAACTCATTAGTGACATTAGACTTATGGACACGAAGAATCCGCTATACAAACATATATCATGCCATCCGGCACACAAATTTTGCTTCTTAGTGCTGCAAACTAAAAAGTTGAGTAATAGAGGAGGGGACATCACATTAGAAACAGAATGTAAAGAGGCACAATGGATAGCTGATCTTATGGCTGATAAACCTCCGGGTTTAAACACATCTCCCATTAAAAGCATTTTGAGGAAAAGAAGACTTAATTAACCTTTAATATCAGGTTTATTTTTCATTGTATACCTATATATTTATCTAGTACTTCATTAATATAGATTTCATATGTTTTGTATATATCTTTTAGACAGTTTGACACCATGCAATACCAATTTTCTGAAGTATTTAGACTATTTATTTGACATATGTCTTTATATACATTTATATGCAATACCTTGTTAATATTTTTGATTTATAGGTTCAATACTAGCTTAGCTGTTTTTATTCATTAGGTCATGTCACACTGACAGTTTCTAGTCAAGAGCAAAATATTATGTATTTTGTTGTTTGCAGCTGTTGCTTTGCAAAACATTAGCTATATTAATTCAAATCACTGTCACCATCAAGACATTATGGATCGGTTTACTAAGCAATTAATTGATCTGGGCTACTTTTACTAGCCCCGTCACAATTATGACATACCAAGCACATAATGTTTGCTATATTTGTCAAGGCCTACAAGAAGCATTATGCCTTGGATATTTATTGCCCTAGAACATTTTTAGGTTATGTAGTGATATATGGTTAGCAACAAGTTTTTTGTTCATTTATCAGTCTGTAAAGACTTGTTTATTATTATATATAGACTAGCTCATATTCGTAGCCATCTTTTAATGTCACTATAAGAACTGACAAATGTAATTAGCCATTTATTTAGTTTGTTGTAATGGATTGGTGAAAATATAGTAAACTTTGACTTGACAATGTTCTCATTATGGAGCTCTGATTTGTGACTCTATCATTGGCTAAAAAAGTCAAATATCAAATGCTATTGACAAATTAAACTAATGTTATTTACTTAATCAATTAATATAATTTCAAGTTTGCTTGCTATAATGGCATTGTATTAATGTACACATAAGTTGATTTTTTTTTATTTTTTAATGATCATTTAAATATATATACATTAATACTTGGTTAATTCCTTGCCATTATTTAACTGAGCAACTTGCTATTAATGCATAGAATGCTCACGTGATTGGCTGTGAATAGCAACTTCAATAGCTAATTGGATAAATATTTAACAAATTTTGATAGGATAACATTACTAACACTGAATTGTGATTTGCTATGTGCTCTATTGGCTAAGAATACCAAACTCTAATTTCTATTGGCCATGTAGAGCATTGTTTGCTTTACTGACTTTTTACTATGAAGTAACATTATTTATCAAACTTTACTAAACTCTGCCTAAAAATAAAGTAATTTAAAGTCATGAAAGTTTTTAGAATGAACAACTTTATTATTATAGTCAACATTCAGTCAAATGAGTTGCCTGGCAGTCTTGCACTTTAGACTACGGTGAGATATCTAAATATTGTTATTTAACATTTGAAACTGTTTAAAATCTGTATGCTTTGATTATTGTATGATATATTTATCAGTATCATCTTATATCAGAAATACTGATTATTTATTTTAGTGTTTAGCTCGTTCTACATAGATTGTTGAATTTGTGATTGTTCGGGAAAAACATCCGCAGGACAACCTCTCTTTAGTCTTATTGGTTGATGAAGCTAAAATCAGAATTTGATTGGTTGCTACACTGGTGGCTTGTTATATACAGTGTGTCTTGATCATTAGTTTAGGGCAAGACATTTGAAGTATTTTAATACTATCATCAAACTTATAAAACAGATATACTTCTTTAAATTTAAGAAAAATGAAGAGATTATTATACAATATGCTTGTTACGATCATTTTACATAAGAAGATGATCGATCATTTACTTTAATATGAAGCTCGCTTCATTAGCCTTATTTGTACTGGTAGATAAAATTAATTCCGGAAGCTTATTGGCACATAGAAACCTTCAATATATAGAGTGGTCTTGAACACGAAAATCACTATGATTATTTGTACTGTTGGATAAGGTTCAAGTTAAGGTTTATTAAATATCACTGTGTGCATATTGCTGAATAAGTGATTACTTTGCAACACTGCTTCCATTACAGCTATCCTTAAACCCATTGGTCAATGAAGCTAAAACTAGATTGTGATTGGTTCTTACACAAATGGCCCATTGCAAACTTCATTTTTGACATTATGACCATGTCTTATAATTGATTGATGTATGTTTTACATCCTGATCATGTATATCATAGTTTTATTAATGAACATTAAAAGTAATCTTGAATGTCATTTTAGTTATGGATTACCCTGAAAGACTTAGGCATTAAACACATAGAATGGTTTCTATTGGAGGAACAAAAGTATACGTACTTCTTTTCAGTTTGTGCCATCTTCAGTTGAACAATTATGTTATTAGGTTTAATAATGACATTTTATTAATTCATATGGAATTTTAAAAAGAGATTTATATGTATTTTTACATGTTTTATGTTTTTTATTGGGAGTAATGTTTCATAATGATTTTTTTAGAAACAAAACAACAGTTTTCATTTGTGAATTTGATATATGGTACATATTTTCATTTTACCATTGGCTAATTTTTAGCCTTATTTAGTATATTTTCGTTTACTGGTTTAGTATTTTTAGTGCCACAATGATAGGATACTTATTGGTTATTATACTGTTCAAATATCTTGGTTGTTTGTTATTGAATTTTGATCTGAAGAAGGTTTATAAACCTGAAAGTGCTTATCCATTATTAATAAAGTTTTTCTCTCAGCTGTGGCAGTTGTGGTATTCTGCCTTGGATTTGCATTGCTATATATTTTTTGGATACCTCACCTTCATGACCATCACCCTGTTTTTCTGTGGATTTATATATAGGGTTATACTGAAAACCTGGAAACTGCATTGGTTGACCGTCGTGGTTGAATTAGTTTTCAAGTCAGCAGAATGTCAAGCCAAAATGTATCAACTTCACTACAGCAAATGGGTAGTGTAGTTTGAGTATTTGGGATTGGCATTTTGCAGGAAGATTGAGGTTCAGTGAGGAACAGGGATTTAGCCCATTACCTCACTGTAGTGTGATCTCGGAGTTGGTATATTTAATATGCAGGTGGTGTGGTGTTCAGGGGTGTGTGTATCCCCCCTGCAAAATAGTAGAATTAATGCACCATTGACGTTAGAGTGTAACGGTATGTTAATATGCACAGCAGGAGGTGAGTGATGTCACCTCCTGCTATGTTGAATACATTGAACCACTGAGTTAATGTATTAATTTTTGCCTTGGTTTACTTTTTAGCATTCCGGATTCGGCATTTTGGGTCGACATTCAAAATGGTCAACTGAAGCAGATTTGGAATGCTGATAGCAAACTATATATATATATATATATATATATATATATATATATATATATATATATATAAACACACAATATATATGGATCTACTTTGGAAGCTCAAACTTTCAAAACCTCAGATTTCATATCATTGAGACCATAATTTTGAAGTTTTGATGGTCTGAAACTTTAATAAAAAAAAAAATAAAAACATTTTTTTTCGTTTATGCAAGGGGCAAGTCCCCCTGCACCCCCTACCCCCCTGCTTATTAAATATACCAACTCAAACATCCCACTACAGTGTAGAGTCTGGCAACTTTCCCATTCCACTCTGTAAGGTAATTTCCATTTCCACCATTCAAAGTTTCAAAACTTCGATCTTGTGGCCTTGACTATATGAGGTTTGAAGTTTTAAAACTCTGAACTTCTGAAGTAGACAAAAATAAAAATAATTGCTGGAGCCACAGGCTTTGGGTATAAACATTAATAAACAAATCCACAAGTGTAACATACTTTCGCCTTGCGGCTTCTTCAGGTGAATAGTAAGTTCCTTAAAACTCACCTTAAATGATCATTAAAACAAGTCACATGAAAAACGTCATATGGTTACTCTACAAAAATCATGTGTTATTTAAAATCATATGATGCTTAAAAGAGGGAAAGGGTAGGAAGCAACATAATGACATGTTTAAAGTGATTAGAATGCAAGTAAAATGATTTTTTTATCTGTAATACTGTTTCTATGACAGGTTTTGCTATATAGATGGCTCACTAAAACTGCAGCTATGAAATACAATTAATTTTTGCATGAAGATAAATTATGTGGTAATATCTGTGAATTATGTCATCAAGGATATGATGTATTCAAGGGGATATTAACTTAGGACTTGACTGCTATTTCTCTTCTACCAAGTCTACTGTTGTAAATAAAAATACTGAAAGTTGGATTTTATACATCTAAGAACAGATTAGTAAACAACCAACCAGGGATGAGAACTTATTGAATGTTATTTGATTAAACCACAGGAATAATTCATTTTTTAAACTGTAGTATCAGTACCGAATTTGAAAATCTGAAATCTATTCTATTGCTTGAGAAATTGTGAGTAGTAGTGAAAAATGTGCTAGACCAAGTGTACCCCTTGGGATGTTTGATAGAACTGACTTTGAGTAAATAAATAAGGAACTTAAATTTTGGCAATGGAAGATACAGCTAGAAGGAAAAGTAATTAAAGAAATGCTTTAATAAATAGGTTTGTACGCGTTCCCTCCATGGTGGAAAACATTATCACAATTGAAAAATAAAACAAAGGACCTCTAGAAGAGATGTAAATGTACTCCATGTGCTTTTTATATAGATGTAATATGAAAAAATGATTGAGGAATTTATCTCTAAAAATTAGAACCAGCTGTGAGAACCAGTTAGCTAAGAATGCTAAGATGAATAAAACGACCCTATTCAAACACCTAAGTTGATTTAGGAAAGAACTTACCCCCGGCATTAGTGCTAAGTGTGTAGACTCCACTATTACAGAACTAGTTGAATTAGCAGATGTATTTGCTGAGACATTCTCCCTTTTAAATGAACAAAAGGATTATAATTATAAGATAGGCAGTAGAGTTGATGCTTGTCTGAATATCCGTTTTGGGTTAGTTTCAAAGGGGTTGGGGAAGCATTTACAAAAGTGCCGCTGCAGGCCCTGGTAGTTTAAATGGATATTTTATAGCAAGTGGCTTGGTATCATGTCAAGTACTCTTTCAACTGTCACTGGTGGAGGACTATGTTCACGAAATATGGAAGGATGCAATCATCCCAGTACCCAAAGGATATGTACAACAGTCACTGAAGGAGGGTATGTTCCCAAAATATTGAAGGAAGCACTTGTCCCAATATACAAAAGATATGTACAACAATCACTGAACAACTATAGACCTATCAGTTTGACCTCAGTACTAGGTAAATGTTTTGAGTGAGCAATTTATAGTCTGCTCCAGGGGATACTGGACAAAGGATTGATATATATATATATATATATATATATATATATATATATATATATATATATATGTGTGTGTGTGTGTGTGTGTGTGTGTGTGTGTGTGTGTGTGTGTGAACAAGGTTTCCCTGTGGAGAAATCATGGTTATCATGGTTGTCTAATCTTATCTAGTTATATGATAACATCTGTTATCATAAAAGGCCTTGCTAGTAATGTTGTTTACCTGGATCTAATGAGTGCCTTCGATTTGGCCCCCCATGAAAAAATACTTGACATTATGTTAATAAGTAACATGAATATCTACATTTTATGCTGGAGAGACAATTTAATATCAGAAAGGAAATTTAGAATGACAATAGGGCATTGATGTCTGAGTTCCTAGTATGTGATATCAATTGGCTAAGTAAATTTACCAATGAGAATAAGGTGGGTGGTTATAGCTACAAATATGTATGATCATAATAAACTGCAATGTTATCTAGACATTTTATTCAGGGGGTAAATGAAAATTGATTGCAATTTAATGACTAGAAATGCATTATAAAAATAATCATTTTTCTTATGTGAAGTTCTGTGACAGATTGAGGATGCATAGTAGATGATGCTTTGGACTTTGATAATCATATTAAGCAGTAGTGAGGAAGTGCCATGGTATGTTGAAATACATCTTAAGTAGTGTCAGTAGTATAGAGGAAGAAGTCTTGATTCAGCTTTTTACCTCCATTATTGTGGAACACTGTGAGTCTCTCAATTATTATAATGCTTGCCAAATAAATAGACTTAAGAGAATCCAGAAGATGGTCACTAGGCCAGTGAGAGGATTTCAAAACCATGGTTATAAAGAGACGTTGGACACTCTTTTCTGTACTCAGTTGGCTGTAGGCGTTCGAGAAGTGACTTGATTCTTGGATACAAGTCATTAGGAAATGAGGCATTAGTACCCTTTCTTCGTGCCACAAATTTGGAGCATAGTATCAATATCAGAAATAACAATCTGCACGTGAGACTGTCAGATGTTAAATGTTGGGTAAGAACAGGTATTGTAGAACAGGAACATTATGGAAATCTCTCATTAAATATATAAGGGAAGTTGGAAGTGTCAAACTTCTCAAGTTCCTGATAGATAAATGGTATAGAAATTGTGTTTATATTATTGGTCTAACTGTTGGCATACCTTTACATGGCTCCTAGGAGCCCTGAGTCTGAATTTCTTGTACAAGGAACATTCTCCATTTTCCTTTGTATAATGTAAAACCCAATGTATGTATTTTCCTTCCTTAATTATGTCTTCTATATTCTTGTTAGGACTCAAAACATTTTTTTCATCTTTATGTTGTATGACAACATGTACATGACCCTATATTCTAAACACATAGTACACCCTCAGCTTTTGTGTAGTTTAAAATATTTTTTTACTTCCCAAATGTAGTCAATGGTTAGAAAATGTTTTAATATTCTGATAGCCACAAATGTCTCAGTTTTAAAATCATGACATATCCCTCCGATTGGCAGACTAGCCCACCTGTTGCTGGTGTCAACCAGTTTTGGGACAGTACCTAATGTATTAACTGGTGCTGACCTATCATTACAAGAAAAGATAAATAAACTAATAAAATTAAAAAAAGAAATAAAAGCATAACATCCTCCTCCTATTAGATGTCAAACTATACACAGAGATTTCTTTCCAGAGGGACTCCTTCAAACCACTCATAAATACTAAGAAAATAGTTTTTACCTTTCAAATAAATATCATATATATGTTCCTTATTCACATACATGAGTACCCTAAATTGTTTCATTGTCAATCAAAATGGAAGTAACATTTTCCTCAATATAAAGAATTTACCAGACAGCAGTCTTATTTTTTCTTGAAGTATAGCTTAACAGAAATATATGAACAATACAAAGCAAAAGATCATGGGGAACATAAGATGCCTTGCTATATACACATTTAAGGAGGCACAAGTGAAAATTCTTGCTACACTTTTCAAGCAGTTAATAATACTCATTTCCAAAATCGAGCAGGGTTATACATGGTAAACCTGGTATAAATTTGCATGTAGCCATTCAATCAGCAAGACTAGCCTCAAAGGCGGACAAAGTAGGACTTTGCTTGATCTGTAGTTGTAACTTATTCCACAGACTCTGGATACAGTATAGTGACTAAAGAACCTACCTCATCAGTGTACGTTGTTTATCTTTTAGTGTAGATGTAGGTCTCTAGTATGGATATTCATCGAGCTGCTGCTTTTGTAAAGAAATAGAAGGTCAAAGAAGATTGAGTTTCTCATGGTTAGAAAAGTGAGATACATGTCACCTTGGAGCGGTCAGTAGGTTATTGAGTATGGCCACCTCAGGGCAGTCAGTAGGCTACTGCGTATAAGGAGATTTGTGTTCATTTATCAGGATAGTTAAATGATTATTGCCTTTAATTTTCTTGGTTAGAAGTTTCTCGGGCCTTTTCCTTTGCACAGTATGCTTGAATTTGAACATGTTAAAGGAGACATTGTTATTTGATAACAATTCAGATAAGGAAAGAGTACAGAGGTAGGATGACTTCTTTGGATCATGAAGATAGTCCCTTGGAAATTAACTAGGTGAGACAGAAGGAGTTCCTTGCTACAGTGGAAACCTGAAAATGAAAGAGACAGTTGTTCACATGAGTATGTTAGTCTCTTATGACTGCCTAAGTAGTAGTACTATTTATAGCGTGATGTAGGAGCAGCTGTTTTTGCTGAACGATAGTACACCACACTTTTTTCCATTTAGCTTTAGACCATTTTCAGTACACCAGATACGTGCGTGTTCCTGCCCTTCCTTGTGTTTTTTACCATCAGCTGATGAGCAGACAACAATGCCAGGCTTGCAGTCATCAGTAACCTTGGTCAACCACTCTTAAAGGATATTGGCTTGGAAAGTCCACTGGGGCATGAAGAGCCCATTTTCAGTGGAGGCCCGGTGTGAAAGGCTCCAGGACAAAATAACAGTATAAAATACATATTTACAAAGTATTATAACATAATCAACAAAAAAAGCAAAGAAAAAAATCCTGAGTATTCAAAGTATCAAATTAACATGAGCAAATAATTACATATTTACAAAGTATCATGACATAATCAGCAAAAGAAAATAGACGAAATCCAGAGTATCCATAGGAGCAAATTAAAAATGAGTAAAATCCACCAGAATCAGGTAGACAAATGGTACAGAATTTGTGCCTCTAGTACTTCAATTCAGGATAATATAGAGATGAGAGCAGACTAGATACAGACTATCAATGGCAATTCAAAGTAGTGACAAAGAGATTAAGGTTAATCACAAGAAGGAGACAAATTAATACAATCACAGCCAATAAGAGTGCAGAGAGAGTTAATTTTAAGCATTTTCTATTACAGATATAGTGCAAGAGATAGAGTGGTTAGAGAGGCTAGATAGTGTAAGCATAATATAGGGTAGTTACATTGACTGGAAAACATAGAACCAATGCTGAGACTAATACAGACAGAGAGTCAAGTAATGGCTTCTTAGGCAATCGGAGGTGCATTAGTGCAGTTACATATCCAGTTAGAAAGGAGATGATTATGAAGGGCAGTCTAATGGTATATGGTGAAGTTTATGTGAGGTGGTTAGTTGTATGAGTAATAGGTAATGAGGGAATTCTAGCCATTGTATTTTCCTTAGGGCTATGCAATGATGGGAGGAGTGGCAACTACCTGTAGCAAATTTGGCAATCTAATTGTAGCAGGACTCTAGTTTTAGTTTCAGGAAAGACTGTACGTTAATTAACAATGGTGCACCATAGGTTAAAGATGGTAGTAGGTAAGTAAGGGTGAGAGCTTACTTAGTTTATAAGGAGAGAAACCTATTATGCCTGTATAGTAGCCTTAGTTTTTTGTGTGTTTTGTTGATATTTGATTGGACATGCAGGTCGAACTTGCGTCTATTATGACTCCTAATAATTTAGTATTTGCTGCTAATTCAATTTTTGTAGAGTTTAGTGAGATTATATTCAGACCTTCTTTATTGATAGTAGTATTTGGGCAGCCACGGTGGTGCAGCAGTTAGCGTTGCTGCCTCATAGCAAGAGGTTCTCTGGTTCAATTCTCGGCTGGGGTGCCTTCTGTGCAGAATATGCATGTCCTCCCTGTGGTTGCGTGGGTTTCTTCCAGGTGCTCCGGTTTCCTCCCACATCCCAAAGACATGCTGTATGTGGATTGGACACTCTAAATTGGCCCTAGGCATGAGTGTATGCGTGCATGTATGTGTGCCTTCCATGGAAAGTTGGGCTGGCAACTTGACACCATAAAACTCTGCTGACAATCATGAGCAGACAGGTGATCTGCTGTGGCGACCCCTAACTGGGAAAAGCCAAAAGAAGATTAAGAATAGTATTTCTTTTGGGGGTACGCAGCATAAGCTTAGAGTTTTTGACATTACAAGAGAGATGCTTTTTGTGGAGTCAGAATTCTACAGTAGAGAATTCTGTTTGGGTTATTTGTTGTAGAGTGTCTGGGTTGGGAGTAGAGCAGGCGATGGTCGACTCATCTGCATAGTGGACTAGGTAGGTATTTAGAATAGCTTGGTGTAGATTATTTATGAATATATTAAATAGAAGAAGTCCTAAAATTGAGCCTTGTGTAATGCCTGTAGGGTTGTGAAGTTAGGGAAAAATAGAGTTTTGCCATTTGATAGGATGTTGCCTGTCTGAGAGATAGCTCTTAATCCAGTTAAGTGATTGAGAGGATAACCATTTGGATGTTAGTTGAGACAAGAGAATGGTGTGGGTGATAGTAGAATGCTTTTGATAGATCCAGAAAGAGAGCTGATACTGTATGGCCTGAGTCACAGGCTTTGTTGATTATATCTAGGAAGGAGATCATAGCAGTAGTTGTGCTGTGCTCTGGACAAAATCCATGCTGGGTTCGGGAGAGGATGTTGTTATTTAGAAGGTAATGGATGAGTTATTTTTGGACACATTTTTCAAGAAATTTTGAGATAGGGGATAGAATAGCAATTGGTCGAAAGTTTGAGATGTCAGAGGATGGGCCAGCTTTATGGAGTGGGAGGATTATAGCTTTTTTCCAGAGGCAAGGGATGTGGGATTTCTGGATGGACCTGTTGATAAGGATAATTATTGGGTAGGCTACTAAGTCAGTGGTGATCTATGGAGGATGTGGAGATGGGGGAGAGATTGAATTCTAGATGGTGAGGTTCCTTGATAGAGTTTTGGGTAGTGATAGTTGGATTAGAGAGATTATGTAGTGGTGGAAGAGAGGAGGTGAGTATAGGGAAGTGGTTGGATGGTAGAGTTGAGGAGAAGGAGGCTGGAAGATTGGTTATAGTATCAATAAAGTAGGAGTTGAATTTAGAGGCAATAAGGTCAGGTGGCATGTTAGGGTATGGGCCATTGATTCGATCTGGTACCAGGGTGTAAGAGGTTATTAATAGAAGACCAGAAAAGTTTAGGGTTACTTTTCCTGCATGTTTGTAAATTCCAGAAGTATTGTTGCTTGTCTATGGATCTGTTGGATAGCCACTTTGTAATCCAGTGGTTAATACAGGGGTTTACATTAAATTTGTTTACATTTTTAATGGTACCAGCATGGGGGATATTGTCAAAAGTCTTGACCAGTACAAGATAAAATGCATTTATGGGGTAAGCACTGTCCATAGGATTATAAGATCATAGGAGGTTACTAGGTTAATGGCCCCGGGACCCTTACAAGCCTAGCCAAGAGTTTATCCCCAAAAAGAAACCTCAGTCAGCACCTATTACCCCTGTCAATGAGGGACACAGGTGGAACCTCTTGGACAAATTTGAGGTTTGCCATTCACTTATCAAGGTTATGCTTGAAGAGGGTTAAATGAATACCTCTGCCAAGTTTTGAACCCAGGCGCCTCTCACTGCCCACTGCATTAACCCACCAGTCCACACAGATCTGACAGCCACAGCCTCTGTAAACTGTTTAAAGAAACTTATTAGATTGAGGAGATAGGACCTGCCTTTTACAAAACTAACTAGCGTATAGATCCATTAAGTTGCCTTTATCTGCATAAATGAATTCTCCTATGTTATGTTCCATGACTTTTCATATATAGTGGGTGAGGCTTCTGGCCTATAATTAACTGAGTGTGTAGAGGAGACACCCTTATGTAGGGGTGTCATACTGGCTGTTCTGCAGACATCTGTTTAAGTAGGTGTAATCCTGGCAGCAATGAGAATGCAGCCTGGTATGGTGTCTGATCCTCGGGAAATATTATTTTTAACCTTTGATACAGATTCTAAGTCTTGTTTCAGAGTGATTTTCATGGAAAATAAATTTCTAGGCACAGGAGGAATCAGTACAGTTAGGTCAGGTAAAGTCAGGTAAAGTTAGCAGAGAATTAGTCTGCTAATACATCGACTTCATCCTTGAAAGAGGAATGTGTAATACTGTTATGGATAAACTCAGTGAATTATTGTACATTGTTCCTTAAGTTCCTGACATAAATGACAAGAGGTTTATAGTTTCTCTTAGTATGTGCAGCAACATTAAGCTCATGCTCGACTTTAAATTTCCTACAAGCAATATTTAAGTTTCTTGCTGACATGTTCTAATACAGGCCTAAGATACAGAGAAGGGGATTTTTTACAACTTTTCATTAATTTTCGTCTTCTGTTATGCAGTTTATTAATACAAGATTTCCACTAGAGAGGTGCATTCCTGAAATGACCCTTATTTTTAGGGTGGCTGGGTAATGACTTTTCTGTTCAACTGTTTAGGTTTTGGTAAAAGTAAGAGATGAAAGCAGCAGCCCTGTCAGTTGGGTCTAATTATGGTAGATTGTTGAGAATTTTATATAGGTCATCTGTAAGCTGAAGTAGGTTTGTCCTAGCAAAATTCCTAACAATCATCCTTAACTCTGTCAGAGAAGATAATTGACTAATGGTCAGATTTAATGAAGGATGAGGAGATGTAGGCAGGGGAACAGGTGGGGATTAGGTTGATAAGCACCAGATCAAGGATATTACAGAATCCAGTGGGTAGTTTTACAATTTGCCCCAGTGGACTTGTATGGGCAAAGTCTAATTATACAATGACCCCCCATTAATATTCCAAAACATGGGCACTGATTGGCCAGCGTGCCCATTGTAAATCCCACAATATACCAACAGAAAATGGTCCAGTCGCTGGACTTTTTTCTGTTGGTATAAAGTGCTCAAAACATTTTTTTTAACAAATAAAAAAAAAAAAAGAAAAGAAAAAAACGGAGCAATGGAGACTTTCTTTTCTCCATTGCTTCCGTTTCAAAGCACTGATGTACTGGGTATGCGTGGGACGCAAGTCCCATACGCATGCGCAGTACATCAAAACAAGGAAGCAATGTACCACAAACAGAGGAAGAACAGTAATGCACTGTTATGCAAAGACATTATTAAGAAAAGTAAGTATTTTTTTTCTTAAATAATGTCATTGTATAATAGCAATAACCGACTCTGTGGTTGTGGTATATTGAAATTTACCTATGGTTGGCTTTATTTAATCACTCAGGTTTCACCCTCATGATTAAACCACACCAACCATGGGTAAATCTTCAATATACCACACCACGTTGTCGGTTATTGCTTAAATAATCTTCAGCATATCACACACACACATATGTGCACACTCATATATACATGTGTGTGTGTGTGTGTGTGTGTGTGTGTGTGTGTGTGTGTGTGTGTGTGTGTGTGTGTGTGTGTGTGTGTGTGTGTGCACGCGTGTGTGTGTGTGTGTGTGTGTGTATGTGTGTGTGCGCGCGCGCGCGTGTGTATGCACATAGGTAGATAGATAAGCAGATAGCTAGAGAGATAGACAGATAGATAGATAGATAGATAAAAGAATTATAAGAGGTACTTCAAACCAAGACAAAAACTCACAAATAGTAAATGCTCTGCACTTCCCTCATAGTCCAAATGGTAAAACAGCAAAAATCAGGTATCAGAGCGAAAAACAGCTGGTAAGTTTTAAAACACATCCAAAGGCAGCAATTCCATCCAGTGTAAGTCTTTTATTGAAACAAACAGATAAATCCAATAAGTGCTTTCACCCAACAGGGCTTCAGCGGACCATAATGCATCACTGATAACAACTCCTTATATAGTAAAAAAGGTGCCAAAAACTGAATTCAAACATTTCTTAAAGTGACAAGATCATAGTCTTATCAAACATCTTATTCTAAAAAAATTAATTACATCACTATCTCACCAAGGATCAAATGGTGGAAATTGAAAAAGGGTAATTGTGAGGTGGAGTTCAGGGAAGAGATAAGACAGGCACTAAATGGCAGTGAAGAGTTATCAAATAGCTGGGTAACTACAGCAGAGCTAGTAAGGGAGACGGCCAGACAGGTGCTTGAACTGTTTTTTAACTGTTTGCTGCATTATTTTAAAATCTGCACTTAAAGTTACATTTTAGTCGAATTTGATCGAAAGTTTGTTGTTTGTTTGTTTAATTTAACTGTGGAGGCTGCCCACTAAAGTGTGCTAGCCTGTGTAACTAATTTATCACTGTTTTTGCATTTTCTGTGTGTTTGTACCAAAAAAACAAAAAAACAAAAAAATAATCCTTGTTTTCCCGCCTTCCTCGACTAGTTTAGACCAGTTTACAGGCATTGCTGTATTCTGGGCTGTGGTGTAGTCCCTGTGTTGTCCATTACCTTACTTGGATAGAAGGAAGTTTCTTTGCTCACCAGTGGGAGTGGGGAGCCTTGAGCAGCCTATCTGTCCCTGTAGGAAGTGACCTCAGCACAAGAAGCTGTAGTAATTGGTTGTTTTGGACCATTTCTAGCTCTTTTGTAGTTCACTGTTTAAAATCCGCATTTGCATGGCTTTGAGCGGTTGTGCGCATAGCAGAGCGCCGGTTAAGCAAGGTTAAACTTTTTCTGGCTCCGCCGAGTCTGCTCTTCAAATTTTCCCTTAAGGAAGCTCTACTCTTAGTATAACCAGATTACTCACTATATTATAAGCCTAGCACTTGTTCTCAATACTTCTCTACTAAGTAAGCACTCTCGTACTAAGTAAAGCACTACATCTACTCACCACCCCTGTGAATATCCACTTCCCTTAAAGGTACAGCACTCCCTTATACTGTTCTAGCATGTCAAGTGGCAGATTACTGGCGTCGTCTCCAGTTCAGCTGGTCAATCTGGGTATCTTGAGACAATGCTACAATTGTCTCATGTACACAGACAACCCTCTCCTCCTCCCAACAAACACAAATACATGTGAGAGATGCAACTATATAGCCAAACTGGAGGCTGAACTCTCTCAACTCAGGGCTGGCATGACCAGACAGGAGGAGATGGCAACCACACACACAACAATCCCAGTCTCACATATACCTTCCACAACTGCAAACCAAACACATAAAAACACAAAGACATACTCGGAGGCCCTAATAAAAAACTTACCAAAATAACAGAGGCTCCCAAAGCAGACATCCAAAAATCCACCACCTCAAAACAAAACACATGCAACACATACTTCAATAAATCAGTGTGTCAACCAATCACAGCCCTTAAGGCCAAACACCTTGCCTGATACACTAGTAATAGGTGACTCTATAGTCAGACACACTGATGTCCTGCTGACCAGGCTGAACTAGGAGAAGGTGACTGTGAGCTGTCTATCGGGAGCTAGGATCCGCCACATAACACACGCACTCAGGTCACTCCAAAGCAAGTACAAATATGACTCCGTCATTGTCCATGCTGGTGTGAATGACCTGAGACGTACCTCCCTGGAATACATGAAAAGAGACATAGAGGAGCTCTCCGATTATGTAGCCCAGGCTGGTATGACCCTGACCCTGAGCAGCATCCTGCCCTCACTAAGAATGATACCACAATACAAAGACAAGATGATCAGCTTTAACAATTGGCTCAAGTACTGGTGTCATTCTAAGGGAATCCAATATCTGCCTGGGATGACATGTTGGGCAAGCCACGCTGCTTCGCAAGGGATGGCTTACACCTGTTACCACTGGGCTTCCGGATATTGGCTAAGGCTCTTGCCACCCCCATAGTGCCTGTTTTAGGCAAGGCTCAAAAGACAAACCCACCTCCTTAGAAAACAAAAATGGAAAAACAATAAGGGTAACGCTGCTCAACGCCAGAAGTCTAAATCTCAAGATGCAGGCACTTGATGCGCTCCTCAGCATGGAGAACATCGACGTCTGTGCAGTAACTGAAACCTGGTTCAAGGCTCCGGAGAGCACCCCAGCGCTACCAGGCTATACCTCGTATCATGCTTTTCGGCCCCGAAACCCGGGCCGAACCACAAAGGGAGGGGGAGTGTCCATATTCATCAAGGACACCCATACCTCCAGGTTAGTAGCAACACATGAAGCATCAGAGACCATACAGGTGCAACTAACCATAGGCAAAACTGCTATACAACTGGTAGCATGTTACAGACCACCCTCCCAATCTCAAGAACCCCACTCAGCCTTCCTGGAGACATTGGAGGATATGAATATATCACAAAATACCATCATACTAGGAGACTTCAACTACCCAAACATAGATTGGGTACATTATTGTAGCCCTAATACCCTAGCCCAAAGGTTCCTGGAATTCATAAATTCAAATGCACTGGAACAACTAGTCACCTCTCCCACTAGGGGATATAATATACTAGACCATCACAAACATGGGGACAAAATTCTCCACACCGGAAGTATACCCCTCACTAGTGAGATCTGACCACAAACTAATCACCCTGGATGTACATATCCTACCTCCACCCCCAGCACAAAAGACCACCGTGAAAAACTTCTCAAAAGCAGACTTCACTCTTCTTAAGACTGAGATGGTGTCCTTTAAGCCCACTGTGCCAGTGGATACCACATCCCACAATGCCGAATCCTTCACAAATGCTTTTTATGGACATCTCCAAGAATGCATGGATCATGCAATCCCAAAAAATTCCAAGACCCTCTCCATCAAAGGTAAGCGTCCTGTCTGGTGGACTTCAGCCATAAACAAATTGTATAATAAAAGAAGGAAGCTACTGCATGTCAGAGCAAAATCCCATGAAGGGAAGACATCTCTAATCAACATTGGCAGAAAACTACATTCTCTCATAAAAACATCCAAGGCCAACTTTGAGAGAAAAATCGCTAAGGACACTAAAGATAACCACAAAGCCTTCTTCAGCTATATTAGAAACCTGGGTGGAAACCCTCAGATATGCTCAGAGTTGGTTCACAACAACATAAAATACACTGAACTCACAGATATTGCCAACATTCTGGCTGACAGGTTCAGTGCAAATTTTTCCCCTCCTTCACCCCCAAAAGAAGAAATACTTATCCCAGCTGAATGTAATCTCCCTGTCATCTCAGATGTCCAAGTGAGAACCGCCCTAAACAAAGCAAAAAACACAGCATCAATGGGACCTGACGGTATCCCGGGTTGCGTGTTACGTGAACTCCAAGAGGAGCTAAACCCACACATAAAAATGCTATTTAACCTTAGCCTTACTTCGGAATATGTACCTGAACACTGGCGTACAGCAACAGTGGTCCCATTCCACAAGGGGGGTGCCTCTACAGACTCTGGAAACTACCACCCCATAAGCTTAACCAGCCTCGTCTGCAAAGCTATGGAAAGAATCATTATGGAACTCATAAACAGAGACATAGGGGACCTACAGACACTTGACCCCACTCAGTTCGGCTTTGTAAAGGGCAGATCCTGCCTTTTAAACCTGGTTGACTTTTTTGAAACAGTCACTAGAGCCATTGATGAGGGCAAAGCAGTCCATACAGCATACCTGGACTTGGCTAAGGCCTTCGGCACAGTACCCCACTCAGGCTTCATAGATAAGCTCAACAGCTTAAAAGTAAACCCTTATGTCACTAGATGGGTTGCAAACTGGCTAAAGGACAGAACCCATAAAGTTAAAATCACTGGAGCAATGTCAGACTCAAAGCCAGTCACAAGTGGTGTCCCACCGGGATCTATCCTGGGACCCCTCTTGTTCGGCATTTATTTCTCAGATGTTAAAGCAAACATGGGAGGGCTGTGGCTGACAAAGTTTGCAGATGACTGCAAACTAGGTGCCATAGTCGATACACCAGCAGACACACACATCCTACAAAAAGGCCTCACAGAAACGGACAACTGGTGCCGGAGTCACGGCCTTAAACTAAATGCCAAAAAATGTATAGTCATCCCCTTTGGGAAAAACAAAGTACCCACAAATTATCACATAGACAGCAACCCACTGAGTACGGAAAAAGTAATCAGAGACCTAGGGACCCAAGTCGACAGTGACCTCTCATTTGACACCCACGTTGCCAAAGTGGTTAGAAAAACATTCTACCTTGCACACCTCATCATGAAGGGATTCACATCCAGATCCAAGGATGTCATTGTACCCCTATATTCCTCCCTCATCAGACCCATGATTGAGTACAATGCCCCATTTGGTATGTACCACACCCGGCATTTGCAACAGCTGGAGAGACCACAAAGTACCTCACCAAGAGGATCAAGGGTCTCCAACATATGTCTTATTCTGCCAGACTAAAGAAACTTCAGCTCTATTCAGTAGCATACCGCCTGCTCAGAGGTGATCTCTGCCTGACGTACAAGGCCATGTCCAATCAGGATCTGATGGACATGCTCCACCTCAAAAAATCCAAATCCATCAGGACCACGAGAGCTAAAGACTTAAACCTCGGCACAAGTATGAATAGGACATGCTGGAGGGATAGATTCATAACCCAGAGGCTTCCCATGCTTTGGAACAGGATCCCAGTTCGTATTAGGCAGAGCCCCTCACTGACTCTTTTCAAGAGAAATCTTGATGAGTGGATGGGAGATCGTAAGTTTACCCCAGGGGTCACATCTGTGTCACTACTAGACAGGGGCACAGTAAACTAATTCTATTATATAAGGGGACCTTCATTGTGTCACTACTAGACAGAGGCACAGTATTCTAAATTTATTCTGTACAATTTTTGTACCATTTCATGGGGTGGCAAAAGCAACATCACTATGGCTAGGCTTACAAATGCCCCAGGGCAGATAGCCTGGTACTATACTATGAAACTATGAAACTATGGTATGACATCTGGACGGAGAAACGATGACAAGGAGACATGGCGGTGGAATGAGGAATTACAGGACAGTATACAGAGAAAGAGGTTGGCAAAGAAGAAGTGGGATTGTCAGAGAGATGAAGAAAGTAGACAGGAGTATAAGGAGATGAGGTGCACAGCATAGAGAGAGGTGGTGAAGGCTAAGGATAAGGCATATGAAGAGTTGTATGAAAGTTTGGACACTAAGGACCTGTACCAATTGGCTAGACAGAGGGACCGAGCTAGGAAAGATGTGCAGCAGGTAAGGGTGACAAAGAATAACGAGGGAAACATACTTACAAGCGAGGAGAGTGTGTTGAGCAGATGGAAAGTGTACTTTGAGGGGTTGATGAATGAAGAGAATGAGAGGGAGAGAAGGTTGGATGATGTGGGGATAATGAATCATGAATCATGAAGTGCAATGGATTAGCAAGGAGGAAGTAAGAATAGCTATGAAGAGGATGAAGAATGGAAAGGCTGTTGGTCCAGATGACATACCTGTGGAAGCATGGAGATGTTTAGGTGAAATTGCAGTGGAGTTTTTAACCAGATTGTTTAATGAAATTTTGGAAAGTGAGAGGATGCCTGAGGAATGGAGAAAAAGTGTTTTGTTACCGATTTTTAAGAATAAGGGTGATGTACAGAGCTGTAGTAACTACAGAGGGATTAAATTGATCAGTCACAGCATGAAGTTATGGGAAAGAGTTGTGGAAGCTTGGTTAAGAAGGGACATGATGATTAGTGATCAGCAGTATGGTTTCATGCCAGGAAAGAGCACTACAGATGCAATGTTTGCTCTGATAGTGTTGATGGAGAAGTACAGGGAAGGTCAGAAGGAGTTGCATTATGTTTTTGTAGACTTAGAGAAAGCATATGACAGGGTGCCTAGAGAGGAGTTGTGGTATTGTATGAGGAAGTTGGGAGTGTCAGAGAAGTATGTAAGAGTGGTACAGGATATGTACGAGTGTAGTGTGACAGTGGTGAGGTCTGCGGTGGGAGTGTCGGATGCATTTAAGATGAAGGTGGGATTACATCAAGGATCTGCTCTGAGCCCTTTCTTATTTGCAATGGTGATGGACAGGTTGATAGACACAATCCGACAGGAGTCCCCATGGACTATGATGTTTGCAGATGACATTGTGATCTGTAGTGAGAGTAGGGAACAGGTGGAGGTGACCCTGGAGAGATGGAGATATGCTCCAGAGAGAAAAGGAATGAATGTTAGCAGGACTAAGACAGAATATATGTGTGTGAATGAGAGGGAGGATAGAGGAATGGTGAGGATGCAAGGAGTAGAGGTGGTGAAGGTGGATGAGTTTAAATACTTGGGATCAATAGTTCAGAGTAATGGTGAGTGTGGAAGAGAGGTGAAGAAGAGAGTACAGGCAGGATGGAGTGGGTGGGGAAGAGTGTCGGGAGTGATTTGTGACAGATAAGTACCAGTAAGATTGAAAGGGGAGGTCTACAAGAGGGTAGTGAGACCAGCTATGTTATATGGGTTGGAGACAGTGGCATTCACAAAAAGGCAGGAGTTAGAGCTGGATGTGGCAGAGTTAAAGATGTTAAGATTTGCACTGGGTGTGACGAGGGTGGACAGGATTAGGAATAAGTATATTAGAGGGTCAGCCCAGGTTAGAAGGTTTGAAGACAAAGCCAGAGAGGCAAGATTACGTTGGTTTGGACATGTGCTGAGGAGGGATGCTGAGTATATTGGGAAAAGATGCTAACGATGAAGCTACCAGGTAACAGGAAAAGAGGGAGGCCTAAAATAAGGTTTATGGATGTGGTGAGAGAGGCCATGCAGGTGGTTGGTGTGACAGAGCAAGATGCAAAGGACAGGAAGAAATGGAAACAGATGATCCGCTGTGGTGACCCCTAATGGGAGCAGCCGAAAGAAGATGATGATCATCTAAAAAATATAAAATAACAAAAATATAAAAAATATATGTAAAAAAATATATATAAAGAAATATTTGTAAAAGAAAATATATAAAAATATATAAAACATATATAGAACAAACATAAAAAATATACACATTTTAATACAAATGCATGAATACTGATAAGAATATATACTCAACTACTAAATACTCTCATTTCATAAAAACACAAATTTCATTTGTCTGTTATACACAATATATAATGGTCTTCACCAACCGGTAGACAATTGGTTCCATCTAAGCCTTCTAGACATCATAAGCGGTTTCTGGGGTACCTTGTTATTAAGACCTGAATGAAAGTCAGCCCTAAACCAAATTATCCATTTAGCCTCTTGTGTTTCAGTACAGTTCCTTGTGTCACCACCTCTAGGACCTGTGAATAACATCTCAATGACTCTGAAGGTGAACATATGTGTGTCACCTCTCTCCAATACATGTTTAGATAGTGCATTGACTGTGGACTTAATTTTAATTTGATAAATGTATTCACATATCCTGTCTCTGAGTTTTCTATCTGTCTTACCCACATAGAATCCATCACATGCTACACAAGTAGCAAGGTAAACGACATGCTCAGACTGGCAAGTTGCAGAGACATGGAACTCATAACTCATGCCATTTGAGGGGTGCACAAAATTACCACTGGAATTTATAAAGTTACAATGGAAAATGGTAATGTCAGGATCTCCCTGTTTTACACTAAGGACATGGGCAATGTTAAAGACGTTATTAGATCGCACTGGGAGGTGCTGACTGTGGACCCGGTGGTTAGAGAGGTGGTAGGGTATACACCTAGTTTTGTGTACAACAACAGGTCTAACCTGAAGAAGTTGTTGTGTTATCCTAAGAAAGGTAGGAAGGAGAATGTTTATGATACCCTTGGTACAGTTCCTTGCACTAGTTGTAATTTTTGCCACTTTATAAATTCCATGTAGCATGTGATGGATTCTATGTGGGCAAGACAGATAGAAAACTCAGAAACAGGATAAGTGAACACATTTATCAAATTAAAATTAAGTCCACAGTCAATGCACTATCTAAACATGTATTGGAGAGAGGTGACACACATATGTTCACCTTCAGAGTCATTGAGATGTTATTCACAGGTCCTAGAGGTGGTGTCACTAGGAACCGTACTGAAACACAGGAGGCTAAATGGATAATTCGGTTTAGGGCTGACTTTCATCCAGGTCTTAATGACAAGGTACCTCTGAAACCGTTTTTGAAGTCTAGAAGGCTTAGATAGAACCAATTGTCCACCAGTTGGTGAAGACCATTATATACTGTGTATAATAGACAGATGAAATTTGTGTTTTTATGAAATGAGTGCATTTATTAGTTGAGTATATATTCTTATCAGTATTTATGCATTTGTATTAAAATGTGTATATTTTTAATGTATTTTCTATATGTTTTTTTATATATTTTTTATATATTTACTTTTGCACATATTTCTTTATATATATTTTTATATATATTTTTTAAATTTTTGTTATTTTTTAGATGGCGATGTAATTAATTTTTTTAGAATAAGATGTTTGATAAGACTATGATCTTGTCACTTTAAGAAAATGTTTGAATTCAGTTTTTGGCACCTTTTTTACTATATAAGGAGTTGTTATCACTGATGCATTATGGTCTGATGAAGCCCTGTTGGGTGAAAGCTCTTACCAGATTTATCTGTTTGTTTCAATAAAAGACTTACACTGAATGGAATTGCTGCCTTTGGATGTGTTTTAAAACTTACCAGATGTGTTTCGCTCTGATACCTAATTATAAGAGGTAAGTGAAAACAAAAAAAAAAAAAAGTGCAGCACTTCATGCAAAATAAAGCAGTCAGCAGAAGCAAGCATATTGGAAGGGAGAGATTCAAAGACACATAACATGACCTTGCCACTGCAAAAATCGTGCAGTATGCATGGTATTATAATGACTGCATAATGGCATGTAGTGTCATCATGCTAATGAGTCATTGCATATGTAAATGAAGTCCAGCATGGCATCAGAATTAAGAGAGGCATACAATTAGCACAATGAGCTTCAGCAATCTTCTACTCTGAATGCCATGACTTACAGTGCACAGAAGCTTTGCTCTTGCCACAGTGCTACTAGTAATATTAGCACGAGCTGGACAGTGACAACCTGAACTAGTGGCTGTAGTCAGAGCTAGTGTCCACAATGTTGAACATCATAGGTTCATAGGTTCATAGGTAGGTACTAGGCTATTGGCCCTAGGGCCTATATAAGCCTAGCCAAAGGTACCCTGGCTTTCGCCACCCAAAAAAATTATTTTCCTGTGACACTGTCGAGCAGAGCCACAGAAGTGATCCCCGGGGTGAATTTCCTATCTCCCATCCAGTCATCAAGATTTTTCTTGAAGAATGCTAATGAGGAGCTTTGTTTGATATAGATAGGTAGTTTGTTCCAGAGTATGGGAAGTCTCTGGGACAGGAATCTATCCCTCCAGCATGTTCTGTTTATTGTGGTGACGAGGTTTAGGTCCCTAGAGCGTGTAGCTCGTAGGGATTGGGATTTCTTTAAGTGGAGCATGTGTAAAAGCTCTGTGTTTGACATAGCTTTGTGTGTTAGGATCAGTACCATCCACATTGTAAAAGAGTTTGCAGGTAGCTAACCTGCCATAACTTCCATGCTCAGAACACTGTCTACTGCTACCATATGGACAGAGATAGCATACAGGAGTTAGCAAACATCTTCTGCCCTCATGGAAACACAGGAGATGCATGGAATACCTATCCAGATAACATGAAGGTTTGTATAGTATTAGCCATCCTTGTTACTGGGACCTTCCAGCATCTGAGAGAGGGCACATCAGGAGTTTTGCAAGTATTGACCTTGCAAATCCTACTTCATTTCCTTGATATGAAAATATAACATATGGAAGAGAATATATGGTTTCTGTGAACAGCAGAGAAGAGAATACCATTATGTAGGCATTGCATGACATAGCATATTTACCTGTGGTTCTGACAGCATCAGCTGCACTCAAACTACTATCTAGATCCCAACCACACCACACAGCATTTAGTATATAAGCCGGAAGGACTTCCACTCCATCAACTACCAGATGGTATGCAATGCAAAGTATAATCTGCAGTGTATTTTTACCATCCAGTTATGCAGGATATGTCTTGAAACAAAGGCTTGTACCCATTAAATGCAGTCTGCAGACCATGGTAGAGATGGTCAATAACACCTCACTGTCATAGGCATGGAACATTGTAAACATGTCTTTGAAGTTCTGAAGGCCTGGTTCCTCTGCTTGGATGCTTCATGTGATACATTGCAGTATGCTCTGGAGACCTGTAGCAAAATAACAGTGGACTGTACCATGCTAAATTATATAGTGCTATGTTGGCAGTTACCATATGAGGAAATTGTAGCTCTACCTGATGTAGCTATGGCAATACTAGAGGAGAAGTCAGGGGACATGTCATTAGAGGAACTAGTTAAATTGGTATCCCATATGAACTAGAAACGTGCACAATACATCATTACACTGGCTAAGATGTAGCAGCATCAGGTAAACAAATAGGGACTTTGAAAAGCATAAGAAAGAAAGAAATGAAGGAAATAAAATAAATATAAATATTTTGTTAATTTGTTAACTGGGTGAGTGGACAGGTATCATATCAATCATAAGGAAAGTCAAATGACAAAAAAAATAGACAGCAAATATACTATAAGATACAAAATCACAATAAGCAAATAAAGGCAGAATGAGCATAAACCTCAAAAATTCACAGCAGTGAAAACATTAAGAAATAATTCTGCGACAGTTAAACTTTAAGCTTTGTACTTACAGTCTTGTTCTATTTGAAGGTACAATATAAATCATGGAATATGAGGTAAAGATAAGGAAAAAAACAACATTGAGTAGTCTGCTTCTATACCCATACCCATTGGCTACTTCAATTACTATTAACCGTTTTTTACTGACTTTTCTCTGCCTCAGCCTTTGATTGTCCACTAGGCTTTCTTAGTTGTTGTTGTGTCTTTCGGCTTTTCCCGGTTAGGGATCACCACAGCGGAACTCCGGTCTGCTAATGATTGGTAGTTGATTTTTAAGTGTCGAGTTACCAGCCCTGATGCACAACCTTCAATGAAGGTATGCCCATTCACGCATGACTCCATGCCAAAGACGCTCTAGCTAAGAATTGAACCGGACAGTGTCTTACTGTGAGGCGACAATGCTACCGCAGCACCACCACCGCGGGTACTAGGCTTTCTTAGTGTGTAACCTAAATCTAACTGAAGTTCACTGCTTATGATTTCACACGTTTTGAATATTTTCATAACTCGTTTCTATGTAATTATTATTATTGTATGAAGTCTTTTTATGTACTTCAGACTCCTGTTTTGCGAACATGTGTACTCTTCTGTGTCATTCTGCCCTTATCACTGTTAAATATGACTGTCACTGAATGCATTGTATGCTTTTTGGCTTGGATCTTGGCTAAAAATGGTCCTCAGACCAGTTCACTTACCCACTTAAATGTTTGATAGAGAGATAGATAGATAGATAGATAGATAGATAGATAGATAGATAGATAGATAGATAGAGAGACAGATAGACAGATAGAGTGACTGATAAAGCTGATCTCTTGAAGTGGAGTTGAACTGTTGAAATAGCCTGTTTCTTTTGACCCAAATCTCAAATGTAAATACATTTAAACTCTTCCTCAGGGTACATTTTCAACTTTTTTCCTTAAACAGTTGCAGTGTTTGTGAATCTGATGCCTGCAATAATGTATCAAGGCTACACACTGCAATGCTTTGATAGGTCACTTTGTGCATCAGACATTACCATATCTACACCAGCCAGAGGGATGAGAGGGCAGACTCACTATCATTTGCAGAGGTCTTGTGGGACTTAGTGATAAGGGAAAATGACCTTAAAATAAAAGTATGTAGCAGCCTTGCATGTAGCTATAAGTATGAAGTGAGTCATGGGCCACATCCACCAGACAAGGAATGGATCCTTCAAGAGTGGCATGCTGGTCATTGTATCATAAGATCTTGCAATGTCAGGACTGGAGGCATCTTGTCCACGGGGTGTTGTGCAATGTTAGCGCATTGGTCCCTGTTATGGTCAGCCAGTTGAATGTCAGTGTCTATGATCCAATGAACAGGAACATGCAGGAGATTTTTCATGGTAGAGTCAAAGGGGGGTGTGATAAAATTGAAATGCATGACTTTCCCAGTGGCATGAACCATTGAGGAACCAAGTGAGCATTGGCCATAACCATGGGAATGTTTAAACCAGTGAGTGGAGAGCACTATGTTCAATGTGGACAGGGAAGCTTCTGGAATGATGTATGCCAGCTCTGTAATCTTAGTGTATAACTCTGCAATGCAACTTCATCTTGTGACATGGCCAAGGATGGCTAATTGCCCACATCATCACCCTCATGGCTACACCAGTGGATGCCGATTGGTCATCATTACCCTTAAGAGGTGTGTCTGCTTCAGGACCTCATATGCCATGTCACTCTGCATTTCTTGCACAATATCTTGCCTTCACCGAAGCAGATGAACTTCATCACATAGGACACAAAGCATGGTCAACATCTCGGACATGTGAGCAGTGGCCATCCTTACCTAAATCAGTAATCCGTGTGTGTATTGATTGATGTTAAGGGTGGCATCCAAGTCTGGGAATGCCTGTGATGCATGGCAGCATCTGGAACTTACATGCTTCACCCTTGAGATGGATGTAGATACCTGAGTGGCAGTGCAGCCCTCTGATGCTGTCTCTGGTGGCATCAACTGTGCAGCTTGGGTGGAACTGACATACCACGTAATCTGAACCAGACACATAGGTTCATAGAGTAGTACTAGACTAACTGCCCTTGCGAGCCATTTTAAGCCTAGCCAATTATCCCTTGTGATACTCAAACCCTGCACCTTGTGTTTGTAAGGCAAACACCTCAACCATTAGGCCACCCTCCCAACCCTTAGACAAGATGGCCTCATTGAACTCAGGGGATGTTGTAGGTTCATCTCACCCCTCCACTATCCTCTCTGTTGTGAGTGAAATTAGTGTGCTCTCCACTATTAACACTGTTGACAGTGTCACTGTCATGCTGGACTATACCACTTACATATTGCCATCACTGTCAGCCACAGGTGGCCCTCTGCTATCAGGTATGATCTGACCTGTTGTGCTGCAGCCTGCACCAATGGAACCTGTGAATGCATGCTGCATAGCTGTGACAATGCTGGATAATGTTTATTGACACCTACCAAAATGTGGTGCACAGACTGCTGTTTCTCAGTTGTATACATAGGCTATGGCCACATGCATGCATGCATGCATGCATGCATATATGTGTGTCTGTGAAAACCATTTAGAGTTACAAGTTACTGTTTTACAGAAATGGAACCTGCTATTTCTAACCTGGTGCATCCCCTACAGAAACCTGAACAGTTGTCTATAGCCCAAATTCCACATCCAAGCCACTATTAGCCATGAGGGCTCTCTCACCTTCCCACTGAGAGATACAAAGGATTTCTTTATCTCAATGGCATGCCTTTGTGCTGATGATGGATCTGTTTCTGGCAATTTGATGTGCCTTTGTCTTGGCATGGAATAAATCATTATTGATTCTCCAGTGTTCCTGTATTATAGATGCCCACTGTATTGATGTCCTAGAACAGTCTCTGCCATACCTGGTCCTGGAAAGCCTTAACTGCTTCACACTTCTCAAGGTTACACACATGTTATGTGTGCTTAGAACCAGTAGTAGCTCCATCTCTGGTGCAGTGAACTCTTTCGGCCATTGCTGTTCCTTTGGTCCCATGACAAGACATGTAAAACTGAATTCAACATATGGATTTGGTCTTTTTTTAATTTCTCAAAGTCTTTTGGGTTTCTAATACCATGACAGGAATGGACCCCATTCCTAAGTCAAAGTACAATTAAATGTCATGAAATTTGTATTGTTTCACTCTTTGATGATAGCCATAAGTGCTCTTCGCAGCACCCGCAATGTGCCCAGTAATGACTTCTTCTGCAATTTGTATGGTGTTACATGAATTGGTAACATATCTAAACACGATTGTAAATTCCTTTTTATAAGACCAGTTGCTCCTACTACTATTGGAACTGTCTGGGTATCTTTCCCCCACATGACTCTCATTTCTGCCTGCAGAGCAAGGTATTTTATTACTATTTGTCTCTCTGTACACAAGACTCTGTAGTCACTAGGTGTGGTGACTTTTGTCTTCTTTTCTTGGACCACTGTATCTAGTTTTCTAGCATCTATCTTTTGAACGTTTGGTATTGGGCTATCCTATGTGATATAAACCTCATCATTTTCTGTGATTCTTTGTGGCTCATGTTTCCAGTGTTTTTTAGCCACTTCAATACCATAATGTTTGCACAATCTCCACTGTAACAGTCTTGCCACATTATTATGCCTTTCAGTATACAGTCCCTCTGCCATTAGTGCATCGCAACCAGCAATACGGTGTGTGACTGTTTCCAATTTGGTTTTACAAAACCTACATATGTCTGTTTCTCCCACATGTTCAATGGACTTTGTAGTCCACTATCTTGGGCTGCCAATATTAACCTTTCATTTCTTGATGTGAATTCACCTCTCCTTAACCATTCCTGCATTTGTTCTTGATCAACATGAGGATCTTCCAGAAGTTTTCTATACTTGCAACTATATTTATGTTTTTTCCACATTTCTTGCCTTCTCATCTGGTCCTTCACCTTATAGTCTTTTTTTTGTTTGTTTTTTAGCACATTCAGTTGCTGCCTGGTTTTTATCTACTTCAGATTTGATTTCCATTTCTGCTTGATGCCGATATGCTTCTGCTAGATTAAGCAAAGAAGTCATCTTAGATTTATTCTCCTCATGTTTCAAAACTTTCACTACATTTGGATCCTGTGAGGTCAGCAGATATGTGTGGAGTCCCATGATTGCAGATCTATACATGTAATCAATTTCAAGGAGGCCCATCCCTCCTTCGGAATGGGATCAGTGTGTGTGTATGCATGATTGTCCATGTCATGTCCATAGCAATCAAAATGTCTCAATACTGTCTCTAACCCCAGCTAGCACTATGGCATAGATAATGTCCTGACTATGCTGCAGGTGACCCAAGTTCAAGTCATGACTCAGATGCCAGTTGGCACTGGCTGAGAAGGATGGAAGTCAGTGGCTATTGACAGCTTGTCCATCTTGGACAGAGGGAGGTGACTCTGTCTTGTCACAAATGTAAAACCAAGCAGGACGACTAGGTTTTACCAAATTAAGTTCAAGCCACCTGAGTCTGTGCTTTGATGGTACTTAGCACCAGTAAAGCCAAGGGATAGTCAGCATGTGGAGGACACTTCACCTTGAGAGATAACTATGGTGGGCTTGGAGGAGATGTGGAGGGATGGAGTACTCCCAATAGGAAAAGGGCAGGCATCCCCACAGGATCATGCCTGTTGGCTCTGCTACTGGCACTCAGTTAATCTATTCATGACAGGGATGAGGGCTGGGTGTTCTTGAGAAAAGCAAGAGTCTTACAGCCCATCCAAGCTGGGCAACTACAACTGAACTTGGTCCAGGAAAAGGAAGAAAGGAAGGGCTTATTTGGCTTGCCGGGTGGGAATGAATGCTCTGTAGGGCTAAAGCTTAGCTCAAGAATGGCCAGCTCACATCAGCATAAGGAATGGGTTAACTGAGTGCCAGTAGTAGAGCCATCAGGCAAGGGTTCAAATACAATACTATACCCAGCCAGATTTTGGTAAGCACAGCCCTGTGTTCTAATATGGTGCTACCATTCCAAAGTTGTGCCATAATGTGGCAGCACTCAGCACATTAGCAATGCTTCCTGCCTGTCAGACCTTTGCTGGCAGCACAGTTGAAAGAGGCTCACACTCATCCAGACCCCTTCCCAGATGGGCCATACTCCACCCTGCAGTATGACTTCTTCCATCCTGCAGTGCAATTTCTCCTTCCATCCTCCTCCCTATAGTTCAATCTTGAAACTATTACTGAACATAAAAGGGCTTGGATCAGCAGGAACAGATGTTCTTTCCACTTACATTCCTGATGGTTGCTGTCCACTAGGTCATGATCTCAATGTGGCTAGTATTAGAATGTTCCTTAATAGATGGCATTATTCCACAACTGAGGAAAGCTTTCTCAAGTCAATCCTTTTCCTGATGGTGGAGAAAGTAATCCATTCAACAACTATTTACTCATTCCCCGGCCTGGACATAAAGTAATGACTGCACTGATCCATCTATCAAACCACCTTCTTACTGCCATGATTTTCCTATGTACAGATATTTTCCTGGACTTAAGTGATTTGAAACTGCATCGCATAACTTTACTGTTTGATCAACTAGCCAATCTGGACTATCATGTCATTTGGTCAGTTAATTCAACAGCTGCTTAACAAAGAGATACATTAAAGTAAAGGTCTGTGACAACCTTTCATCACCGAGAGTAGCAAGATCTGGTGATCCCCTAGGTTCTGTGCATGGCCCTTATGTTTTGACCCTTACATGACTGAGATGGGTTGACAATGCAGTAGACTTCTTATTGTTCTGTATGAGGATGATGCTGCTTTGTTATGGTCTTGCTCTTCCCCTTTTATAGCAGCAGCTGTGCTGCCATCTTACTCTCACACATTGAGTAATACATTTCAAATAGCTTCTTGCTTTTTTCCGTGTCTCAAATGCCAAGGCTATACTATGAGGTAGTAAGATGTTTCATAACCCTGATGTGCTGCCAATGCCTAATAGTTCTTTGATTTCTCCCATTGAGCAGGTGAATATTTTCAAATACCTGGGTTTTCTACTTGACACAGAAGTGTTATTCTCTGAGCAAAACTATGCTGTAAAAAAGACACCTTCAATATTGGCATTACTGTGCTATCTCAAATGTGTCCTCATAACTACTTTTGACAATGTAGTTGTCAATACATTTATTTTTCTGTTCCTCCTATATGGCAAATATATCTTACTTAATCTCAGCCAGACAGATATTGATGGGCTCCGCTCCACATACAACAAGACTGGAAGGTTCATCCTGTGATGCCCATCACCATGCCATTTTTAAGCAGCTTGACCACCTGATCATAATGGACGTGTTGACCTACAAATCTGAGACTGTAGCTTCTCATGTACCTTACTCACCTTGTGGAGATCCTTGACAATTTCAATGGACCGACTTCCATTCATACCTTCAAAGCTTTTTTATGAGTTCACCTCTCAGTCACAAATAGGTTTTCAGACTAACAGTTAATGTACTACCTACATATAGAACCCAACATCTTGTGCTAAATATTCTATGCCCTTTGTGGCACTGTGGGAAAGATATCAGAGTTATGTTCTTAATTTCTTATCTGTATAATTGTCTGTTTATGATGTAGAAATGTTTTCAAATGCTACTTATGTTTACATTTGTTCTGGACTTTACCCCATCCATTCTACACTGAAAATGGACCATGGTATCAGTGGGACTAATCAGTCAACGCATTTTTGAAAAATATATCGATACGTACTTACATAACTAAATAAATATACATAATTAATTGTATACACTGATAAGCTGAGAAGTGCAGTTCCAGGCTAATACAGTTCATTTCTACTTCTTAGTAAAGTTGACAGCATAAACACAGATGTAATAGAAATATAGCTGAGATAACACAGATGTAATAGAAATATAGCTGGGATAATACCGTTCTTATCTCCTTATTAATAACAGACATTGGTATTATGAAATCGGCTTTAAATGGATATGTACTAAAGCAGCATTGTGCAGACATTGCTAAACCATATAATTCCATTGTCTGGTGAAATGATCTGTTAATTCATACTCAAAAATATGGATAACCTTTTAGGTGGACCTTAAATGAACAGGAAGATTGTTTTTATTATTAATTATACAAACAGGCTTAATGAGCATATCTCTGTAAATGTCTTAATAAACAAGCACTCAGACAATAAATGGTTGCCATATAAAAGCTCAGGCCTATCTACACAAAGGAGCTGTTGATTCTGTATGTCTGGCTTGTAGGCTTTTTAAGATATAAAAGGTTGTGAACACTTACAGAAAAATAGAAGTATGGAATTGTTTCCATTGTAATATATTGCACTATAATGTAAACATTGCTGAAAGCATTATCTATTATCAGCACAAAGAATACATATTTGTTACCTGAACATTACTGCTTGGATTTTACGCAGCATTTGCTGTTTCTTAGGTTATTTAGATTTCTTTGGATTATACTTGGTTTAACTTGATTTTTCAAACAGGCCTTAGGAAATGATGAATTTATGCAGCCTGGTAGTCATGTCACTTTCCACAACTACAGGATATGAATAAAATGTGTTAGAAAGGAAACTTCACAAAGTAAATAGTGATATTGAATATCTAGGATGAAACTGCAATTAAATATTGTTAATGAAGAAAATAATTACTTGCTAAAACACCGGCAGTAAAATACAACCAACTTAAAAAAAATCATGCATATTTCCTGTGAGCACTTCCCTTTACTTAGTTATATCTCTTCTGTGTTCAAAAGATTAGACAGTATTCCACAGCTGTCAGCTAATAATGCCATTCTTCTGGCTGTTTCTACAGTTATATCCAGAGTAAATCTAACCACCCGGTGATGTTACAGTAGTGGGCTATTCTAGATAAACATTCAGAGGACAGTAAGATTCTTCCTGGCTGCCTGTATGGTCCCCTTAACTAAAAGAATGGAAGGCTTTTATTTGTAAACTAAGACCATAACTTAAGTGGATAGCAAATGAAGTAGGAACCCTAAGGGAGTTAGAAAAAGTCATCTATCATGCAGACTGCTAAAGCATGCTGATTGCCAAGAATAAAATATTTTAATTTCATTTTCTGGAATTTGCTCATTTTTTCTCTCAGAGCTGTCAACTTCAAATGCATTATTATGACAGGAGTATAGAGATATAAAACAATGTAGTCATTTGATGCACACACTGTCTCTTCTAAATTAGTGTATATGCATTATTATATTTATGTGCTTACTGCAGCTAATTACTGCTTTCATAATTCATAAAGATATCACATCATCTAAGCATTTCATGTTGAAGTATTATTATTTTTTAACTTAAGATATGAGCCATGTCACTGGAAATCTTAATTTATTTAAGCAGAGACATTCTTCTTCTTTCAGCATTTCCCGGGTAGGGGTCACCTGTCTGCTCTTGATTGGCAATGGAGTTTTTACGGTGTTGAGTTGCCAGCCCAGCGCCCAACCTTCCATAGAAGGGACACGCATGCAAGCACTCACACCTAGGGCCAATTTAGAGTGTCCAATCCTCCTACAGCATGTCTTTGGAAAGAAACCGGAGCACCTGGAGAAAACCCACATGACCACAGGAACGACACGCAGACTCCACACAGAAGGCACCCTAGCCAAGGATTGAACTGGAGAACCTCTTGCTGTGAGGTGGGAATGTTAACCACTGCACCACCATGGCCACCAAGGAGAGGCATTCTAAGTAAAGAAAATTGAAATAACTTTATGAACTTCCAGAATTTGTTGCTGCAGCCCAACAAGACTATGTAATATATATGATATGGCTCTGCTATGAATTATTATGTTTCATTTAATTGGCACAATGATTATTCAAACTCCAAATATCTAAAACCTTTGGAGGTCTTTAGCAGCACTCCAAGGTGTCAAAATACAAAAACATTTTCTTTTTTTGTAGAGGGCAACTTCTCCTGCATCACCATGACTAGGAAGCAAGTATCATCTAATCAAACTATATGTATACCAACTCTGCAACTGTACAAACAAGGAAGAAAATAAGTAAAATGCACCACTCGACTTCTCTATATCTACTGCAGATGCCAGTGATCGTTCAGTCATCAGTAATGAAGTTTGGAGCATTGATCAACAACTCAATGACAAATGGTAAGGACACACACACACACACACACACACACACACACACACACACACACACACACGCACACACACACACATGTGTGTGTTTGTGTGTGTGAGTGTGTGTGTGCGTGTGTGGGTGTGTGGGTGTGTGTGTGTGTGTGTGTGTGTGTGTGTGTGTGTGTGTGTGTGTGTGTGTGTGTGTGTGTGTGTGTGTGTGTGTGTGTGTGTGTGTGTGTGTGTGTGTGTGTGTGTGTGTGTGTGTGTGTGTGTGTGTGCATGTGTGTGTGTCTGTGTGTGTGTGTGTGTGTGTGTGTGTGTGTGTGTGTGTGTGTGTGTGTGTGTGTGTGTGTGTGTGTGTGTGTGTGTGTGTGTGTGTGTGTGTGTGTGTGTGTGTGTGTGTGCACATGTGTGTGTGTGTGTGTGTGTGTGTGTGTGTGTGTGTGTGTGTGTGTGTGTGTGTCTGTATAATAGTTCTGTACATAATTCAATTAAAAAAACTAGCCTGAAAATCAGCTGTCTAGATTTCAAAATTCAGGTTTATATACAGTAGAAATTAAAATATCTTTCTCTCAGCTTAATAATCAAAATAAATCTAGACATACATATTTTGTGAGCAATTCTTATGGGAATCATCCCATTAAGCATTAAATGAGAAAAGGTATATTGCTCAGGATATGACTTTCTGTTGCAGTCTTATATTGCTTTTTAAGAAAGACTTCAGTACTTCTATAAAACACAGTTCATTCTAGTCCTTCAGATTTTAGCAGAGTTTATCACATATGTAATTAATTTTCTCACATAGGTAAACAGCGTTTTAAATATAGGACACCAATTCCTGTAGCACAGTTTATAGAAATACCTTCCAGTTAATAATGCCCCTTCTCTGTCCCTGGAGACGTTTCTAATCCTCTCCCCCTGAACTTTGCCATTCTGTACTAGTACTGTCCATTGTGTACTCTGAAGTCAGGTAGCTTTATCCTAGATTACATACAGGCTCCCTGCCAATTGAGGAAAACAACCTTTGCAGACCTGCATGTCTTAAAGGTAACTCCAGTTTTAGAATAAGACCACTTTGTTTGTATTCCAGGCACAGACACCAGGTTACATGACCAAACTCCAGTGTAGGGCCAGTGGTTCTAGTTTCATTGCAGCGGCTGTAAGACTAGAGAATTCCATCTCTGTTCAGGCTTGCAGAGACAACAACAGCCAGTAAAGTGCAGGGTTGCCATTCCATTGCATATATATATATATATATATATATATATATATATATATATATATATATATATATATATATATATATATATATTTATATATAATTACTTTGTGTGAGGAGATGGGCATTTTTGTGTTTTATGTGGGCTTTGGGTTACCATTTTGAATTATAGACTTGTACAAAGATTGTCCTATATCATTTATTTTACTTGCTGGGTCTTAGCTAGACTGCTGTTGAGATTTCAGATCTTCTTCAGGTGATAACAATTTAACATTAAAATCTATTTCATCAGACCCTTCAAAAGTTATAAACATTAAAGCCAGACTTAAGAATTAAAAAAGATAGTCCCGTAAAACAAAAAACAAACATTTATACTCCTCATCAACCTTCTTGCTGCGGTCACACTGAATCCACCCCACTTTCGGACTGATCATCCAAATAAATCTATCCATTTTACAACATTCCATAACCTAACCACAAACACACTAACTGCCACTTCACAGATAAGGCTGATTAATCAAGTCATAACACATCATTGGTTCATAGCCCTTGTATTACCTAATTCTGATGTAGTCTGCAATGGCATAAAAACAAAAACATTAAAATATTTCTTAAAGAAAAAAATCCTGCTGTCAACTCACAGAGAAACTGCTCCACACAGTATCCTTTAATTTCCTAAAGCATAAAACATTCATGCTTAGGTAACAGAAATGTCACCTTAGATGCAAACATAAAAACCCAGAAATAACCAGACATGCCATCTCAGCTGCCAAAAATCACAAAGAAAAGTTATGCACCTTTGAAACTCCTTAAGAAGCACACTTAGCCAATGAAGAATGAGCTGTGTGCTTATGGTGCCTGACTTAGGACAATTTAATGCTGCAGCACAGCCTTCTCCTGTGCAACGAAAAATAAAAACAAACAATAGTCCAAACCCACAAAAGTAAAATGTGTCATAACAAGGAAAACAAAGCCAAACAGAAGGTATGATAAATGGCAGATGTATGTGCTTTACAGTGTTCACCACTCGTGAGATTGCTTGAATCGCACACCTATCTTAAAACATTTTACTTCTAAAACTTAAACGTGTTGATATGCTGATAATCTTTCTCTCTGTTCTGATACGTTTCTGGTTCCATGACATGTGCTTTGATTTCCTTCACATCTTTTTCTCAGAACTATTTTCCAGCGGTTGTTTAATGCTGTCCAGCATTCTGTTCTTTGTTTAATAATTTAATGATTATTTAATGATATCTTGGAAATTATTTTAGAGTGCAGTATGAAATAGTAATAATGCAGGTTTCAACAAATATGCTAATTTATGAAAAAGGATGATAGCTTTTATGAAATATATTTAAAGATATCTATGCAAATGAATCTGTCTGTGCATGTTATTTATCAGTAGAATTTCATGTTTTAATTTTCGAACAGAGATGCTGTAATGAAACCCAGGCCAGAAATATATGCAACAATAAAAAAAAAATGTTGACAGTTATGCAACTTATTGGATATAGAATTATTTTACAGAACGACACTGTTTTGCACATAAGTTTATAAAAGCTGGCAGTATTATAATATATTCAGACTATTTGCAAATATTTCAGTCCTAAGAAATATTTTTTTAAGCTACAAAAATAAATGTATGCATGTTAGTGCGGGAAATCATGGCATTACATTTCAGCTAAGGTGATATTTAATGTAATGACCAGTTTTCATATTGAAGAATTATATTTTTTTCTTATCTTTTTTAAAGACTTTTGTTGGTTCTTATTTTCTGCTCAGAATGTAATAATTTTAATGTAGCTGGGATGAAAGTAAGCCGGCTTGTTTTACATGTTAATGATTAATACAGACTGAAAATAACTTGCTGCAGAAAATTTCTCTGTGCATACAGAAACCAGTCTGTGGAAGGTTTCTGTTTCCATGAATGCTACTAATTCAGATAAGCTTTTATTTATTGATTTCAGCTGCTTCTTAACTATAATGCAGACACAGTATGAATAGGACTATAATAATCTGAAATTCTCATGGTAAGGCCTTTTGTTGGAATTTTGTTTTTCCTTGATTTCCATTGAATGACAGAACATCATTCTGAAGCTGTTGGACATCCTCTTTGTCAAACATGCAAAGAATCAGCAGCTTCAGAACCCTAAAGCAAAGATAATTATCGACATAAACTGGAACCATCGAGAACTTATTGTAAAACATTAGGCAGCATAGTTGCAGAAAAGTTGCCAAGCTGCTTGTTAGTCTGGTGGCTAAGAGTCTAGCTTCAAAGTTAAGATATTGGTGGTTCAGGTCTCCTTAGCTTCTTTAGTCTTTTTTTTGTATGTGAAACATTCAAAGGCATTAAATATTACGATCACTGCTGCAAAGATAGACTTGGTCTCTAGTCAGACTTTAACACTTAGTCCCTAGTTATTCCCTATTCTGAATTTGTCCCTTTCTTTACTTTATTATTTATTTATTTAGGTATTTATTAAGGTATTTGGACAGTGGTATGGGAGGCAGGCATCAACGTTATATCATTGTTTATGGCTTGAATTATGGTGGGGCTTAATGTTTGTGACTCTTTACCTGTTTGCTGTTGTTCCAAAGCTGCTGATTATTTGCCTGTTCAGCAAACAGTATGTTCAACAGTTTTGGAATAATCTTCCGTCATTCAATGTTTCCTGCTTCAATGGAAATATAGGAAGCTTACAGACATATATATGTATGGGTTCACTTTATAATCTTGAAATATTGAAATATCGAATTTCAGTATTTCGAGACTATAAAGTTGAATGTTCAAAATACCAAAAGTGCATAACCGCGAATGCGGATATGTCGGTACATGCCAAATGGAGCATTATACTCTATGATTGGTCTAATGAGGAAAGAGTAGAGAGAAATGATGACCTCTTTCTTCTTGGATGCAAAACCTTTGATAATGAGATGTGCCACTTATTAGGACTTTCTGACTACAGTGACAATGTGGTGGTCGAAGGAGAGGTTGCTGTTAACCTGTGTCCCCAGATCTCTTATACCACCTTCAGTGTTCATTGGACTCCCATTGATGTAGTAATTAGCGGGAACTGAGTTTTTACCAAAGGGGATGACAATGCATTTTTTGGCATTAAGATTAAGGCCATGGTTTTGACATAAGTCATTGGTCTCAGTGAGGCCTTTCTGTAGGATGTCTGCTTCACTTGCGGAGTTAATAATGTCTTCCAGCTTGCAATCATCTGGTACTTTGGTCAGCCAGAGTCCCTCCATGTTGGCCTAGACTTCTGAGAAGTAGGTGCCAAACAGGAGAGGACCCAGGACCAATTCCTGTGGGACTCCACTCATGACTGGTGGGCAGTCTGACTTGGAGTCCGCTACTTTCACACTGTGGGTTCTGTCTGTGAGTCAATTTGCAACCCACCTAACAGTATAGGGGTTGATGCTTAGTTTGCTGAGTTTATCAATAATTCCTGAGTGAGGAATGGTATCGAAGGCCTTAGCCAGATTGAGGTAGGCTGTGTGAACTGCCTTACTTTCATCGACCTCTCTGGTGACTGACTCAAAGAAGTCAACCAGGTTGAGCAGGCATGATGTATATATAGGCAAAGGAAGCACTTGGCCACCTTACGAATGACATACTACATACCTCAGTATGTCAAATCCATCCATGTGGGGCTGTACCACCCACATGCCCCTAACTATACATACCAACTCCAAGATCTCACTACAGTGGGGAAAAGGGAAGTTTCCTAACATTGGCCAACTGCTTCTTTTCCCTGTGGAATTTTTCACTGGTGTGAATGTCTGCTTTATTGAACATTCAATCTCTTCATCTCTACAAAAAGAGTTTTGGTGAAGTGTGGTTTGATTATGTAAAGCAGACCCCTTATACACATATATATATATATATATATATATATATATATATATATACACATATATAGATTAGAAATAGATATAAATATATATATATATATATATATATATATATATATATATATATATATATATATATATATATATATATATATAAATAAGTTATTAAACCATGCAGTATCATATAAGCAACAGCTTCATCAAGGAACAATGACCACTTCTTTTGAAGCTGAATGTTTTAACAAAACCCACCATGCTATTTTATTGTATTTGTTTTTTGTTTGCTGTTTTTGGAGATTTATTAACCAATATTATATGTGTGTGTGTGTGTGTGTGTGTGTGTGTGTGTGTGTGTGTGTGTGTGTGTGTGTGTGTGTGTGTATCTACATATCTATTATATATATATATATATATATATATATATATATATATATATATATAGATGGGTCTACTTCACATAATTGAACGTCCAAATGTTTGACTTTCATATGGCCGAGACCATATGATCCAACTTTTGAATGTTCGAAAATGTGAAAAAAAATAAACCAACAAAAAAAAAAAAATAAACAGTGGTAACAGGGGGGCAAGCCCCACTGCACTCCTCAATATTTAAATATAACAACTACAAGATCGCACTACATTGCGGTAAAGGGAAATCTTCCCATTCCACACTCTATGGAGATTCCCATTCAGACCATTCGAACTTTTAAAAGTTTGATCATATGGTCTCGGCCATATGAAAGTTGAGCTTTTAAAAGTTCGACCATCTGAAGGGGACCCATATATATATATATATATATATATATATATATATATATATATATATATATATATAGATATATGTGTGTGTGTGTGTGTGTGTGTGTGTGTGTGTGTGTGTGTGTGTGTGTGTGTGTGTGTATAAATTGACTGAATACACATTTGTGTGATGCTCAATTCACTTAACTATTTTGATCTGAACTCTTAAGTGTTTGACAACAAAATAAATGCCACTGGGTCCAAAGCACACCAATAGGCTAGAGCACTACAACTACAAGTCCTACAACAAATTGTTATGGCTAAAAGAAGACATAATCAACTAACATGAAATCATTCTACACTGGATCTTCTTTTGACAAATATAATTCACAGATGCAGAGTAGTGAATATACTTCCCAATAATCTCATCAACCACTACTCTGTTATAAGGTATTGGTCATTCAAAACCAACTACAATTGTATCATTAAAAATCTTTCTTGAACATTAAAATGATGTCGTTACTAACATTCTCAAAACAACCCAGTGGAAGCCAGAATGCACTGCTTCCAACAACAGGAATGCCCTGCCCTTTTTCATTCACTTATTCTCTCCAAAATCAAGCATAGACTTTGTCCCATCTCCCAGGGAAGGCTTAGAAAACAGTTTTGTCCCTGGTTTTCCTCCATTTTATCCAAACTACTTAAACAAAGGGACCCATCTTGAAAATTATAAAAAAAAAACTAGCAATCGAGATATGCACCAAAATTTCCTAAAACTAAAAAAGGAAGCCAGAATTGTAGTCAATTCAGCCAAAGCCACCCAAGTCAAAAATCAGTACAAAACCCTAGCCACATCCCCAAAATCCTTCTGGAATGTTATTAAAGCACTAACTGGATAAATCACTGACTCACAGCCCAAAACCAGTTGAGAGCATGAAAACAAAACTTTCATTGAGAGTTACATAAACCTTCTAGTTAGCCCAGTCCAAGTGTTAGCACAAATAAGAACTTACTTAAGCAACTCCCTGAATAATCCCACCACTCCAACATTATGCCTCTTAGCTGATAATAGTTCTATCTTCTATTTCAAACAGAACTCTTTTAAGTAAACACCTGCATTCAAACCTTGACTCTAACTCTGCAGCTGAATTCTTCTTACTATATCCATCCTCTGACACACATTTACAGTCTTTCACTTCTTCAACCTTTTCACTTCCCTTTTTAAACATATCACTGTAATTTCACTACCACAAGCTCCCAGGCCCTCAAACTACAAAGACTACAGACCAATATTCAGGCTATGCCACCTAATGTAAATCTTCAAAAAAACTATATATAAACAAATATTATTCCATGTAAATGCTTAAGGCTTGCTTGTGCAACCAGTAACATGGATTATACAATGCATTCAGCACCCTAACTGCACTCAGGATAGTGACCAATAAAATCTGTTGTAATATGAACAATGGCCTCACTGTTGGTGTATTCTTAGACATAACTAGATCTTTCAAGACTGTCAGTCACCCTGTCTTTCTCAATGAATTTCCAGGCTCAAGGCTGGGGCAAACACCGTAAAATGATTCAAATGCTACTTCAAAAACAGGACTTTCTTGTTATACAACAATAACACTTTTTCTGCACCAGGAATTCTAAATACTGGAGTACTACAAGGGTCTGGCATAGGGTCCCTACTCTTCTTCCTATTCATAAATGGCATTACCGCAACTTCCCCAAAATAGACAACATTATATATGCTGATGACTTCCTCATCATAGACTCTAGCCATTCTCCTTCCAAATTGTGACTCAGCATGCAAGTCAAATTCTCCTCCATATGAAAATGGACAACAGATAAGTTAATAACGAGTCCCAAAAATTTTGAACACCGCAAAAAAATACACCCTTCCCCACCAGTCAAAGACCGACATAGTAATGTAATTCAACAAGTTTTGTTCAAAAATGCTTGAGCATATTTCATTTTCATTCTCAGCCCACAGTGATTACATAATTAGCAAGTCACTAATCTAAAATATTGCAGCAACATAACTCAGATTTTATCTTCTAAATAAGGACTATCCCCAGCCAAAAATGTTGTCACTCCTAGAATAGAATATGCTGTACTTCTCCAAACACTACACTGCAGTACTTTCACCCAAAAGCTACAATTAGTAGAAAGTAAAATATGCCACTTGGCATCCTTTGCCTTCTACCACAAAAATCACTTCAATCTACTCAAAGGCCTCCACTGGTTCCCCATACAAATCGATGCAATATTGATTCTTAACGCTCTTATATTCAAAATTCTGGTTCTAGGACATTGTCCCCCTCTCAAATCAAAGCTGAAAATCACAGACAACCTATACACTCAGAAACTCACACGAAAGCCTACTCCTTATCAGAGCCAGATTAAGAACCTCCACAAGAGAAATAGGCTTTATGTAAATCAACCCAGCAACATGGACCCACTTACCCCCAGAGATAAGGTTTAGGCGCAATACTAGAATTCAAGACCAACCTAAATGAGTGTCTCAAGAATGAATCAAAGTGTACCTTTTTCAATGATGCAGGTTAAGGAACAAGAAACTTCCCCACTACCACTCATCAATAACACAACATAGATGAAGACAATATATTTGTTGTGCATTGGGAGAGAATGTCTTGTATATTATAAACACTTGTTTCAGACAGGAATCATACTGAACCTTGCTGTAACTAGTACTTTCTCTACTAAGCATATTCTGATTGCCATTTGTAAATCTTACCATCATTCACAAATATTTACTTCACTTGTTCTTATTTTAATGTAATATCTACTCTTACTTATCTTAAACATATGTTGTAACTGACTTTATATTTTCTGCTCAGCCCAGGCAGTGACTCAAAAGAGTCAGTTGACTAATCTACCTACCCAGTTATCAAATTTCAGTAAAGAAAAAAAAGAAAGAAAATGTCTGTACATAGTACAGTAGTGATGATCTGACATTTAATGCCCTGAAGCATAATATCATGAGACTTTTCAAAAATAACACAAAATATGGTTACAAAAGAAATTGTCAGATCATCAAAAAAATCATTATTAAAGATCTAGGTAGTGTGATAGACAGTAATTTAAGGTTTGTAAATCATAAATGACTGTAAGTGTATACATTTTAACTTTTAATAATTAATTTCACACATCACATAAGCTAGTGCTTCAGAATCAGTCTTCTTGATTGTATGTAAACTTTGACCATTGTGTATGAATGTATCAAAGTCAGAAAGGTACATTCTGTGGCTTATCTAATTTTAAAGACTACATCTTGTCACTCGGTGGAGATCCCTATGCCACATTAGAGAATGGGCAAACTGTACATCGGCATCCTGATTGGAGAACGAACATTCTCTAGCAGGGTATTAGTGTACAAGTAATGCCCACTGAAAAATGAGTCCACCACTTCATGGCAGCATATCAAGCAAAACAATCTGGCTCCACAAAAGGGGTGATAAGTTGTTGTAGTGATATCCAGATAACCTGAGATGATATCCAGGTAACCTCAGATACTGGAATCAAATTAAATTATATTGAAAAAGAACTGTGCAAACTGGATCCAAGCAAAGCACAGGGAGGAGACAGCATTAATAACAATGACCTGAGAACACTCCAGCAAGAACTTACAGTACCATTATATCTATTAGTCACTAGGTTATATAAATATGGGGCAATTCCTCAAGATTGGAGACAAGTACTTATTAAACCTGGCTTTAAGGGAAAGGGGAGTAGAACATATCCAGAGCCATATAGACCCTTACGTCTACTTTCATGGTGTGGAAAAATAATGGAGAAGGCAATATTGGATAAGGTATTGTCAGAACTGCATAGGTTGGGACTTGAAACCATATATCAGCATGCATATATTGAAAATAGCTCTATTACCACACGTAGCATGATGTTCTATAACATTATATAACAATATAATAACAGCTATGAATGAAAAACTGTGCTGTGATGTAATTTATAGAGATTTAACTTCAGCATTTGACAGGGTCATGCACAAAACACTGATCAATAAATTAGAACAACTAGGTATTGATGTGCTCTTGATAAGATGGATAGCTGCATGGCTTACAAATAGGACATGGCAAGTATCATACACCAACTGGACAGGTAAAATTCTTAGTTACAGTCAAGGTATCCCGCAGGGCTCTGTCCTAGGCCCCTACTTGTTTAGCTTGTATCTTTCAGACCTAACATTTTTATCTGAGGTGTTCTACAGTCTATATGCAGATGACCTGAAATTGGGTAAAGTGATTATATGTGTTACAGATAAGCCATGTCTGCAAAATAACTTGACTAAATTGAATATTTGGGCACAGGAGAATAATATGCTGATAAAAACATCAAAAACTAAGCATATGAGATTTGGGAGACATAAACTGAAAGGTGAATATTTAATACTGCACACAGTGACTGAAACTGTAGACTCATTTAAGGACCTGGGCATATGGGTAGATCCAGCTATGAGTTTTTCTAATAATAACCAATTGGTTAATGATAGTTATAAAACTGTAAGTTGTATAAAAACATTTATAAAGTCCAGGAAATCAAAAGTGACAAAGTCATTGTTTGTTAGTTACGTTAGACACAAACTTGACTATGGAATAACAATATGGAAACCCTATAAGGAAACAAGCACGAGTAAACTGGTAAAAGTGCAGTGGAAATATACGAAGGACATCCATGGATGTGAACATTTAAGTCATTATGAAAGACTAAAATATCTTAGCTTGTACAGTGTCTCTTACAGACATCTAAGAGGAGATCTTATTCAGGTATATAGGGTGTTTAGTAAGAACTACCTCTGGAAATGTTTGGGGTTATCAAAAAGTACTAGAGAATCATTAGACAGCCTATGTAGAAGATTCTATAGGAATGAGAAGTGCATTAATTGGTTCTCTGACAGAGTAGCTGATGCATGGAACAGACTACCAAATTACATTAAAGCAAGTACTAATTTAGATATTTTTAAGAACAGCCTGGTTACTTATTATGGTAACAAGTGTTTTGGTATATTGGCAAATTACAAAGGGCATTTTATGACTGTGCTTGAAATATCTGTATGTATCTATGTTTGTATATGGAACTCGGACAAAAAAAAAAAAAAAAAAAACTAATGGCCGCCATTACTTTACACTCACTAAGCAGTGCTTTTGCTGTTTACCAAGTGTAAAAAAATAAACATAAAAAAGTGTATGTGTCTATGTATGTGTAATAGTGTGTTTGTTTCTGTCAGCATATGTGAGTGAATGAGTGTGTTTGTTTCTGTCAGCATGTGTGAGTGATTGAGTGTGTTTGTTTCTGTCAGCATGTGTGAGTGATTGGAAGTATGAAAACAGAACAGACTGTGTGTGTGAGAGATTGAGAGAGAATAAGTCATCTTGTGTTAGTGAACACTTGTATGAAAGCAGAGGAGACTGTGTGTGAGAGAGTGACAGCGATCTTGTGTGAGTGACTGCATGTATGAAAGCACAGGAGACTCCGTGTTAGAGATTGAGAGAGTGAGAGCCATCTTGTGTGAGTTAATGTGCTTATGAAAGCAGAAGCGGCTATGTGTGTGAGATAGAGAGAGAGGGAATACTCTTGTGTGCATAGCTCTCAACTGTCCAAATTTTTGACTCATATTTTTTGTCTGTTCCTCATAAAAATTTGTTGTTTTCTGAAGTTTTGTGGCAAATCACTGAGGAGTAACTCCATTAAATAATGGTAGGCATTTGAGTTTCAGGCTTTATAGCTTTCAGAAAATGCATTATAATACATCCATCCTCAAGACCTTTTTGCCATTTTACACATGGGGTTGGGGTGTCACTTCAACAGTGACAATCATCTTGATCCAAGGTTTACACCACCAGGTGGCTAGACCTGCTGCAGTAGTTCACCATACCACTCACTTGCACCTACAGCCAATTTTTAGAGTGTCTATTCCACCTACTGCATATCCTTGGAATGTGGAAGGACACCAGAGTGCCTGGAGGAAACCCACCCAAACTCAGGAAGGACATGCAGACTCTGCACAGAAGCCACCCCAGCCAAGAACCTCTTGCTGTGAGGCAACAATGCTAACTGCTGCATCACCATGGCTATCCAATAGGGAATGGATGGTATAGTGAAAACAGGTTCATAGTTACTAGGCATCTCATCCAAAGGAGGACATACTACTCTGGACTGCAGTACCCAACGCCTTTGTAATACAACACCTTTTATTCTAGCAACTTTCTCAGTTTATAAGAGCAATATTTAAAATTTGTCCCTATTTTTGGGGCTTTGTCCCTCATTATTTTTGGCTTTGTCCAGAAGCTGAGAGTTATGCTTGTGGGAGTGAATGTGAGTATGAAACCAGAGAGGACTGCATGTGTGTATGTATGTGTGTGAAAGCAGAAGAGATTGTGTATGAAAGAGTGATAAGAATGAGCTCTCTGTAAATTTCTTTTACTTATTTTTTTTAAACTATTATATTATTTTTTATATATATTTTTGATGTAAAATGCTTCTTCCAACACCATTAACATATACTAAAGAAAGTTTAAAACATTAGGAGGAGGAACTATTTTACATCACAAATATATAAAAAAATAATATAGTGCTTAAAAAAAGTAAGCAAAACACAGCAATTTTACAGAGATCCTGTTCTCTAAGCACAACAATGCCCTCCAGGGTGTGAGTTAATGTGTAATTAATGCCCTTCCAGGGGTGTAGAGGACAGCTGCTTGCAGCGTTGGGCCTCATAACACCCTTGGGTGGACGTTAAATACAGATACACCCTGTTGGGCATTATTGCTTATTTATACCTTTATTGAATGCATTGCTGCATGTTTATAATCTTTAAGCAATCCATCTGAAACAACTTGAAGAGGTGCAGTGATTTTTTTCACTAGAAAAGTCATATGGCTAGAAAATTTGAATATTACAGATTAGGACATATGTTTTTATTTATTAATGCATTTATTTGTTTGCTTGTTTATTTATATGCATACTTATCTATGCAAGCATTTATGTATTTATTTATCTGTTAACTGGGTAAGATCAGTTATCCTCTTGAAATGTTTTCAGACTCAGTCTGGGAGTATAAGCTCAAGATGCATATATTTCTTACAGGTTACTTAGAACTAATCCCGGCCTTATTTATATGGTGATGTTTAATTTGGTACTTTTTAAAAGTTTCTGCCCAGAATAAACTGCTGAAGGAAAAAAAAATACCAGAATGGGAAAACTTATAAGTAAATATCAGTAAAAGAAAAATGAGAAAAAGATTACACAAAATACTTCCCCGTACGATCAGAAGAAATCAGTCATTATCTTAGTGAAATAATAACTTTGATCTTCAGATGAGAAACAAGGAATATTAATATTTCATTCTGACATTAACAGTGCATCAAGGTCATCAGGTGGTAAGCATGACAATTAAACTTGGAAAACAATGAAATCACATTATGACAAACATTCCTGGATGCAGTATATGCAAATCACATGACACCGAGAGAATGCTCAAATGAACGTCTCTGTATTTAGCTATAGAAGGAAGAAGCTGAGCAAATGTCAACTAACAATTTGTTGTAAGTGGAGTGTAGACAAAAGCAATGGCTTCTTTTTAGAGTTGTTTGAATTGCCTCTTTATCACATTCTAGGAAACGTAATGTGAAAATAAAATACTGTATTGGAAAATATGTTCAACATAGTATACTGTTATGGCAATCCTTGTTAAAAACACCACAGAGAAATAAAAGCACACTCTAACAAAAAAATGGAATCCGCTTAATAACAAAAAGTTTAATGTGTTTTGCCCATCCTTCATTGTGGCTATTAATATTATTAACTTTTCTAACACTTTTGGAAACATGGTACTAATAATGCTACACATATGCATTCTCTGATCAACTAGAAAGTTTTCCTTGGCAGAATATATCTAGCCAACAGGGTAGGGCATGAAATAGACGCTGAAGCCTTCAGCTAAATGACAATATTGGATTTGTATTTTGTCATTACATCATTTTCTTTTTTCAATGAAACCCCTATTAAATATATAATCAGCAAAGAAAATGTTTGATTATATTATCATTGCAGATGTACTGAAGGTTACTTTTCATTCACTGTACTACTTTTTCCAGTTCATGCCACTTTTGAAACTTACAAATGTGATGCACTTTGCAGACTATAGGGTATGTCTATTTATAAATACTAATGAGCTACCTACAAATAGGTGCATATGCCATTTGGTACATTTACTTCCTGTGTGTTCACTCTAAGTACAGACCACACAGAGATTAGTCACATCCGCATGTGCCTGTTTTATTTCACTGTCCAGGCAGCTCATTGTGTCAGACGTGGAGAAAAACTTGCCAGAACTGAAATGCATTTGCTTGTAGTGTATCAGATCTTAGATGCAGTTGCCAAAACTGAAGAATATATATCTGCAGAAGAGAAAAAAATGTATTTAGTATGAAGAATGCATTTGCTTGGAAGTACAGAAGTGTGTTTGAAATTATATAATGCTAAGTGGGAAAATGCAAGCAGATTAGCCAAGGAAACAGATTTGACATGTCAACAATAATATGCCCCGGGAAGTGCTGCACTGCTGAGTTCAAGCACATGACGACCATTGGCAAGTGTGGTACTAGGTATGGGTGTAATAATAAAGCTTAGATGCAGCTGAGAGAAGAGACACACATTTATTAAAGCCATTATTAAAGGAAAGAGAAATAGTACAAACCCGGAGTCATACAAAGCCATAAGTCTGCTTCACTACAGTAGAAAAAGAATGGAGAAGGTCATTTTGGATAAATTATTGTCAGTGTTGGAAAGGTTGGGACTTGAAACAGTATATCATCATGCATATGCTGAAAATAGATTTATAACTGACTGTGACAAGATGGTCTGTACTAATATAATAGCAGCTGTAAATGAAAACCTGTGCTGTGATGTACTTTATAGAGACTTAACTTCAGCATTTGACATGATCATACAGAAAACACTGATCAATAAATTAGATTAGCTAATTACTGATGCAATCTTGATAAGATGGATAGCTCCATGGCTTACAAACAGGACATGGTAAGTATCATACAGCAACTGGACAGGTGAAATCCTTGGTTATGGTCAGGGTGTCCCGCAGGGCTCTATCCTAGGTCCTTTCTTGTTTAGGTTTTATATTTCAGATCTCTCTTTTTCATCTGAGGTGTTCTATAGTCTGTATGCATGTGTGCTAAGAACTTGACTAAATTGACCATTGGGACACAGGACAATAATTTGCTGATAAATACATCAAAAACTTAGTATTTGAGATTTGGGAGCCATAGTTTTAAAGGTGAATATTTAACAGCACACAGTGATTGAAACTGTGAATTAATTTAAAGACCTGGGTATATAGGTAAATATAGCTTTGTCTTATTCTAATCATATCAAACAATTGGTTAATAATAATAGTTATAGAACTTTATGATGCATATAAAAAAGATTTATAAAGTCTAAGAAATCAAAATTGTTTGTAATTTCATTAGACCCAAAACAGAGCATGGAATAACAATACAGAAACTTTATAAGAAAACAAGCATGAGGACAGAGTACAGCAAAAATATAGCAAGGGCATCTATGGATTTGAAAATTTAAGGTATTAAGAAAGACAAAAATATTATGTAGAGTATCTCATACAGATATTTAGGAGGAGACCTTATTCAGGTATATAGAGCATTTAGAGGCAATCACCTCTGAGAACATTTGAGTTTATCAAAAAGTAATAGAGAATTATCAAACAACCTATGCAGAAGATTATATTGGAATGAAAGGTGTACTAAATGGTTCGCTGAGACAGGAGCTCATGCATGGAATGTACTACCAAATTACATTAAAGCAAGTACTAGTTTAGATATTTTAAGAACAACCTGGACACTTATTACTGGAATAATTGTTTTCACATATTTGCAGGCTAGAAGGGCGTTACTGCCAATGCCTGAAATATTTGTACTTATGTATGTATATGTATGTAGGATAAAAGGCTTGGGATGGTAATATAAGTAAAGATGTTAATATGGTTGAAGATGACGTAAAGGATGAGAGGGATAATCTAATATCTTCCACTCAAATGAAAGATTTTTTTGTTTCTTGTTTCTGAGCTCACTGCCTGCTAGGACTCCTAAAGCATCAGTCATCACAATATCCCATTAGAATATCTAGTCCATAATGGCACATGAGTTACACTAAATGATACCACTTACAAAATATCTTGCTAACAATATCAGTATTGTCACATAACTATAATGCTAAGAGACCTAAAGTAAGAAGATCTACAAAGGAAACTACAGAAGTGAAAACAGCAGGATGACTATAATTTATTTTTTTCTGTCTAAACTAGGAGTTAGAATGGCAATGTAAACTATCCAGTCACCCACTTTAATACCATCTTTACTCAGGTTAAGTCTATGAGGAGTCAGAGTCTAGTCTGGCAAAAAGCGATATGAGGCAGGAACCAGTATTTCATGGAATGCCAGTCTGCCATATGATACATGAATACCCACACACTGCACAGACAACAAACACTATAATTATGTTAACAGGATGCTTCCTACAATTCCCTCAGCCTCCATTTGCATATTGTATCACTCTGACCAAGTCACTTAACCAGAAAGTGCTTTGGTCCTCTTGGGAAGTTGATATTTTAAAATTTTGGCTCAAAATTAATAGCAACTATGTTGAAAACATTAAAAAGTTTACCAGTAGACAGGTTTAAACAAGCTTTGCACAATAATATATGAAAGAAATAGGCATTACAAAGTGATCTCAAGAATTCTGGTAAACTAGTAAATTTAGTAGCAGAATGTTTATATGGAAATAACAAAGTTTAAATCTGAAACATCTGCTTCTCGTTGCAAAGTGATTCCCAAGAATTCTGGAAAAGCAGTAATGTTAGTAACAGAATGCTTATTATTTAGTTACTGAGACAATGGGGGTAATTCAATAAAGCTTATATGGAACTAAACGTCATGTAAGCATACTGGCATAGCTCAAACATGGAGTTCGGAGCCTGTGCGATCCAAGAAATGAAGCTGGGGGCATGCATAAGTCTCCTAGCACTATTCCGGCATGGAGGTGATAGAATAATGCAAATCACCTCATTTGCTGGTGAAAACCATGCAAATGAGGTGAATTTGCGATACAGTAAGCAGACAGACATCTGTGTAGAAGCTGTGTCTGCAGCAGAAATGTATGCAGCTAGTAACCGTGTACAGGACTGCAAAAATAAAAACGGGGTCATGACAAGTAAAAGTAAAGCATGTATTATGTACATTAGGCATGCCAATGACCAAAACTATGGCCATTGGCATACAAAAGTGTTGCAGAATCTTTAAAATGAAAAGTTTTTTTGGCAGATTTTGGCTGTTTAAGCAGAGTGTAGAGGCACGCAAACATGCAATCCTGCAAAAAAAAAAAAAAAAAAAACAATAGTAAAAAGGCAATCTAAATGTTAAACTTCATTTTTACATTATACTGGCCAGCATGCAGACTAATAACAATAGCAGGTAATAGTTGTTGCTGAGGAGATAGGCTCTGGTGTAGTGGTATATCTAGAGTATAAGCAAGCAGGTGTATGTAAATGAGCTAAGTTTATTGAATAGTAAAATGGGACACTGTGTTCGTAGGTACCTAACTGTGTAGGGGCTATAATGAGGTGGTGTAGGCAGAAGAAGTGGCTGACATGAAAAGGGGGCTCTGTCATGCTTTCTGTTTGCACATTGGAGCTTACAAACCCTTCAGTGTCTGTGGACACTGAAAAGAGGATCTGTGAATGGAATGGAATGCAGTGTGTGTGTGACAGGAACTGTAACACACCCCCTACATTTTAAAAGTGCTGTATGGCACTTTACAATAAAAATAGTCCTCATACACATACCTTTAAACCTCTTAGAGCAAGACGTCTGGACAAAGACAGTACAAAAATGGGGCAAAAGACCAGAAAAAGGGATAGTTTTTAAACATTGCCCTTGCAAACCTAGAAAGTTGATAGTGACAGATTTTGCATTAGCATGAATTTTCATGAAGAGTACGTGGCCTGAAACTGACATGCTAATATTTGATATAATGATATATACAAATTTAAAATGGTTGTATATATTTTTTTCACTATATTTGAAATTTAAGTGTAGCTGAGTTGGTTTGCTTAGCAGTGCTTAAAACAGTATGAAGAACTATATAGAAATGTATAGCTAAAATCTTCACCAGTGAGATACCTCAGTGATTAGAGTTCTGGCTTTGCATGTAGTAGGTGCATGGTTTGAATAACAAGGCAGGCACTTCAGCTTTTACATGGGAAAGCATTGTTAAATTATTTTTTTTTATTTTTAATGATGTAGTAATTGATATTTGTTAACCAGGGTAGTGTAGTTGATCCAAAATTCCAACGTCAGTGGATATATGATGTGAAATCCTCCATGTAAACACAAGCATCCCATACAATACAATCACATCCCACGGTAATGTAATCAAAGCATATAGGGGGACATCATGTAAAGTAAACTATATACACTTAATAATATTTTGGTAATAAGTAATTAATGCCCAATTCTTTAATTTTTGTAAATGAAAACTGAACAATGCTTAGCAGGGCTTAGTTCTACTTAGCCAGTTTGAGTATTGCTAAGAAGTTAAATTGTAAGCAGCATTCAGCCCAGCTAAGCGCATTTGTGCACCACTTAACACTAATCAGCATTTCTGAAACCAGCTAAGCGCATTTGTGTACCACTTAACACTACTCAGCATTTCTGAAACCAGCTAAGCACAGCTAAGCAAGGGGTGTGTCTGAACCTGCTTAGCTATGCTTAGCTGGTTTCAGAAATGCTGAGCGTGTTTGTGTCCAGGGGAGGGCTGTTTCTATTCAGCAATGTTCACACTAGCTGCAACACTTTTAATGGCCTAAAACTGGAGGAAATATGAAAAATAAAATAAAATAAAATAAAAGGAAATATCAGACAAAAGACAATCAACTATAAATGACTAATAAGACCTCTGCCATTCACAGTGAGCCATTCAAACTCTTCAATAATGTAGCTGGCAGGTGAAATATATCATAGTCAGCCAATCACAAAGGCAGCATCTGCAGCCCACCAGTATAAAGTATGCAAAGCTCCCTTCAGTCTGATTTTCCCACATACTCAGCATCATTGGAGTACACACTTAGGAATTTTAACTAACAAAATGATAGGGACTGCTGCTGCTTTGCTACATCTGTACATGCTACAGATTGAGGGCGGTGATGATGATGATGCTGACAACCATCCCAGACTGAGGAGGAGAAGACAGTTCAGACCCAAGGTAACTTTTCAGGGGCTACATGAGCTGGAGATAGTAGAGTGCTACAGTGTGGATGGGGACATACTTCAGCAACTCACCGAGCTCTGCCAGTCTCACCTCAGACCCAGAGCCAACAGAGGGGAATCCATCCTAGTGGAAGCAAAGGTATGTGTAGCCTTAAGAATACTAGCTACAGGTACTTTCCAAAGACCTACTAGGCACATCATGGGGGTCCCACAGGCATCTGCATCCAGGGTCCTCCACCAGTTCCTGGATGTCATGCTAAGACATGCCAGTAAGCACATTTATTCCCCAGCACCCCTGAGGAGAGGACCAGCAATATGCATCTCTTCCCCCATGTAGCAAACTTCCCAGATTACTGGGTGCCATAGACTACACCCATGTCCACATCAAAGCACCACCCGGTGAAGAGGGTAGAGTCTAGATAAACTACAAGGGCTATTACTTCATCAACTGTCAGGTTGTGTGCAATGCCCAGGGCATTATCATCAATGTGTGTGCTGGCAGACCTGGCAGCTATCACGACTCCCACATCTGGAATGCCTCACAGCTGTACCAGGTATTTGCCAGGGGGGACATCCCATATGGCAATCTCATGGGGCATGCTGGGTACGCACTGCAACTGTGGATGACCCCCATCCAAAATGCACACACATGCACACACACACACACACACACACACACACACACACACACACACACACACACACACACACACACACACACACACACACACACACACATACTCACTGAAGAACACCATAATGAGGCACACGCACAAACTAAAAACATTGTAGAGCATGTGTTTGGGTTGCTCAAGTCATAGTTCCACTGCTAGAGCCCTGCAGTACTCTCCAGCCACATGTGCGCACATGTTCATAGTATCTGCCATGCTACACAATATGATCCTGTGGAAACAGCTGCAGCAGGAACATCACAGGGAAGGGACACAAAGCCCCCCACCATTGCTAAGGTCCCCATAGGCACAGGGGGACTCAGAGGAGGAACCCCCGAGTCTTTCCCTGTAGCCAGACATAGGCATGCCCAGTATGCCCTGGCCTTGGCAAAGAAGTAACGCATAGCACATACACTGACACCCTAGGGACCCAGGGACTGACACCTCTCTCTGACTTGCATACCCAGTAAAAAGGATGCCACACACATGACACTACCTGTACCTTACCATGTATAGGCTGTGTACTGTGTGCATCCGACAGAGTCAGCACTCAAGCACTGTCCTCACAACTGCTGCAGGCACAAGGTAACTTACTCTTCTTAACAACAAATGAATGGTGTATTACATTGTGGTAGCATATCTATGGTATTGCTGCATGTATGCAAGGGAATGGGGAGGCCTACCGGGATATTAGCAGACAACTGACAGCTATGGGGGGCAACAGGAAATGTCTGTCAAATGCTGGCTTACCCAGAATATGCAGTAGTCCCCTAGGTGATAAAACTGACTGCAGTATATGTGGGGGACTAACAAACTGTTGGGTCATAGGTCACATGCATGGATGTAAATGTTGGAGTCCCATACACACCTCTCGGCCTCTTACAGCAAGTGAGCTCTCCAAAAAAATGGAAAGAAATGTGTGGCAAAGGTCTACAAATAGGGACAATGATGAAATAGGACACTTACAAATTTACACACTGAGATCACAGCAAGTCTTGCAGTTGCCTTAAGTCTCCAAAGGGTAAGGTTCAAAACTCAAATGTCTGTCATAGCTGTCTAACCTTCAGTCTTTACTGATATGCCCGTATTCTCCAAGACAAGTACAATACTATGCTAAATGGAACCAAAATGTAAAGCAAACATATGGACAGTCTGTGGAAATGTGTACAGTTGAGAGGCATACCCCCCCTCCCCCCAACACACCTGTCTTCCCACAGATATACAGGAACATTTATGTTTGTAGGATAATAGCAGCAGAGCACACATTCCCAGGTCTGTTCCAATCAACTTGCTAACTTGTAGCATGTCCACAATATACAGGGGGTCAATGAGCTATGTATATGCATGGTTGATATTGTCAGGAAATAGGCAACACTTACTGTTGGCTGTTGTGGCTTAGTGGTCTAAGTATAGTACTGTGGTTGACAGGGTCCATGTTTCCAGACTGTCCATGCAAACTATGTTGCATGTTGGCAATGGTAGGAGTAGTATACACCATCCAGAAATCAATATCTGTTACTGCAGGAAAGCTGGACAATTCAGGGACAGGGGGACACACATCTGGACAGTACACAGCTCGGAGTAATCTACACAGTGCCTAGTAGGACAGCAGGTATCTGAATGTCAGTGTAGTGCCAGGTTATAAATGTCTGCCTCCTTACTGTGTCAGTACTGACAACAAGTCAGTGGGCACCAACCATACCCCTGGAATGAAAGGGTGTCACAGAAGGTCCACAAGTATGCCTCGTATATCTGTTCTAGTTGTCACAGCATTGCATTTGCCTGACAAACTACTTGCAAAACAATAAAGGTCGATGTGGAAACATCAATGGCAGACAGTGGAGAAGCAGATGTCATACCCATAAGAAAATGCAAGCTAATAGCAAACCATTCTCCAAACTCTCTATGTTTGGCTGAGCCCCCCCAAAAGGAGAGATATCTATACCAAGCGATTGCAGCCCCCCAAACATCTCCAACGCCCAAGTGAGAACTGCTCTGCATCCATGGGACCTGATGGTGTCCCCGGCAACTCAACGAGGAATTAAACCCACAGCTAGGACAGCTGTTTAATCATAGACTGCAACTGTGGTCCCACTTCACAGCTGATGAGGGAAAGGCAGTCCATACAGCCTACCTCGATCTGGCGAAGGCCTTTGATACAATACCCCACTCGGGTATCATTGAAAACTCATCAGCTTAAATGTTAACCCATACATCACAAGATGGGTTGCAAACTGGCTGAGTGACAGAACCCACAGGGTCAGAGTTGCTGGCGCCATGTCAGACTCAAAGCCTGTCACAAGTGGTGTACCACAGGGCTCAGTCCTGGGCACTCTTGTTTGGCATCTACTTTTACAAGCAAACACAACTGCAAACTGCGCCATAGTAGAAAACACATCTGACACAGATATCAGAAGGGTCTCACAGAAAACGTTAAATGCCAAACCTAGCTACCAAATAGGTGGCAATCCACTGAGTACAGAGGAAGTTATCAGGGACCTGGGGACCCAGGTTGATAGTAGTCTGTCATTCGACACCCATGTAGCTAAAGTAGTTAGGAAGACCTTCTACATTGCCCACCTTATCATGAAGGGATTCTCATCTAGATCAAGGAGGTCATAGTCTCCCTATACTCATCACTCATCAGACCAATGATTGAGTACAATGCCCCATTCGAATGTATCTGACCCGACACTTGCAGCAGCTGGAGAGGCCACAAAGTTCCTCACCAAAAGGATAAAGGGTCTCAAACATCTGTCCTATGCTGCCCGACTGAAAGAACTCCAGCTCTATTCAGTTGCTCAGAGGTGACCTTTGCCTAACATACAAGGCCATGTCAAACCCAGATTTGATGAATATGCTTCACCTCAAAAATCTAGATCGAGACTTAAAGAGGATAGATTCATCACCCAAAGACTCCCTATGCTGTGGAATAAAATCCCGGTATACGTGAGGCAGAGCATCTTGACCAATGGATGGGAGATCGAAGATATACCCCAGGGATTACCTCAGTGTCACTGCTCAACAGAGGCACAGCAAAATAATGGGTATAGTTCCCCATACTAAAACTATGGGCTAGGCTTGTAAATGCCCTCGGGCAGATAGCCTAGTATGAACCTATGAACCTATGAACCTAATATTAACACCCTGTCTCCATGTGTGGGCCTGTGTCTGACTGTTATATATGGGGCTGTCCGGATGTCAGTCTGTGATGGTTTGACAGCTATAGCTGACATGTAGCCTTATAATAACATTGCAACACAAACTGATGTAGGGGTGCAATGATAGACAACCTGCTAAACAGTTTCTGTTCATCTGACCTCTACACCTCAAAAACTGACCACAATCTTCAAAGGGAGGTTATCAGTAGCTGGACACCACTGCCCCCTTAAAGGATGCAGACACATATACTGAACAGCATGCCAGTGCAGTATACAAGTACCTGTACAACTGCATGGACTCAGTCATACCCAACAGAACTATAACCTGCTTCTGAAGGAAACACAAACCTATGTGGTGGACATCCTTTATCACCAGGCTTTACAACAAAAGGAAGAAACTATTGTCCAAGGGTAAAAAGGCACAAATTCCCAAATGGAAAAACTCCCTCCTTAACCTCGATAAGCAAAGTAGATCACTAGTGAAATCCTCCAAAGCCAATTATGAATTGTGGGTGGATGGCCTAATGGTTAAGGTGTTTGCCTTACAAACACAAGGTGCAGGATTTGGTCTCACAAGGGATAATTGGCTAGGCTTAAAATGACCCACAAGGGCAATTAGCCTAGTACTAATCTATGAATCTATGAACCTATGAACTAGCCACTGAAACAAAGGCTAACCACAAAGCCTTTTTCATTTACATCAGAAACCTCCATGCCTAAGGCCAGGTTTGTTCTGAATTACATCTTAATGGTGCCACTTACACTGATCCTGTTGAATTAGCCAACCTCCTAGCAGATAGGTTCAGTGCAAGCATCACCTCCCTGTCCCTGCCCAAAGACACATCCCGCATCCCCGATACTTGCCCTGCACCTCACATCTCCGTAGATCAAGTGTTAAAGTTTTAAAAATATTTTATGATTACAAGGCTTTTTAACAAGACTGTAAAAAAGCGTTTATAACATTGCACACAGTATAGTTCTTTAAGGGATTGTGTGTTTTAAAAGCAGCTTATTCTTATGGTTGAATGTAATAATGTTTAAAATACATTTCTTCAATCAATGCACCTTAATTAGCTTCAATTAATTAACCAATGAGTTTTAGTCAGGCAGTATATAATAAATATTTGTTGCCATTGTTTTTTACACTTGAAAAAGCCTGGTAATACCAGTTTGAACTATTTTGGGATTCAACGTTGTTTGGGGTTTTTCAAGTGTTAAAGTCCCTATCAAAGCCAAACAACACAGCTGCCATGGGAAATGATAGTATCCCAGGCTGTATTCTGCAGCATCTCCAGCAACAAGTAACCTCACCATTGATCAACCAACTCAACCATAGCCGAATTATGGGCGTCATTCCAACAGAGTGGATAACTGCCATTGTCATCCTTTTGCACAAAGGTGGTGCCACTACTGACCCTGGAAACTATCACCCCATTAGTTTGACAAGTCTGATCTGTAAGGCCATGGAGCATATTATTATGCACATTATAAACAAGGACATAGGGAATCGCCAAGCACTTGACCCCACCCAGTTCGGATTCATCAGGGGCAGATCTTGCCTGTTGAACCTGGTTGACTTCTTTGAGACTGTCACCAAGGCACTGGATGAGGGAAAGTCAGTACACACAGTTTACCTTGACTTGGCCAAAGCCTTACACACTATTCTACACTTGGTCATAGTAGATAAGCTCTATCAACTAGGCATCAATCCATATGTTACCAGATATGTAGCAAACTGGCTCATTGATAGAACTCACCTAATCATAATAGGGGTAACCAAATCAAGCAGTACACCCATAATGAGTGGCATACTCCAGGGATGGGTCTTGGGGCCTCTGTTATATGGGATATACTTCCCTGATGTGCAGCCCAAAAACACTGGCCTATGGTTGACCAGGTTTGCAGATGATTGAACAGTCATCAGTTCTCAAAGTGATGTGGACGTCCTCCAAGAGGGTCTCAGCAAAACAAAAGACTGCTGCCAGAAACATGGTCTCAAGCTGAATGCCAGAAAATGCATCATCATCCACTTCAGGGAGAATGACATCCCCAAATATTATCATATTAACAACAATGTCCTACATACACAATCAGTAGTGAGGCATTTGGCCACCCAGGTTGATAGCAACCTGACTTTTGAGCATCATGTTGCTTCCATTGTATGGAAAGATTTCTAGATGGGCAAAATCAAAAGTAAGGGCATCTCATCCAGGGACAAAGAGGTCATAAGATCCATGTATTTGACCCTTATAAGGCCAATTATTGTGTACAATGCCCCCTTCAGCATGTACCTCACAAAACACATGTAGCAGCTGGAGAGATTACATAGGTTCCTCACTGGGAGAATCCAGGCCTTCAAACACCTACCATACACCGATAGGCTAAAAGCACTGTCCCTCTATTTGGTTCCATACAGACTCCTCAGAGGTGACCTCTGTCTGGCATACAAAGCAATCCAGACCCTGCCTTGATGATACTGCTGCACATCTGGAAGTCAAGCTCCACTCATGCAACCTATAGGCGCAGCATCAACCTGGTCTGTGATATCACTAGGACTTTGTTGGTGTGACAGATATGTGTCCCACAGACTCCCCATCTGTGAAATATGCTCCCTGTCCACATCAAGCCGAGTACCTCAATACCCCTTATGAAATACATCCTGGATAGCTGCATGAGAAACAGAAAATACAGACCTTTATTCCACCTGTGTCCCTGTTGGACAGGGGCTCTGGGTGCTGACATGTCTTAACATGGGCTACACTCTCATCTGCTAGGGTTATAAGGGCTTCAGGGCCAATTGCCTAGTAACCTCATATGAACCTATGAACCTATAAACAAATGTCTGTCAGTGATTCACCATATTACTCTATATTGCTCTGTCACTGACATACCAAGAAATCACAGTGCTATGTAGAATATACCACACATATTATGGAAATCTCTGCTCAGTACAATGCACTCTGTACCCACACTGGGATATGGCTTTCCAGTTAAGAAGGATACCACACAACCAGGAGATCCCCAGCCAGTATATCACCGAGGTGCTTGATTTTTTTATACTGCTTCAACAGCCAATCGGCTATAGCCACACCTCTCAACTGGCTGGATTTGGTGAGAATGTCTATAGTATGGCTCATATTTTTGATCTATTCATCATAAGCCTTGTAATTCTCTGGTAAATCATTGTGATGATCTGAGGATTTCTGTCATTAAGTAATGACATACATTTCAGTGTCAGACATCATATATGTCAGAAAATGTCTGTTAAAACAATAAATGCTACTCTAGAAACTCTCTAAGTTTATAAGAACAATATTTAAAATATTTCCCTATCTTTGGGCCATTGTCCTCCCATTTTGACAGGCTATTCCCACATTTCTTGCACTAACAGGTTGAGAGGTATGGCTGTAGCACATGAAATGCTGGGCCAGAGAACAGCTATCTTTGGAATGGACTCCCACTCTCACTACAGAAGGTCATACTGGGCATGCTTCTACACTTAGAGAATTATAACCCATGTCTAAACCCACATCAGACTGTACAACTGTATTGTGCATATATGTTTTTGCATACAGACAGCTATGCACACCTTAACTGTTTCTACCAACACCCATCACACAGGACTACCCTCAGTAGTGGTGGCCCATATGTGCTATATCTGCATCTGTTGCGTATGATACACAAACAATGATAGAGATAGAGAGAGATACAGAGAGAGAGAGTAGGAGACACAGACAGAGAGTGAGTCATAGACAGAGACACCCTGAAAGGCATAGAGTGATGTCCTGCTGCAGACAGTCGCATACCAGTCATAACCAGTGACATGTGCCAGCATGAAGGTGAGCTTCATTGTGTAATAATAGTGAGGTAGGGGTTGTAATCTCACATTACCCACCTTTGTGTGTGTGTGTGTGTGTGTGTGTGTGTGTGTGTGTGTGTGTGTGTGTGTGTGTGGGTGTGTGTGTGTGTGTGTGTGTGTGTGTGTTTGTGTGTGTGTGTGTGTGTGTGTGTGTGTGTGTGTGTGTGTGTGTGTGTGTGTGTGTGTGTGTGTGTTTGAGTGTATATGTGTGTGTGTTTGTACATTAAAGTATTGTGAGGCCTTTCCCACCCAGTACCCTACCCATTTCTCTACTTTACAAGATCTGCTGATGTCATTCACCTTAGGAAGGACCTTTGGACACTTTTCAGCCCTTTAAGTTCTGTAGCACATGCAATAACTGTGTAACACTATAGTACAAATAACTAGATGGGTAGGGGTTCTAACCTCAGTTCTGGTCAATGTTTGTAAGTTTAAGTATTTTGAAGCCTTTCCCACCCAGTACAGTTCCCATTGCCCTACTTTAGAAGACCTGCTGATGTCATTCACCTTAGAAGTATCTTTGGACACTCTTCAGCCTTATAAGTTCTGTGGCATGTGTGATAACTGCTTAGCACTATACTGCAAATAACTAGATTGAAAAGGGTTATAATCACTGTCCTGGTAAATGTGTTTGTGTTTGTAGGTTAATGTATTTTGAAGCCTTTCCCACCCAGTACACTTCCCATTGCCCTGCTTTACAAGATCTGCTGATGTCATTCACCTTAGATTTACCTTTGGACAGTTTTTAGCTCTATAAGGTCTGTGACCTGTGCGATAACTGTATAACACTATAGTACAAACAACTAGACAGGTAGAGGATCTAATCTCAATACTGATGTTTGTGTGTGTGTGTGTGTGTGTGTGTGTGTGTGTGTGTGTGTGTGTGTGTGTGTGTGTGTGTGTGTGTGATGATGTCCATCATCTTAGAAGTACCATTGGACACTTTTCAGCCCTATAAGGTCTGTGAGGTGTGCAATAACTGTATAACACTATAGTAAAAATAACTAGATAGGTAGAGGTACTAATCTCAATACTGACAAGTGTGCGTGTGCTTTTGAGTAGTATCACAAACATGGAATCCACAAAGAAACAGTGACAGGGCAACACCAGAACACCAAAATAAATCCAATAAGAACAGTCTGCTCCAATATTAGATAAAATCACCATTTTATTAGGAAACACATACAAAATCATGAGTTTACCACTTTCATTCCCCACAGGAACTTCTTCAGAACTCAAATAATACAAAACCACTCAATAGTTAAATAGTATTTCAATAAAAACACACCCAACTAATTAACCATTAAAATTTCATCTAGAATTCAAATGCTTCAATTTTAAAAGTGAGCTAATGGATAATGCCTTGTTCAAACCTGGATACTGGGTTGCATTTAATCTAATCTGCCATTTTAATTCACAGATATCAAGATGTTCATTGACAACCCTACCCTGCATATCGTTCTCAGTCTTTGTCATAATAAGAAATCCAAAAGCATGATCAACATTAAAACTCATATGCCTATAGAGGGCATTAGCAATCTTTTGTTTTTTTGATATCTTGAAGATGCTGATATATATGGTCCTTTAACCTCCTAGAGGTCCTCCCCACAAAAAGCAGAGCATTGTTTACATTGGGCTAGATAGACCACATTTTACTACAACAACTATATTTGCCCTCTATTTTGTAAAGACTGTTCCTAACCTTAAAATCATTTCCACAAAGAATACTGGAGCATTGTACACAAGCACCACACTTTCTCATACCCAGATTCCCTGTATATTTTTGCCATACACACTTTTAAAATCAGTTTTTAAAGGACACTTCCTTTTTATAAATTATTGTGGGTTTGTTATCCAACTTCTGAAAGGCATTAACATCACCCCTAAAAATGTCCCAAATTTTTTCTAATGATATCTGCAATAGCCTGGTTATCCAAGCTGTAGGTAGAAACAAAGGCTTCTCCACTGCTCCAAAAAAAAGTAATATCAATCTACACCCCTTGGAGGTGATCAACCACTCTCTTAACAGAATTACCACAGTGAAGTATTGGTTGGAAATACTCACTTTCTCTTTTAATCTCCTCCACAAATTCAACTCGATAGCCCCTTTTAATAAACATGTTCAAAACTACTTCACACTCATGCTGGAACATGTCATATTCTGATACCATTCTTACTACTCTTACCAGCTGGCCTTTCACAACAGATTTCTTTTGATACATAGGATGCCAGCTGGTAAAATGTAAGTACGTATTGGAAAATGTTTGCTTCTGGTAAATAATTGAAACAAACCTGTCCTTTTCTTTATTTTTTTTAAATTTCTACATCCAAAAAAATAAATTTTATTCATATCCCGGTAGTTTGAAAAGCATAGAAAACCCACAGTATTGTTAATATATTGTAGAAATTCATTTAATTTTTTGGGGGTATCCTTCCATAGGATAGAAATACCATCCAAAATCCGGGCATAAATAACCCAACAATGTTAAAAATCACTATTGAGGACATACACATCCTCTAATTCAGCCTTAACATTGTTTGCAAATAGGGGGCACATACCGCCCCCATTGCTACACCAGTGGTTTGTCTATAATATTGTCCCTCAAAATGCAAAAAAAAATATTATTTAATACTGATTCCATTAAACTTGTTATAGCATTCACTCTCCAATTTTCTAGATGTAAACATTTGGTTAACTGATCTCCAAACCACCTTAACCCTACCTGGTGTGGAATCACTGAAAAAAGACTATGTACATCAATGGTCACAAATATTAATTCAGAATCATATCCTTTATGACTTAACTTACTTAGGAAATGCCATGAGTCCTTACATATTTGGTCTATCTTATCTAAACCATTTTTCAAACTAATATCCAAAAACGTTGCAATTGCAATAAAAACATTTTAGATCTAGCTCCATCCACAATTGGGTGAAAAGGGGGATTATTCATATTAGATTGAATAAATTCTAGCAACTGCAGATTTTGAATTATACATAAATTGAAATTCCCTTTCTGAAATTTGAACTTGCAACAGCATATCCTCTAACATACAATCAATTTTTAAGAATGCTACATTTATTTCATTCAAAGAAACCTCAGTATAGGTGTCTGTCATTAAATGTTGGTTCATAGCACTCAAATAATCAGAATGTTCCATGACAACCAGCCCTCCCCCTTCTCTGGTTTCATACCCCTTATTGTTGTATCCTTACTCATAGTATTCAATAGCTGTTTTTCATGTCTATTTAAGTTTTCAAAATTACATTGGCACACATTTTCCACAACCCGATGAGTATCAAGCTCACAAAACTTTTCAAAGTGTTGTACAATGTTATTGAATGGTGGAATAAAACAGCTAGGTCTCATTAACCTACCATCAGTGGTTGTTATTGTGCCATTCTGAAACCATAGAGACAAATTTATTTTATGGCAAAATAATTTTACATTGATTAATGTCTGTACTAAATCTGCCCTCCTAGTGGGTACATAAGACAATCATTTTGAAAGCAAATTAGCATGTCAGTTAGTTAATACTTTGGATGAATAATTGTAAATCCAAAAGTCATCTTCATCGTTTTTTACTGTTTGTAACACAGACTGTGAAGTATTCAGTCCTAAGAGATCACACTCAAGAGAAAACACCAACTGTGTTATCTTCTGTGCCATCCCTGCTGCTTCAGTTTTGCCCCCTCTCTCATGTACATCTCCTCCTCCCATTCCATTCTTTGAGAAAAATCCCTGTTCCTTAATCTTTCTGATCTCTGTACACCTGCATTTTCCAAAGGGACAGCCTCAGCTTCGGTCTCCAAACACTCAGTTGAATTCTCAGGGGGAGGGACTTCCATGATTCCATGCTCTCGATTGGTTGGTAAATGCTTGTTGCCCGAGAAACCAGATGGTTTTCGATATACAGTGTTTTTAGCATACAAATTCAAATCACGATTAATTGTCTTAATTTTCCTATTAAGAATGTCCTTGCATTGTTTGTCTGTATGATTTAATATATTGAAATAGTTCATTTTATAGCACTGAAAAATATCTTCCCAAACTTTTTTTATCTAGTTCATCAACTCTTTGAGAAAGTTTCTCCAGTTCTATAGTATTATATTTGACCATCACCCTCATAATATCACATCCAGCTCTGTCGAAAATCATATGAAGTTCTTTCACCATATCTAGTTTATCCGCTGCCCCATTTGGGTAGTGCCAAAGTCTTAGTCCTTTAGGCACACAACCAGCCTCAATCGATTTCATTAAATAACAATTTTCAACTGAATATTTTTAAAAGAAAACAAAGATGTAACAAGTGCCCATAACATTTCACTCACAGTCTGATGCCATTCACCATGCAAGTCAAAATTAATAGGAGCAACTTCCATTTTAAACCGGTTGACTTTCCAATCACTAAGAACCAGCATTGTACTAGAAATATCAGTATGTTCTTCTCTAACATTCACATTACTTGCTTGGGTAAGAGGAAATCCCAAGCTAAACACTGATGAACCTTGGCTTGGAATGATTAAACCAAACAGGCTAGATCATATAACTTGCCATACTTGCTCATTAATTTGCTGCAAAAGGTGTGTTAAATTCCCCATAGCATGTGCATAAGTTCTAGGAGTGGCTGCTGGGTTGAAACCACTGGTATCCAAACTGGTACCCTGATGAGGAGAGGACATTTCACCACAACCAGTAGTAAATCAAACACAAACCAGTAGTAAATCAAACACAAACAAGGAATCTACAAAGAGATCACAACAGGGCAGCACCAGAACACCAATGTAAATCCAATAAGAAAAGTCTGCTCCAATATTAGATAAAATCTCCATTTTATTAGGAAATGCATACAAAATCACGAGTTTAGCACTTTCATTGCCCACAGGAACTTCTTCAGAACTCAAATAATACAAAACCATTCAATAATTAAATAGTATTTCAATAAAAACACACCCAACTAATTAACCAATAAAATTTCATCTATAACTCAAATGCTTCAACTTTAAAAGTGAGCTAATGGATAATGCCTCATTCAAACCTGGATACTGGGTTGCATTTAATCTAATCTGCCCTTTTAATTCACAGATATCAAGATGTTCATCAACAACCCTACCTTGCATTTTTTTCTCGATCTTTGTCATAATAAAAAAATCCAAAAGCATGATCAACATTAAAGCTCAAATGCCTATAGAGGGCATTAGTATTCTTTTGTTTTTTGATATCTTGAAGAAACTCATATATACAGTCACTTAACCTCCTAGAGGTCTTCTCCAGTTCTATAGTATTATATTTGACCATCACCCTCATAATATCACATCCAGCTCTGTCGAAAATCATATGAAGTTCTTTTCACCATATCTAGTTTATCCGCTGCCCCATTTGGGTAGTGCCAAAGTCTTAGTCCTTTAGGCACACAACCAGCCTCAATCGATTTCATTAAATAACAATTTTCAACTGAATATTTTAAAAGAAAACAAAGATGTAACAAGTGCCCATAACATTTCACTCACAGTCTGATGCCATTCACCATGCAAGTCAAAATTAATAGGAGCAACTTCCATTTTAAACCGGTTGACTTTCCAATCACTAAGAACCAGCATTGTACTAGAAATATCAGTATGTTCTTCTCTAACATTCACATTACTTGCTTGGGTAAGAGGAAATCCCAAGCTAAACACTGATGAACCTTGGCTTGGAATGATTAAACCAAACAGGCTAGAACATATAACTTGCCATACTTGCTCATTAATTTGCTGCAAAAGGAGTGTTAAATTCCCCATAGTGTGTGCATTAGTTCTAGGAGTGGCTGCTGGGTTGAAACCACTGGTATCCAAACTGGTACCCTGATGAGGAGAGGACATTTCACCACAACCAGTAGTAAATCAAACACAAACCAGTAGTAAATCAAACACAAACAAGGAATCTACAAAGAGACCACGACAGGGCAGCACCAGAACACCAATGTAAATCCAATAAGAAAAGTCTGCTCCAATATTAGATAAAATCCCCATTTTATTAGGAAAAGCATACAAAATCATGAGTTTAGCACTTTCATTGCCCACAGAAACTTCTTCAGAACTCAAATAATACAAAACCACTCAATAATTAAATAGTATTTCAATAAAAACACACCCAACTAATTAACCAATAAAATTTCATCTATAACTCAAATGCTTCAACTTTAAAAGTGAGCTAATGGATAATGCCTCATTCAAACCTGGATACTGAGTTGCATTTAATCGAATCAGCCCTTTTAATTCACAGATATCAAGATGTTCATCAACAACCCTACCTTGCATTTTTTTCTCGATCTTTGTCATAATAAAAAAATCCAAAAGCATGGTCAACATTAAAACTCAAATGCCTATAGAGGGCATTAGTATTCTTTTGTTTTTTGATATCTTGAAGAAACTCATATATACAGTCACTTAACCTCCTAGAGGTCTTCCCCACATAAAACGTGGGGCATTGTTTACATTGGGCTAGGTAGACCCACTAGGAGGGCAGAATTAGTACAGACATTAATTGATTTAAAATTGTTTTGCCGTAAAATAAATTTGTCGGTATGGTTTCAGAATGGCACAATAACAACCACTGATGGTCGGTTAATGAGGCTTAGCTGTTTTAATCCACCATTAAATAACATTATAGAGCAATCTGAAAAATTTTGTGAGCTTGATATTCTGCAGGTTGTGGAAAATATGTGCCAATGTAATTTTGAAAACTTGAATAGACATGAAAAACAGTTATTGAATAATAACAAAAAACAAAGCTCCGTTCAGACAACAGGAAAAGTCTTTAATTAACAATGCATAAAATCCAACCACATTAAGCGCTTTCGTCTGCACAAAGCAGACTTCTTCAGAATAATGAATCAACAGTGCCTCTTGTTTTTATACAATTCATAACCCCAACAATTATTCAATAATTGATAAATTGATTAAAACAATCAAATTAAAACTTTTTTTATGCAAGATGGGTTCACAAACATGGTTAACCGCTTAGTGTTTGGTGCATTCTTAAAACTACCAAGTAAGGTGCAGCTATACTAAAAATATTTACACATATATTAGTCTTTATGTGTTGTGTGCATTTGAATGTATAATTTTGAATGTGTGTTAAAAATAATCTAATTAATTCATATTATAGTGTGTGTTTTGATATATTTTTTGAAAAAATGTGAGTAATTTGGCAAAGTCTAGAAAAATAGATTGTATCTCTAATCAAGGTGCCAGAAAATTTTAGTTGTTATAATTGTGGGACAACCTTAAAGTAAAATAAAATAAAATAATGTAGTTGATTTTTTAATATGTAATTTTTTAACATGTATTTATTGTAATTTATATTATCTTGGTTTATATCAATATATAGGGTTTTAAAATTCATTATTTTATTGGTGTACACTGTCTTGATATCAACTACATTATTTTATTTTATTTTATTTTAAGGTTGTCCCACAATTATAACAACTAAAATTTTCTGGCACCTTTATTAGAGATACAATTTATTTTCTTAGACTTTGCCAAATTACTCACATTTTTTCAAAAAATATATCAAAACACACACTATAATATGAATTAATTAGATTATTTTTAACACACATTCAAAATTATACATTCAAATGCACACAACACATAAAGACTAATATATGTGTAAACATTTTTTAGTATAGCTACACCTTGGTAGTTTTAAGAATGCACCAAACACTAAGGGGTTAACCATGTTTGTGAACCCATCTTGCATAAAAAAAGTTTTAATTTGATTGTTTTAATCAATTTATCAATTATTGAATAATTGTTGGGGTTATGAATTGTATAAAAATAAGAGGCACTGTTGATTCATTATTCTGAAGAAGTCTGCTTTGTGCAGACGAAAGCGCTTAATGTGGTTGGATTTTATGCATTGTTAATTAAAGACTTTTCCTGTTGTCCGAACGGAGCTTTGTTTTTTGTTATAGTTTGGCTACTACTTCTTTTGTGCTTGGAGTTATTGAATAATGTAAGTAAGGATACAACAATAAGGGGTATGACACCAGATAAGGGAGAGGGCTGGTTGTCAGGGAACATTCTGATTATTTGAGTGCTATGAACCAACATTTAATGACAGACACCTATACTGAGGTTTCTTTGAATGAAATAAATGTAGCATACTTAAATTCTGATTTGTATGTTAGAGGATATGCTGTTGCAAGGTCAAATTTCAGAAAGAGAATTTCAATTCATGTGTAATTTAAAACCTGCATTTGACAAATTTTTTTGCATACCCCAAATTCATTCTAATATGAATAATCCCCCTTTTTGTCCAGTTAAGGATGGAGCTAGATCTAAAATGTGTTTTATTGCAAAGTTTTTGGATATTAGTTTTAAAAATGGTCTAGATAGGATAGACCAAATATGTAAGGACTCATGGCATTTCCTACAAAGATAGTGACTCTCCACTAAAACTTAACTTTTAGACAGGTAAAACTTAAGTTACCTACTCTCACATCTAACTCCTCTAGTGCACACTGCAGTGTTTAGGATAAACCATTGTTTTCATTTTACCTTTAAGCATCTCTTGCAAGACCACCAGTTATTGTAGAGGCAACATTCTGTCTCTCAGTAGTCATCTTGGGATTAGTGCTTCTAGAAGGAGTACAGTTACATTATTTCCTGGAGACTGCTGATCACCAGAAAGCTTAATAACTGCTTTATAGGTGACAGCTTAGAATATGTGCTTATATTCTGATCCTGGTGAGAGTAGGAGCAGAGTGCATTGATTCCTGACTCTTTCTGGTTGGAGAGTGAGTGTCTGTGCTTAACATACCTGATTGGTCTGGTTGCTATTCGAGGCATTTACCAGAAAAAGGCTACAAGCCTGCAGACCCTTGCATCATATGGGATCCCCAAACAGGCCATGGCCTGCTTCTCTTCTTGGGATTGGTACTAAAAATAGCTAGTTTTAGCTAGAACTAGCCAGTTTTTTAGTTTCAAATTACTACAACACTCGACTTTCCTCACTTGTCAAGAGGAAAACAGTTCTTGGTACTTAAATTAATAAGCACCTATCCAGGCATATCCATAGGTCAGCTCCTGGTGTTTTCTCCTGTCCACCTGATGAATCTGGGCATCTTGGGGCAATGTAGCAATTGCTTCATGTTCATGGACAACACTCTCCTCCTACCACCCAACACTACAACCTGTGAGAGATGCACTTATATAGCCAAATTGGAAACCAAGCTCTCTCCAGCCAAGACTGGACTAGACAGTCAAGAGGAAAAGGTTAAAAACTGTACCACACCACACTCAACACATAGTCCTTCAAAACCCACACATAGAAACACAAAACACACATCCACATGCATGGAGGGTCTCAGTAAAAATCTGTCCAAGCAACAGAGATCTCCCAAGCTGAAATGCAGACAATGACCACCTCTCAACACTACCCAAATGACAAATAGCCCACAAAGTCAGTGTATCACTCAACCTCAGCCCATAAGGCAAAACAGTGTACCCAACACACTAGTCATAGGTGACTCTATAGTCAGGCACACTGATGTCCCACTCACCAGGCTAAACAAGGAGAAAATTACAGTCAGCTGCCTGTCAGGTGCCAGAATCCACCACATAATGCATGCACTCAGGTCACTCCACAACAAGTACAAATACAACTCTGTCATTGTCCATGTAGGTCTGAATGACCTGAGATGTACCTCCCTGGGACTACATGAAAAGAAACATGGAGGAGCTCTTGGATCTTGTGGCCCAGGCAGGTATGAACCTAGCCCTGAGTAGCATCCTGCATCGTCCAGAGTGATACCACAGTACAAGGACAGAAGGATTGACTTCAACAATTGGCTAAGCTTCTGGTGTCTTTCTAAGAGGATCCAGATTGGGATTGGTATTGTGTGCTTGGGATGACATCGTTGACAGAACACATTGCTTTGGCAGAGATGGCTTGCACCTGTAGCCCCTGGGATTCTGGATACTGACTAAGGGTCTTGCCACCCCTACAGTGCCTTTTTACGCAAGGTTCACATGCTAAATTCACCACAGTAACAGGTACAAGCAAGCAAACTCTGAGGGCAATGCTACTCAATGCTAGAAGTCTAAACCTCAAAATGCACTCACTTGAGGAACTCTGTAAAGTGGAGAACATTGACATCTGTGCATTGACAGAGACCTGGTTCAAGGCTCCAGAGAGCACCCCTGCATTACCAGGCTATAATTCATACCACACCTTTCGGCCACCTTACCTGAACGGAAACACTAAATGTGGAGGCATGTCCATATTCGTTAAGGAAATCCACACCTCCAGGCTAGTTGCTCAACATAATGCATCCAAAATTATCCAAGTGCAACTAACACTGGGCAAGACTGTAATCCAGGTTGTAGCTTGTTACAGATCCCCCACCATGCCCCAGGATTCCCACTGTTCATTTCTTAAGATACTGGAAAATATTAAGGTACAACCCAATATCTTAATTATGGGCGATTTCAACTACCCCACCATCAACTGGGAAAACTACTCATGTACAAACTCATTCACTCAACGTTTTCTGGAATTCATAATTCCAATGCCTTCTTGTCCACACCCCCACCAGGGGCAGCAATATCCTGGACCTGGTCATTACCAATATGGGTAACTGGTGTTCCATGCCAGAGGTCAACTCTTCTCTGGTCAGATCCAACGACAAGCTAATCACCCTAGACATCCATATCCGACCCCACCCCCCATTAAGGAAACTACAGTCAAAAACGACTCCAAAGCCAACTTCATGCTTCTTAAGACAGAAGTGACAAACTTCACGACACCCATGTAGATGGAAAATAGAGGTATGACAGCTGAATCTTACACAAATGCACCGTATAAGCACATACACGAGTGCCTGGATTGTGCCATCCTCAACAGAACCAAGACGCTATCCTCCAAAATAAGGAAGACAATATGGTGGTCCCCTACCATAAACAAACTCTACAACAGAAGGAAGAAGCTGTTGCAAAAAAGAGTAAAATCCCAAGATTGGAGGAACTCCCTGGTCAGCTTCAGCAAGAAGCTGAGATCCCTCAGAAAATCCTCCAAAGCCAGTTATGAAAATAAAATTGACACTGATTCCAAAGACAACCACAAAGCATTCTACAGCTATGTCAGGAATCTCAATGGCAACACTCAGATCTGCTCCGAGCTACAGCACAATGGCACTAAATATACAGAACTAACCGATATTGCCAACATCCTGGCAGATAGGTTCAGTGCTAACTTTACCCCCCCTCTCACCCTCCAAAGGGCCCATCTTAGTACTGGAAGAATGCAAAGCTCCTGTAATCACAGATGAACAAGTAAAGACCGCACTCTCCAAAGCCAAGAACACAACATCCATGGGACCAGACAACATCCCAGGCTGCATACTGTATGAACTACAGAATGAACTGGCACCCCACCTAAGTACTATGTTCAATCATAGCCTCACCTCAGGCTATGTGCCTATTGAATGGTGCACAGTGACGGTTATTCCACTCCACAAAGGGGGTGCCAACATGGACCTCGGAAACTACCACACCATTAGCCTGATGAGGCTGTTCTGCAAGGCCATGGAACATATAATCTTGGAGCTTATAAACAAAGACATAGGTAACCTCCAAACCCTGGACCCCACTTAGTTTGGGTTTGTAAAAGGTAGATCATGTATACTAAACCTGATTGACTTCTTTGAAACAGTCACTAGATCCGTAGATGAGGGCAAGGTAGTGTACACAGCCTATCTTGACCTTGCTAAGGCTTTCAATACCATACCCCACTCTGGAATTATAGACACGCTCACTAAACTGGGCATAACTCCCTATGTCATAAGATGGGTGGCTAGCTGGCTCACTGACAGTAAAAGTAGCCATCTCCAAGTCCGACTTCAGACCAGTGATGAGTGGAGTGCCACAGGGTTCGGTCCTGGTTCCTCTCCTGTTCTGCATCTACTTCTCTAAAGTGCAGGCCAACACAGAAGGTCTTTGGCTAACAAAGTTTGCAGATGACTGCAAACTGGGAGCCATAAAAGAATCACCTAATGGTGTAGACATTCTACAAAAGGACCTCCCAGAGACAGATGCTTGGTGTCAAAGTCATGGCCTCAAGCTCAATGCCAAGAGGTACCCATGAACTACCACATAGGCGGTAGCTCACTAAGCACTGAAAGTGTGATAAGAGACCTCGGGACACAGGTGAACAGTAGTCTCTCCTTTGATAACCACATCACCACAGTAGTCATAAAATCCTTCTATGTGACACACCTCATCAAAAAAGGGTTCTCCTCTAGAAAAAAGGAGGTCATTGTTCCTCTCTATTCATCCCTCATTAGACCCATTATAGAGTACAATGCCCCATTTGGCATGCATCTCGCAAGACACCTACAACAATTGGAAAGGCCACAGAAATACCTGACTAAGAGGAATACCGGCCTCAAACAAATGCCATAAGCAGACCGTCTCAAAAAACTCCAGCTCTACTCCATCGCATATCGTCTACTCAGAGGCGATCTCTGCCTAACATACAAAGTTATGTCAAACCCGGAGCTGTTGGTCATGCTACACTTAAAGAAATCCCAGTCTCTCTAAACCACACACTCCAGAGACCTAAACCTTGTCACCACAATAAACAGAACATGCTGGAGGGATAGAGTCCTGTCCCAGAGACTTCCCATACTCTGGAACAAACTACCCATTCATGTCAAGCAAAGCTCCTCAATGGCCCTCTTTAAGAAAAATCTTGACGACTGGATGGGAAATAGAAAATTCACCCTGGGGATCACTTCTGCAGCACTGCTTGACAGGGGCACAGGAAAATAATTTTCTTGGGTGGTGAAAGTCAGGGAACATTTTTGGTTAGGCTTTTATAGGCCCCAGGGCCGATATCCTTGTATATACCTATGAACATATGATCCTAAGCAAGTTAAGTGTAGGATATGATTCTGAATTAATATTTGTGACCACTGATGTACATAGTATTTTTCAGTGATTCTGCATCAGATAGGTTGTAAGGTGGTTTGAAGATCAGCTGACCAAATGTTTACACCTAGAAAATTGGAGAGTGAATGTGACAAGTTTAATGGAATCAGTATTACATAATAATTTTTTGCATTTTGAGGGACAATATTATAGACAAACCACCAGTGTAGCAATGGGGGAAGGCATGTGCCCCCCATTTGCAAACTATGTTATGGCTGAATGGAAGGATTTGTATGTCCTCAGTAGTGATTTTAAATACTGTTGGGTCATTTATACCCGATTTTTGGATGACATTTGTATCCTATGGAAGTATGCCCCCAAAAATTAAATGAATTTCTACAATATATTAACAATATAGTGGATTTTCTATGCTTTTCAACCCATTGGGATATGAATAAGATTATTTTTTGGATGGGGAAATTAAGAAAGATAAAGAAAAGGATAAGTTTGTTTCAAATATTTACCGGAAGCCAACATTTTCCAGTACGTACTTACATTTTACCAGCTGGCATCCTATGTATCAAAAGAAATCTGTTGTGAAAGGCCAGCTGGTAAGAGTAGTAAGAATGATATTGGGATATGACATGCTCCAGCATGAGTGTGAAGTAGTCTTGAACATGTTTATTAAAAGGGGCTATCCGACTGAATTTTTGGAGGATATTAAAAGATAAGTTATGATTAAAAGAGAAAGTGGGTATTTCCAACCAATACTTCACTGTGATAATTCTGTTAAAAGAGTGATTGTTCATGCCCAAGAGGTGCAGATTGGTGGTACTTTTTTTCAGAGCAGTGGAAAGACTTTGTTTCCACCTTCATCTTCTTCTTATTTCGGCTGCTTCCATTAGGGGTCGCCACAGCAGATTAACTATTTCCATTTCACTTTGTTTCCACCTACAACTTGGATTGCCAGGCTATTGCAGCTATCATTAGAAAAAAATTGGGACATTTTTAGGGGTGATGCTAATGCCTTTCAAAAGTTGGGTAACAAACCTACAATAGTTTATAAAAAGGACATGTCCTTTACAAACTGGCTTCAAAAGGATGAATGGCAAAAATATACAGGGAATTTGGGTATGAGAAAGTGTGGTGATTGTGCACAATGCTCCACTATTCTTTGCGGAAGTGATTTTAAGGTTAGGAACAGTCTTTATAAAACAGAGGGCAAATATAGTTGTTGTAGTAAAAATGTGGTCTACCTAGCCCAATGTAAACAATTCCCCACGTTTTATGTGGGGAACACCTCTAGGAGGTTAAGGGACTGTATATATGATCACCTTCAAGATATCAAAAAACAAAAGAATAGTAATGCTCTGTATAGGCATTTGAGTTTTAATGCTGATCTTGCTTTTGGATTTTTTATTATGACAAAGATCGAGAAAGATATGCAAGGTAGGGTTGTTGATGAACATCTTGATATCTGTGAATTAAAATGGCAGATTAGATTAAATGCAACCCAGCATCCAGGTTTGAACAAGGCATTATCTATTAGATCACTTTTAAAATTGAGGCATGTGAGTTCTAGATGAAATTTTATTGGTTAATTAATTGGGTGTGTTTTTATTGAATTACTATTTAATTACTGAGTGGTTTTGTATTATTTGAGTTCTGAAGAAGTTCCTGTGGGGAATGAAAGTGCTAAACTCATGATTTTCTATGCATTTCCTAATAAAATGTTGATTTTATCTAATACTGGAGCAGACTGTCCTTATTGGATTAACATTGGTGCTCTGGTGCTGCCCTGTCGCAGTCTCTCTGTGGATACCATTTTGATGCCTGTTCCAACCAGTACTCTTCCCATTGCCCTACTTTACAAGGCCTGCTGATGTCATTCACCATAGAAGTACCTTTGGACACCCTTCAGCCCTATAAGCTCTGTGGCACTTGCAATAATGGCATAACCCTATAATACAGACAAGTAGGGGTTCTAATCTCAATACAGACAATCCTACTACTGTGTGTGTGAAGCATGTCTCTTGTGGCATTTCTTTAAAGAGCCTGTTGATGGCATCCACCTTACAGGCACAGCCACACATTTTCTAACACAATGGCACTGTAGCACATGCAATAGTCACATCAGTCTGCATTGTACATAACTAGAGATCGTCATCTAATAGGAAAAGTGTCAACTCTGTGTGCATGTGCATTTCAATGCAGCTGTGTGTCTGTGTTTCAGATGGCTATACCATTTTAAGGGACAGTGAACCCACCATTGGCAATCCTAACAGCCCCTGCAATTGTCAACCACTTAATAGCAGTGGCAGACACTGCAACACTATAGTAGCTCTGTCGTCTTTGTGTTATGTATACAACAGTATCATTTGTACAACTAGGCAGGTTGAGATTCTGCTATCAGCAAGGGCAGGTCATGAGTGTGCATGTGTGTGTGTGTGTGTGTGTGTGTGTGTGTGTGTGTGTGTGTGTGTGTGTGTCTATGTATGTGTGTACATCCCCTTGCAGCAGTCTACCTAAGTTATGGCCAACAACATACCTCTCAACCCTGCACAACCTTCACATATTGCTGTGCCATGCATAGAAAGTAGATACCAGAACAGGATGTGCATTTGAATTTACTTTCCAAAATGTATGTGTCTTTACATGACAATATATCTTATCAATCTGCAGTGTTAGTCTGCCATGATTTTCCAACAGTTTGCCAGAAAACCACAATTTTATGACAGATGGAAAGAAAGTATGTGTCAGACATCAGGGCAATCTGAAGACATATGCAGAGGTGACAAGTATAGCCACCCTCTGTACCATCCTGCAGGTTGCAGTCAATGTTTGGCAATGTGTGACCTGTGACTACAACTGAAACAGTAAAAAGGTCCAAAGAGTGTAGGACAACAAAAATGTCATACAGTTTTGTACTGATTGCATACAGCAGTTATTGCACAGCAGAAGCAACTCAATGTTATAACAAATAGTGTAAGCTAAGGTAATGCCACCTAAAGAAGGTGTCACAGTAGCAAATCAGAGGAAGTCCTGTGTGTTGCACTTGCCATGGGCATGGTATGTCTTGCCAACTGTCACATTACTACAAGTCGTGTCTCACACTCCACATTTGATAATGCCGCAAAGCCATTCTATGTCACCTATGTGTGTGCAATATGTAGACATGTGAAGGCCCTGTGACTACCTGGTGCACCCAATAACTCACAAGTATATAGGCACAAATGCTAATTGGTTCCATCCACATATGTAGATATAGCTTAAGGCTATGTGAACTTTAAGTATTTTGCAGTCTTTTATTGAGCCACAAACTGCTGTTAACACACTGTAATGAGTCATACAGTGGGTATGGAATGCTCTCAAGGTCCTAGCCTCAAGCTGTATGTAGACAACAGTGACAGTATGCCATACAGCAAGTACATATCCACACTTTGTCTCACATCAGCACCAACTCCATTAACACACAGACTGTGATGACAGGCCTGCTACCCCAGGATGGCAACAAAGTTGCATTCAGGCAACAGGTATTGGCAGTCATCAGGAATTGCCTGTATGTGATTCACCACATAGGTAAAGGGACCACATCCAGCCAAAAGGTGGACATTACCTCTGAATAGTCCTCAGTCAGTAAAACAATACATTAGCAGTATGGCCAGTCTGCTATGCACCTATGCAGACATCTGCAGAATCTGTAAAGGCTATGTTAACACCCACAAAGGTCAGCCATGTCCCTCAACACCTGTTTCATGCAGACAGCTTGTAATCAGTACTGGCCCAATGGTTACCGGTCAGGTTGTCCACAGGTGTCTGAGACATGCCAAGATGGCAATGTTGTGCTCAGCCCTTCAACAGCTGCCCCATGTACAAGAGTATGACTCCATGTGCATTACGCACACAAGAGGCCTGACTCGCATATGAGATAGAAGACACACATGCTGTAGAGTCAGGTTTGCCTACCAGAGGCTGCCCTATGTCAGGAATACACTCCCCAAACATGTCAAACACACTACCATGCATACCCTCATCAGCTGCAACAAGGTTGGGTGCATGGGAAAGAAAAACATCTGTCCCTGGGGTTCAACCAGTGTCCAGCAATGGCAGGGACAACAAGTGCTGATGGCTAATTCTGTTGGGGATAATGTAATTGCTAGGCTTGTGAGAGTCCCAGAGCTATTACTGTAGTAACCTCCTCTGTATCTATGAACCTGTGGTCCGACAGAACACCCAGGTGACATGTATGAAGGCTAGATAGCTGTGTCAAGGGGTATGTATGCAAGGTCACACTGTCTGCCCCCATTGTCACTCACACACTGTGAAATGCATACACCCCTTGTAAACATGTACATATTCAGCCATACCTTGGCAATGAAAAGGTCACTGGTGTTTCCACTCTACCATACTCAGCTGTGGTAATGTCATCAGCTCTGCAGGCTGTACACAAACAGACACCTGGAACAGAAACAGAATAAGGTATGTGAGACAACAGTCAGTCAGCATTACTAACAGCAATAATGCATCATGGCAGAAAGTTACATACACTTCAATGTGTGCCCATGACAATTGCCAACAGACAGCACCTTACACAGCATAACATTACAACACTGCACTATATTCACCCTGTGCATCAGACCCATATTAGCATGTCCCTGCATTGATGGTATGGATAACAGGGATGTAGCACAGTATCATCATATTCACAAGGTGTGGTGTGGGGTTGCCAGAGGCCTAGGCTGGGCCATACAGTTGACATAATGTGTGTTTGTGTGTCTGGGTGTTGGTGTTCAACTGGGCCATGGAGAGGAGCTGTGTGTGCCTGGTGGTGACTTGCCTGTGACAGTGATGTGTGAGTGTTTGCATGCATACAATCAAGCCATGTGGTTGCCCTACACAAGGGTATGTTGGACAGCTGTGGACCATACATGGCAGGATGTACAGCTCAACATATCTGGCCATGGGCATGGAAACCTGGTTCTGCCAGGAGTGTCACTGGCACCACCAGGCACAAAGCTTTCTGTGATGGTGATTGCTGTCTGCTGGATCAATGTCCCTCACAGGACTGGTCAGGACCACATGCCCATGGCTTGCTATGCTGTCATGTGGACAGCACCCTCACTTCAGTAGTGATGCTGGTACTGCCACTATGGGAGTATGAATATGCATGGCCACATGGGCTCTCAGCAGATATTGTTGCTGACCTATGTCCACATGTTCAACACCCTACTCCCACAACATGCTCAAGTACAGACATTGCATGGTTGAGCACTGCCAATGTCTCACCCCACTGTCTATCCATGACATCAGCAAAATGATGTACTGCATCAGCAATGCCATGGAGGTCGTCACAAATGGTGGGAAGTGCTGCATTGATGACCCTGAGCATCTGTCTGGTGTGTTCAGAACATGCCTGTGCCTCCATGATGGACCAAAACATGCATTGGGTGACACCTGTTGTGACACCTCTGACAGGGGCTGGATGGGCAGCAGTCCTCCTTCGAGCCTCCTTTGAGCACCCCTGTCAATCTGCCTGTGTGGGACCTTGCCAGTTCTCTGGCTATGGCTAGTGTCTACACTGACAGTTGCCATAGTCACCACACCAGCTTGTCCAATGCTACCACCCTCTGACTATCCATTATCTGTTGCTGCTGGGACTAGGTATGTGTGGGCATACTGACCATGTGTGCAGACATTGTGGTTGAAAGTGGGATATCAACCAATGGCACATATTCAGCCCCCAACAACCCCACCTGTGCCTCACTATGACCACCATCATCATCAGTGTCTGGTAAGACCCTGACATCAGGTTTTGAGGGGGAGAGACCCCAATCCCCATGTTCACCTGTGAGGGGAAGACAACATATGTAAATTACTACCTACACTGTAATGTTTGCTGATCCATACAAACACACACACACACACACACACACACACACACACACACACACACACACACACACACACACACACGTGAGGTGGCACAAAGCCATTATACAGACCACACTTTCTGAATGATGACATGCACGACACACAATCAGACCACAACAGATGCACTCTGGACAGGCCCTCAACAACATGCAGTGCAGCTACATCCAGTTAATGTTGCTACTACTATACACCTCTGAGATATGTGAAAAGTGGTGGTATGTGATGGACCTTCACATAACACACAGTGCACCTGTGTACACAATATTAATGTACTTCTGTAGAGCACATTGGCAACAGCTATACAAACATCCATGCCAATATGTTACAACTCTTGCGAACTGGCTCCTGTGATGACCAATGTGATGCACCGCAGTTAACCCCACCGAAGGTGAACATGCACATATTGCAATATGGCCAAGTGTAACAGTTGTGTGCATGGAAAAGTGCCTGCCCTTAACATGCCTAGCGTATTGGTTAGCCAAAACAAGACAGTTCCACACTCACCAGCTTCACCTTGCTGTTTCCCAGCCAGACCAGAGGGACCTATGTAGTTGTGGGGGAGAGGTATTGTCAGCACACACACAAAACTACCTTCCTCGAACTATACTACTGATCTAATCAGCGTATCCTATAATTAAAAAGATCATCTCTACTTGACTCCAAGTAGACTATTCTCTATCTGTTAAACGTAGCACTTGCTCCTACAGTACTTATTACCTTGATACGGCACTCTTGTCATAGATAGTACCCCAAAAGGCAACCCCCATTTCTCGGTCACCCGTCCCCGAATCTTTTTAAAGTTTTTTGTCTATTCCTTCTAGCATGTCGAGGGATCAGTTGCTAGTGTCCTCTCCTGCTCAGCTGGTGAACCTGGGAATATTGAGGCAATGTTACAATTGCCTCATGTACACAGACAACCCTCTCCTCCTCCCACAAAACACAAATACATGCGAGAGATGCAACTATACGGCCAAACTGGAGGCTGAGCTCTCTCAACATAGGACTGGCAAGACCAGTCAGGAGGAGAAGGTTACCACACACACTATAGACCCAGTCTCACATATTACCATTACAACCTCAAATCATACACATAAACACACAAAGACATACTCGAGGGGCTGATCAAAAATCTACCAAAACAGCAGAGGCCACCAAAGCAGACACCCAAACAACCACCACCTCAGAACACAACACCTGCAACACATAGACCTCACAGTCAGAGTGTCAAACAGTCACAGCCCTTAAGGCCAAACACAATGCCAGACACACTAGTCATTGGTGACTCCATAGTCAGACACACTGACGTACCAGACTGAGTAAGGAGAAGGTCACAGTAAGCTGCCTGTCTCAACAGCAGGTACAAATATGATTCAGTCATTGTCCACGCTGGTGTAAACGACCTGAGGACTACATGAAAAGAGACATTGAGGAGCTCCCTGATTATGTAGCCCAGACAGGTATGACCCTGACCTTGAGCAGTATCCTACCTTCACCAAGAATGATGCCACAATACAAAGATAAGATGATCAGCTTTAACAATTGGCTTAAACACTGGTGTCATTCAAAGGGGATCCAGTGTCTGTCTGCCTGGGATGACATGCTGGACAAGCCACGCTGCCGGCTTGCACCTGTCACCTGGGATTCCGGATATTGGCAAAGGCTCTTGCCACCCCATAGTGCCTTTTTAGGCAGGCTCAAATTCTAAACCTACCACCCTAGAACACAAAAAGGAAAAACTAAGGGTAATGCTGCTCAATGCCAGAAGTCTAAATCTCAAAATGCACGCACTCGAGGCCCTTCTCAGTATGGAGAACATCGATGTCTGTGCTGTGACAGAAACCTGGTTCAAGGCTCCTGCGAGCACCCCAGCTATCAGGTTTTACCTCATATCATGCGTTCGACCCCAAAATCTGGACAATACCAAGAAAGGAGGGGGTATCCATATTCATCAAGGACACCTCAAGACTGGAGACCATCCAGGTGCAATTAACCATAGGCAAGACTGCTCTGCAAATTGTAGCATGTTACAGGCCACCCTCACAAACTCAGGAACCTCACATGGCCTTCCTGAAAACACTAGAGGGATAAATGTATCACCAAACACCATCATACTAGGTGACTTCAATTACCCTAATATAGACTGGGAACACTACTCAAGCCCAAACACCCTAGCCCAAAAGTTCCTGGAATTCATAAACTCAAATGCCATGGAACAACTAGTCACCATCCCCACAAGAGGAGATAACATACTTGATCTCATCATCACGAACATGGGAGCACAATGTTCAACAGTGTACCCTCACTGGTGAGATCAGACCACAAACTAATCTGGCTGGAGGTCCTCATCCCACCCCACCTGAAATAAAAAGACCACAGTAAAGAACTTCTCAAAGCCGACTTCACACTTCTAAAGACTAGTGTGGTCTCTACCAGCACCTGCAGGACTGCATGGATAAGGCAATCCCAAAAAAAACAAAGACTCTTTTGTACCAAAGGGCAGCGTCCGTCTGGTGACCCCCAGCCATAAAAAACAAACTCACAAAAGGAGGAGGCTACTACAAGATAGAGCAAAAAAAAAAAAAAAGAAAAGGTTTGATCACTATAATACTAGTAAAAACTAAGAGCTCTCATAAAATCATCCAAAGCAAATTTAAAATAGCTAAAGACTCAAAAGACAATCATAAGGCCTGAAACCTGGGAGGAAACTCCAGATACTGCTCAGAGCTAGTTCAAATGATGTGAAGATTACTGATCCTACAGACATTGCCAACATACTGGCTGACAGGTTCAGTGCCCCCAAACATCTCCAGCGCAAGTGAGAACTGCTCTCTGTGTGCTCCATGAACTCAATGAGGAATTAAACCCACAGCTAGGACAGCTGTTTAATCAAAGTCGACAAGCCTTATCTGCAAAGCCATGGAGAGGATCATAATGGACCTCATAAATAAAGACATAGGGAATTTGCAGACTTTGGATCCAAAAGGCAGATCATGCCAAAGCCATTGATGAGGAAAGGCAGTCCATACAGCCTACCTCGATCTGGCTAAGACTCAAAGCCTGTCACAAGTGGTGTCCCACATTGTTTGGCATCTACTTTCTGAAGTACAAGCAAACACAGGAGGGTTATGGCTGACAAAGTTTGCAGATGACTGCAAACTACATCTGACACAGATATCCTTCAGAAGGGTCTCACAGAACGGGATAACTGGTGCCAGAGCCAAAGTTAAATGCCAAAATGCATAGTCATACCAAATAGGTGGCAATCCACTGAGCACAGAAGAAGTTATCAGGGACCTGGGGACCCAGGTTGATAGTAGTCTGTCATTCGACACCCATGTAGCTAAAGTAGTTAGGAAGACCTTCTACATTGCCCACCTTATCATGAAGGGATTCTCATCTAGATCAAGGGAGGTCATAGTCTCCTTTACTCATCACTCATCAGACCAATGATTGAGTACAATGCCCCATTCGAATGTATCTGACCCGACACTTGCAGCAGCTGGAGAGGCCACAAAAGTTCCTCACCAAAAGGATAAAGGGTCTCAAAATCTGTCCTATGCTGCCCGACTGAAAGAACTCCAGCTCTATTCAGTCAGAGGTGACCTTTGCCTAACATACAAGGCCATGTCAAACCCAGATTTGATGAATATGCTTCACCTCAAAAATCTAGATCCATCAGAGCCACAAGGGCGGAGACTTAAACCTTGACACGGCTAGGATAGATTCATCACCCAAAGACTCCTATGCTGTGGAACAAAATACATGTGAGGCAGAGCACTGGCCTTGTTCAAGAGAAATCTTGACCAATGGATGGGAGATGGATTACCTCAGTGTCACTGCTCAACAGAGGCACAGCAAAATAATGGGTATAGTTCCCATACTGGCAGATAGCCTAGTATGAACCTATGAACCTATGAACCTATGTGGCATTGGTACAGGATAATATGTGCATTTATGAACATGTACAGTACAAGCTGTGATACCAGCCTGTGCATTATAAAACCCCACCCACAAATGCAGTTTGACCTGACATATGCATCCAGGTATGCAAAGGCTGCCACTATGAATGTTACAGCATTGATGTGATGACTAATGGTGCCTTTCCTGGATGCTCCTCAGCTGTTGATTCTGTGGCACCCACCTCCATGACATATGTGGTGATATATTCCTGGCAGGTGGTGGCTGCACCAAGGTTGGTGAGGAAGTCCTCTGTGGGTGTCAGTGATGCTTCTGTCGCAGGCCCTTCACCAGTGCCAGCACGGTCCCTGGCCACAACTGCAGCCCTTTGCTGTGTGTTGTGTATTACGTCTGTGGCACTGTGTCAGACCTGTTCATAGCTCCTGCAGTGGTGTGCAATGTTGTTGACGGTCCCCACCAGTTCTGCCCACAGGGCATTGTGTTCCTGCATGTGCTGCAGTCTCCTCCCCAACCTGTGAGTGCAGTCTAGGGCATTGTGTTCCTGCATGTGCTGCAGTCTCCTCCCCAACAGTACCCCCTGATCTTCTTCTTTCAAGATCATGCATTCCCATCTGCATCACAAGACAGCATCCACATTATACCCCTGCCATCTATCAGTACAGTATGTATGTGAGTATTGTAAACATACCAGCATTAAACCATGCATTGTCCCCCTTATCCTGAACTGTCATGTTTAATCCACCATTTATCATTCACATCACACAGCACATGCAGCAGCTGGGGACATCATAGAGGGTCCCACCAGGGAATACCAGGCAATCAAACAGCTACCGTGCATCTATATGCTATAAGGCCAACCCTCTACCCGGTGTCATACATACTCCTCAGCAGTGACCTCACTGTGGCATGTTGGGAAATCACAGTCTCCACATTGCTGGGACTGCTGGCTGCATGAGTGCAGGTCATGCTCCAACACACACACACACACACACACACACACACACACACACACACACACACACACACACACACACACACACACACACACACACTCAACCTGGTAAGTGACCTGGACTGACCTTCTTGGCAGCTCACATGTATGTCACACACAATCACCCTGCAGTGCAATGGGCACCATGTCCACATCAGGTAGGGTAGCTACCAAAACCTTTGCAGGTGTAACCTGGTGAAATGGATGGTTAACAGCACATACACCCTTGGGATACTACCTGTGTCCCTGTTGGATAGGGACATCAGCTTCTGCCTTGCATACACATGGGCTAACTTGTGGCCGAAGCATATGGCTGCTCATCGCTCATAGCCTAGTAACATGAGATGGTAGCAGGACTACCAGAAATGGCCTGACTGCTGTGACAGACTGTGTTGTTATGTGTCCACACACATCACTGCCATCGACTGGTGGGTTTCCTGCATGGGCAATGTTATAGTACCAGGTCATCCAGCCTATATTCAGCAAATAGGTGAGTGGTACTACAGGTGCATGTGGACATTCCAGGAACATCTGAGGTACACAATAAGAAAGAGCAGTGCATATGTGTTGTAGGGTGACCTACTCAAAAGTGTCTGACATCTGCAATACCCTGATGTTAGCAGAATGGGTACATGTGCCAGATAGTTGTAGACTTCCCTACCGGACAAGTGCATATTTCCACACACAAGTTGGACAACATGTGATGGTTGGCCACAGAGTTTCGGGGATGTGTTTGTGACATGCCAGGCTCCTGGGGACACAGTAATGGTACATGAATATATGGTACTGTATCCATTCCCTTGCACTGGATGCTCAGTATGTGTGCACTGCTGCTGAGCCAGAGCCAGAATCCCCTCACTGCTACTATCTACAACCTGCTGTCCTTCTGCAGGGGCTCACCAGGTATGTTAGCCATAGGTGTCAGACAATCAGATACAGGTGTGGAGTACACAGTGACCTAGCCAGAGTATGTCAGGAATGGTCAGGGAGACCTGGACAATCTGTGAAATAATCCTGTATGACATTGGCAGAATGACAGTAGCTCAATAATGGTACATACGCTGATATGCCAGCTGGATCCACCATTACTTATGGTCAGTGTGACACCCCTGTACTGGCCCAGTAATCAAGGAGCCTCAATTCTCACCACTACCACCAGTGAGGGATGTACACAAAGAGGGGATGACAAGTACTCACACATAAAGTACAATTACCCTTCAGAGAACACAGAGATCACAGTCAGTCTGGTGCTGGTTTCCACCTCTCTCTCTAGATCTCCAGTAAGACTCCCCACTGGCAGACCTATACAGTTAACATCTCAGCAGAGCAGCCAAGCCTGAACATCCATCACCCTCTCTGTCTGACCAGTGCATCGTGTTCCTGGCCATGTTGCTGACACACACATTTGAGATTTGATTTATGAATCACACACACACACACACACACACACACACACACACACACACACACACACACACACCCCTGGGAAAGGCTGGCATAGGTTTACTAGCTAGGGTCCCTTTTGGACACACTTACAGGTAGTTCCAACTGCCGCAATCCAACTGTTTATCAGCTACTTTAAGGCCCTTACCAAAGGGTGTAAATCCTACTGTGTGATGTGCCTATTAGTCAAATGGTAAGTGTGACCAAGACCAAGACTATCAGAGTGGGCTATACAGTATCACCAAATACATATGCAAGTACTCTAAGAGCTTACTTAGGTCTATACAGACCAGACACACTTACAAGGTTCAACTATATTTAATGATAAATAATAAAGGAACAAGACAATATACAATCGATACAGTGACTACAGAGTTCAGACTCACAGGGAATAGGTTAAGACAACATTGCAGGACATTCTGAAATAAATACAGCAAACATCTAAGGTAGCAGATGCATAGGTTCATAGGATGATACCAGGCTATTGGGATGGAGGCCCTTATAGGCCTAGCCAGGGACTCTGCCGATGTTCCTTCAAAGTAAGCACCTGTTTCCCCTGTCCAGCAGGGACACGGGTGAGATGCCAGGGGTGTATGTTCTGTTTCCTGTCCAGTCATCCAGGTTCCTCTTAAACAGGGCTAGATAGGTACTCTGCTTAACATGGAGTGAAAGTCTATTCCACAGACGGCTGGGTATTTTGGGACACATCTCTATCCCAGCAACATGTTCCATTCATGTCACAGACCAGGTTAAGGCCTTGTGTGCAGGTTGCATGAGTGGAGTTTGTCATACAGATTTGCAACAACTCCAAGGCTGGGTCAGAAATGGCCTTGTATACCAGACACAGGCCTCCTCTGGGCAGTCTGTACAAGACTGAGTAGAGGGACATGGCTTATAGCCTATCTGTATAGCATAGGTGTTTGAGACCCTGCATTTTCCTGGTCAGGCACCTCTTTGGTCTCTCCAACTGCTACATGTGCTTGGCAAGGTACATGCCTAAGGGGGCGTTGTACTCAAAAATGGGTCTGATAAGGGAAGAGTACAGGAATGTTATGTCCTCCTCATTCCTGGATGACATACCCTTTTTATGAGGTGGGTCATGTAGAAAGTCTTCTGTACAATGATGGCAATGTGGGGTCAAAAGTCAGGTTGCTATCAACCTGGGTGCCCAAATCCCTCACGACTTACTGCATGCTTTGTATGTTATCAATGTCATAAGTATTGGGGATAATGATGTATGTCTTGGCATTCAGTTGGCGGCCATGCTTCCAGCACCAGTCATTAGTTTGAGTAAGGCCCTCTTGCAGGATGTTCACATTAGTAGGGGAATTTAAGAGAGTGCCCAGATTGCAACCATCTGCAAATTTGGTCAGCCACAGACCACTGGTTTTGGCTTGCACTGCAGAAAAGTATATGCCAAACAATGGAGGCACCAAGAGAGATCCTTGGGTTACACCAGTCGTTACAGGTCTACTACTGGAGGTTGCTTCCCCTACTTTGACTGAGTGGGTTCTATCAGTGATCCAGTTACCTACCCATCTGGTAACATACAGGCTAAAACCTAGATGGGAGGGTTTATGTATTATGGTCAAGTGGGGAATATTGTCAAAGACTTTGGCTAGGTCATGGTAGGCATTGTGCACTGTCTTCCCCTCGTCCATGGCTTTGGAGAGTGTTTTGAAGAACTCAACCTAGTTTAACAGTCATTATCTCCCTTTGACAAAACCAAACTGTGTGGGGTCAAGTGTTTTGAGGTTGACAATGTCCTTGTTTATTAGGTCCATGATAATGCATTCCATGGCCGTGCAGAGCAGGCTAGTTAGGCAGATGCATCTATAATTACCTGGGTCAGTGGACACTCCCCCTTTGCATAGAGGGATGACAATGGCTGTCCTCCATTCAGCTGGGATGAAGCCGGTGCTCAGGCAGTGATTGAATAGGGTGTGTAATGGAGCTGTGAGCTCATGCCTGAGTTCATGTAGGATACAGGCAGGGATGTTATCGGGTTCCATAGAAACTTAATTGTTTGCATTTGAGAGGGCATTAAGGAACTGTTCCATGGTGATGAGGGTAGTGGGGCAGGTGCTGGGGATGTCCTGGTGTATGGATGGGGGTGACCTGGGGGGTGAAAGTTTCACTGAACTTGTCTGGCAGCAAGTTGGCTATGTCTATGGCATTTGTGTATGTGGTGTTATTGATCACAGTTTGGAGCAGATTTGGGTGTTGGCTTTTAGACTGCAGAAATATGTGAAGAAGGGCTTGTGATTGCCTTTGGTAGATGTGGCCAATCTGGACTTGAAGTTAGCCTTAGAGGATTACACTGATGACCAAATATGCTTGTTCATACAAAGGCATGATTGCTGTCAACTTGCCACCTGCTCCTACTCGGCCCTGGACAACAATATTTTCCTTCTATTATACTGTTCATTTATTGCTGCTGTCCACCAAACAGGTTTACTCTTCTTTGAGGTAGATGATTTGGTCCTGCCAAGTATTGCTGACTTCATACAGCTATGTAGGTGCTCATATATTCTGTTGGTGTAGGCTTGGACATTAGTTCAAGTTCCAACTGAAGGGAGAGTGGTTGTGAAGCTGCTTATACCTGCTCTGAGGAGATTGTATTCAGCTTTGGACATGTTTTTCTGTTTGACCTTGACAAGGATGGGGGGGGGGTCAGGGGAGATTGTGACTTCAAAAGTGATCACTTTATGGTCGGGTCATACCAAGGAGGAAAGGAGGATGACACAGAAGGAGTGCTACAGTTGCTACTCATGTTGTTTATGACCAGGCACAGGATATTTTCACCTCTCATAAGAGTGTCAACCATCAGAGGCAATGCATTGCCATTGACGAAATTGAGGAATCTCTGGGGGTTCATGTTTGGGCTAGAATATGTCTTGCACTCTATGTTTGGGTAGTTAAAGTCACACAGGTTCAGGGTAAAGGGTTGAATCTTGATGGATTTGAATATAGGTGGAGTGGGTTTCCTGCATCATGGTTGTGGGTCTGTAGCTAGCTATGATATGAATATGTGTTTTGGTGACACTTAACTGCACTTGTTATGTGCCATGTGCATAATACCATTTGACCAGCCTGGAGGTGTGTATGTCTTTGATAAATATTATAACTCAACCTCCTTTGCCTTTATAGCCCTCCATTCATGGTCTGAAAATACTGCAAGATGAGTAACCTGGTAAGGTTGGAGTGCTCTCCATAGCTTTGAACTAGGATTCAGGGACTGCACAAATGTCAGCATCCTCCAGGGCAAGAAATGCTTGAAATGAGTGCAGTTTCATGCCAAGGCTCCTAGCATTAAGCAGCATGACCTTTACATTTTGTTTAACTTAGATTTTCATGTTGCTAATATTATACTCATGACTTTGCCTAGAAAAGGCACTATGGGGGAGACCAGAGCCTTTGCCAGAGATGGCCATGGGAGACAGATGAAGGCCATCTCTGGCAAAGCATCATGGTCTGTCATTCGTGTACTGGCTTTTGAGTGAGACAGCAAGAAGCCTTAGGTTCTTAATGTGATTGCATCTCTCAGATATTGTGTTCTTAGGTGGTAGTAGTAGAGGGTAGTCTGTGTACATAAGGCAGTTGCTACACTGTCTCAGGATGCCATATCAACCACAGTAGCAGGAGAAACTACAGGAGATTGTCCGTCCATGCTTGTCATTATCTGTGGGACAGAGATCAGGGATAGTAGAGTGGGTACTATCTGAGGAGAGTACCAGTAAGTGTGAGTATGGCTAGATAAAATCAATACATTAGCTGCAGCTGAGGGCCTCACTAACACAGGAGTGCTGATAAGGGGAAAACGTTGCAATTGAGATACCCCGCCAAGAGTTAATACATCACAGCAGCAGTGCACAATGGACAAACAAGCACAAACCCACACAAATGCTGGGTGTGAATAGCACAAAAATAAAGGTAAACTATAAACACTGCAACTGACCAACCAGCCCTTGTCCCTGAGTTTGTAGCTCAACACCCTATGCCAGACAAGTTCCAACCAGCTCATTTACTCTTGTAAGTGCTGGCAGGCCTTGGCCAACACATGATGGCATAGCAGCAAACACCGAAAACACACAAACAGATCTGAATACAGCAAAACATGCAACCAGACTATGCTAAAGATATTTCAAGTCTGTGTAGGTCAATGTAACACAGGAGAACAGATACACACAAAAATATCACAGTAGCAAACAAGAGCAAACTGATTTAAACAAATGGAGCAATTAACCAACAAGAAAGCTCAAAACTGAGCCCTGTTCCAGCAGTCTCCAGTCAGACACGTTCTAACTGCACACTCCTGCCACTATGGTGCAGGGTAAGCCTCTCCAAAAAAAGATGGCCTAGATTACTGCTCAAGTTCTACAAACAAAGCTAGATTCATCGGGTCTGCATGTAATGTATGCTACAGCAAACAAGGCGCACCGATTTTATTAAGCAACAGTTGAAATAAGCAGGTACAATGCTCCTTTAACTAGCAATTCGCAGCTCAGAAGGGCAGAATCTACCCTCTCCTCCCACAAGAGGGTAGACCACAAACCTCATTCATGTAAAATGACTGGCCTGAAGCCCAAGTGCTTCAACCAGAAGTAAGACACTTTTAGAATAACAGACAGTAAAAGCCTTCAACCAGCAAAGCCTAGCTTACAAGGATGTAAGCTACCCCTCCTGTCACAAGAGTGCAGACCACAAACCATCTTACTGTAAAATAACTGGAATGAAGCCCAAGTGCTTAAACAAAAAGGCTTAGAATGACAGTTACATTTTAATCAGACTACTAACAAACAGTAATACATGCAGCGGAATAAGTGCAACTGAGTACTTGAAGTATAAAAAGTTCTTTTTATTCCACACGATACAAGAAGTTTAAACAAGAAGATGACAAGTCATCTTCTTGTTTAAACTTCTTGTATCGTGTGGAATAAAAAGAACTTTTTATACTTCGCTATTGGAATTATTGCCTCTGCAGGAGAAAGTGGTTTATTCATTTTTGTGTTTTTTTTGGTGCAACTGAGTACTTGTAAGAACAGGCAGCAAAAGCAATATAAATTAATAAAGTATGAAGAAACACAAATACAGTAAAATCAGTTTTTATTTAGGTTAAGTGGAAAGGGATGAAACATGATACTTTAAATTTGGGAAACCAAGATGGAGGAAGGGGCCCTTCCCAAATGATCTCTCTCTACTCAGTAGAATATGCTGATGGGATGGGACTGGGAGGAGTGTCCAAAATGAGATTTATAGTAGGGCCGAGCAACTCACAAGCCATCAAATTTAAGAACACAACAAGGACTGGGCAAGTGGGAGGGGAAAGTGTATAACTCCAACAGGACAGAAAACGTAAAAAACATGTAATAGTAGAATAAGATACAAAATAGAAGTGATCAAACCTTAAATAAAGGTCTTCAAATCAACATTACATGCAGAGATGACTGATACTCAGAGCAATGCAGAACACAAAAACACTTCAGCTAACTACAGGTATTTCTAACTAAAAAGAGCAATGCTGTCTGTCAGCTCCTCCAAAGACTTAAATTATGCTATTCACAGTTTGCAAATGGATTTTTTGGTAACCTTTTTTAAGTGACCCTAGTCAAGAACTCTTAAAACTCCAACAGAACAGTAACTTAAAACTAAACAAATGTTATACTAGAATGAGATACAAAATAGAAGTGATCAAACATTAAATCCAGAGCTTCAAATCAACATTAAATGCAAAGATGACTGATTCTCAGAGCAATGCAGACCACACAAACATTAGACAGATATATTATATTCTTATCTATATGTAAACAGTTTTACATGTCCCAAAGTGTGACAAAGGCCCAAAACTAGGGACAGTTTCTAAATATTTCCCTTACAAAATTTTTGAAATAACAGGTTTTGCATTAGCATAACTTAAGTTAATGCATGCTGTCAAAGCCCTATTTGCTGTGAAGCACCTGTACACATTCTATTTCTTCAACAGCATACCAGATTAAACACAACAGTTTGTGGTATAAATCTTTATTTGAGTAGCATGACACAGTGCTTCATTACAGTTGAGATTCTACATTCAGTAGTACTGCATATCCTGTAGATCAATATTGATCTGAGAAACTTTATTTATTCAGTACGCTCAGAACACACTATACCTAATGGTGGTAAATAATTACACCTTCTTATTTATTGGACTATATATATGTATTGCAAGATATATTTGTACTCACCACACTGTTGGTGCAGCCTCTCCAGTCGTCCTCCATGGGCTTCCACATTGTGAGCCCTCTCCTCTCCAGCTGTTGGGAAAAAACACACCATTAGGTATACCTGTCTAGCAGATATTCATACTATAATTTAATAAATTACCAGTTGCTATACTTACAAACTTCTGGGGCATTCCTGTCCCGTGCATCTTGGATCCATTGGGGCAAGAGAGCCCCCTTCCTCCATTTTAAGTCATCATAATGATGACAGACCTGCTCACCAGTGCGGGGGATGCCAGTGGCATTGGTGAGCTCAATTGCCAGATGGTCCCAGGCCTTAGCCTTGCATTCTAAACTCTGGTACTGGCCCTGGAGCAGCCTGATGTCATAGTTCTTTACAAGAAGCCTAGTCATGACCCTAGACTCCAAAATGCTCCAGCGCTGCGTCCGAAAGCATGGACCTTCACTAGCACCTGCCATAGCTCCTACAGGGATCAAACACTAATGGGTTCTGCCTGTATTCTCACCTGTGTGGTTTACATAAGGCCATATTCTCACCCTTTGCCATCATTGGACCATTTTTGAAAATGCTGTGCAAACCTCAGCAGTGCATGAACCCACTAAGTTGAGTTGAGCAGTGCTTAAAGTAGCAAATGCTGAGCAGTGGTTAGCAGTGCACAAATCCACTTAGTTGAGATGCATACTGCTTAGATATATGTGACAGTATTGTAATGTATTGTTCATTAATGTTACTTCACTCTTATGTGCATCTATTTTATTATATCTCCTAAATGTATGCATATCACTACATTATCTATTCCTGTAACTTTAAAGTATTGGACACTTGTGTGTAACTGAGGCTTTTATACTTGGGTCTCCACTGCACATGGCTTCTGGTCAATCTGAACCACCACAGTTAACATATTTCAATGTAAGAAAAAAAAAACATTTACAACATTTCCCTATCATGTGTAAAAAGCTGAATGGTCAAGATTCGACCCTTGCACCTACTGTACAAGTGCCGGTGTCCTAACCATTCAGCCAGTGAGGATCTGCTGCTAAACTGCTGTATATACCTCTTATTCTTGTTTAAACATTGCTGAGCACCACACTGCACTGTGCAAACCTGCTCAGCTATGCTTAAACTTGACCTTTTCGGCAAACATTATAGGTTCATAGGATCATAGGTAGGTACTAGGCTATCTGCCCGAGGGCATTTATAAGCCTAGCCAGAGTGGCAGCTTTCACCACTGCATTGATTAATTAACTGATCCTTTGTCAAGCAGAGCCAATGAAGTGATCCCACGGGTGTAGTTTATGTTACCCATCCACTCGTCAAGGTTTCTCTTGAAGAGTGTTAGTGAGGGGCTCTACCTAATGTAGTTTGGAATTTTGTTCCAAAGTATGGGAAGTCTCTGTGACAGGAATCTATCCCTCTAGCATGTTTTATTTATTGTTGTGGTGAGGTTTAGCTCACTAGAGCACGTGGCTCGCAGTGACTTGGATTTCTTTAGGTGGAGCATGTCCATCAATCCTGAGTTGGACATGGCTTTGTAAGTCAGGCAGAGATCACCTCTGAGTAAGCAATATGCCACTGAGTACAGCTGGAATTTTTTCAGTCGGGCTGCATAGGACATATGTTTAAGGCCAGTAATCCTCTTGGTGAGGTACTTTTGTGGTCTTTCCAGCTGTTGGAAGTGTCTTGTGAGGTGCATCCCAAATGGGGCATTGTACTCTATGATGGGTCTGATGAGTGACGAGTAGAGGGGCACTTTAACCTCTTTATTTTTAGATGCAAACCCTTTAGTAATTAGATGGGCCACATAGTAGGATTTTCTAACTACTTTGGCAATATGATTGTCAAAGGAGAGATTACTATCTACCTGGGTCCCCAGATCTCTTTTTACCTCTTCTGTATTAAGGGGGCTGCCAACTATGTGGTAATTTGTGGGTGTTTTGTTTTTCCAAAATGGGATGACTATGCATTTTTTGGCATTTAGCTTGAGGCCATGACTTTGACACCAGGTGTCCGTCTCAGTAAGGCCCTTTTGGAGGATGTCTGTGTCAGCCGGAGAGTCAATTATGGCTCCCAGTTTGCAGTCATCGGCGAACTTGGTTAGGCATAGTCCTCCTGTGTTTGCCTGTACTTCTGAGAAGTATATGCTGAACAGTAGGGGTCCCAGGATCCAGCTTTGCGGGACACCACTTGTGACTGGTTTAGAGTCGGACCTGGAGTTTTGTCTGTAAGCCAGTTGGCAACCCATCTCATGACATAGGGGTTTATGTTCAGACTGGTGAATTTTTCTGTAATACCCGAGTGGGGAATGGTGTTAAAAGCCTTGGCAAAGTCTAGGTAGGCTGTATGAACCACCTTTCCCTCATCTATGGCCTTGGTGACTGTCTCAAAGAAGTCAACCAGGTTTAGTAGGCATGATCTGCCCTTAACAAAACCGAACTGGGTCAGGTCAAGTGTTTGGAGGTTCCCAATATCTTTGTTAATGAGTTCCATGTTGATGCGCTCCATAGCCTTGCAGACCAGGCTAGTCAGGCTTATGGGGCAATAGTTACCAGGGTCAGTTGTTTCCCCTCCTTTGTGGAAAGGAATAATTGTTGCTGTGCACCATTCTATGGGCATGTAGCCTGTGCAGAGGCTGAGGTTGAACAGGGTGTTTAGGTGGGGGGTAAGCTCGTTCTGTAGTTCATGCAAGACACAGCCTGGGACATCATCTGGCCCCATTGATGCTGTTTTTTTTGGCTTTTGAAAGGGCTGTTTTCACCTGTGTGTCTGTGATTTCTGGGACACTACACTTTCCTGGTATTGTTGTGGGCCCTTTTGGGGGTGAAGTTTGCACTGAATCTATCTGCCAGGATGTTGGCAATATCAGTAGGTTCAGTATATTTTGTGCTATTTTGCACTAGTTCAGTACATATCTGTGATTTGCCACTTAGATTCTTAACACAGCTAAAGAAGGCTTTGTGGTCATTTTTCGAATCCTTGGCTATTTCTCTTTCAAAATTAGCCTTTGAGGATTTTATGAGGGACCTTAGCTTCTTACTGATACTGATCAAGGATGTCTTTCCTTCTTGGGATTGGCTTTTTTTCTGAACTAGTTTCCTCCTTCTGTTGTATAGTCTATTTAAGGCAGGGGTCCAACAAACTGGTTTCCTTCTCTTAGAGGAGTGAGTCTTGGTTTTGCTAGGGATGGCACAATCCATGCATTCTTGTAGGTGCTCATAGAGTGCATTTGTAAAGGTGTCTGCATCTTGGGCAGCATTATCCTTTAGCATGTGGGCTGTGAAACTTACCACCTCTGTCTTAAGTAAGGTGAAGTTTGCTTTAGAAAAGTTTTTAGTGTGGTTTCCTTAGTTGGGGTGGTGGTGGGGAGTGGACATGCAGAGTGAGTAGTTTATGGTTTGATCTAACCAGTGACGGGTTGACCTCCGGTGTGGAACACCTGTCGCCTGTGTTGGTGATGACCAGGTCCAATATGTTTTCACCTCTGGTAGGGGAGTTTACCAACTGATCCAGGGCATTTGAGTTGATGAATTCCAGGAAGTGCTGGGCCTGGGAGTTTGTACTCGAGTAGTTTTCCCAGTGAATGGTAGGGTAATTGAAATCACCCAATATCAGGGTGTTCGGTAAGACCTTCATGTTTTCCAGTGTCTCCAGAAAGGTGGAGTGGTGGTCCTGGATCATGGAGGGTGATCTGTAGCAGACTACAGTTTGCATTGCAGATTTGCCCGATGTTAGTTGCACATGGATGATCTCAGAGTTATCATGCTGCGCGACTAACCTGGAGGTATAGGTATCCCTGATGAATATGGATACACCCCCTCCTTTTGTGTTTCGGTCCGTGTTCTGTGGCTGAAACGTGTGGTATGAGTTGTAGCCCGGTAGTGCTGGGGTGCTCTCTGGAGCCTTGAACCAGGTTTCAGTTACTGCACAGATGTCGACGTCCTCCATACTGAGGAGTGCTTTGAGCGCGTGCATTTTGAGATTTAAACTCCTGCCATTGAGTAGCATAATCCTCAGTTTTTTATTAATTGTGCTGTTTACGGAGGTGGGTTTGACTTTTGAGCCTTCCCTAAAAAAGGCACTATGGAGGTAAAAAGAGCCTTGGCAGGCATTCGAAAATCTAGGGGTGACAGGTGCAAGCCGTCTCTTGCGAAGCAACGTGGCTTGTCGAGCATGTCGTCCCTGGCTGACAGACACTGGATCTCCTTTGAATGACACCAGAAGCTTAGCCAGTTTGTTGAAATTGATCAATTTTTCTTTATACTGAGGTATCATTCTTCATGTGGGCAGGATGCTACTTAGGGTCAGGATCATACCAGCCTGGACTACATGATCAGAGAGCTCTTCCATTTCTCTCTTCATGTAGTCCAGGGAGGTATGTCTCAGGTCATTCACACCAACATGAACAATGACAGTCATATTTGTACTTGTTCTGGAGTGACCTGAGTGCTTGTGTTATTTAACGGATTCTGGCTCCCGACAGGCAGCTAACAGTAACTTTCTGCTTGTCCAGCCTAGTGAGTGGGACGTCCATGTGCCTGACTATAGAGTCACCTATTACTAGTGTGTTAGGTATGTTATTTCGCTTTAAGGGCTGTGATTGTGCAGCACACTGATTTTGTTTTTTATGTGTTGTCTGGTTTGTGACGGGAGGTGCAGGTTGTTTGGGTGTCTGCTTTGGAGGTCTCTGATGCTTTTGCAGGTTTTTATTTAGAGCCTCCGAGTATGATTTTGTGTATTTATGTGTATTTTTTGCCAGTGCTGTTTTAGTAGGTCTATGTCTGGCTGGAGGTGTGGTGCAAGTGTTAACTTTCTCCTCTTGACTGTCTGTTCCAGTCTTGGGTGGAGACAACTTAGCTTCCAGTTTAGCTGTATAATTGCATCTCTTGCATATGTTAGTGTTTTGTGGTAGGAGGAGAGGGTTGTCTATGTACATGCGGCAGTTGTAGCATTGCCTCAAGATACCCAGATTCACCAGCTGGAGTGGAGAGTACACCTGAAATTTCCCTTTGGTCATGCCTGAATAGTAGGGTGAGCTGCTTAGTCGCTTCGTTGGTGAGGGGTGAATAAAGAGCCTTGTCCTGCTGGGCAATCAAGTGTCAGGGTATATTAGTGCTTGCTATTAGGTCTGAGCAAGTGTTGGGCTGTAGGATGCTTTTTGAGTGCTTAGGTTGAGAGTTAGACTAGTTTCAAGGGAAAAAATGAAGAGGAGACTTAGTGGAGCCGGGAATAAGTTAACCGTAGCTAACCGGCACTGCCTGGTATGCAAAACCGTGCAAATGCGGTTTTTATAGTAGGGGAAATGAAAGAGATAGAAATTAGCCAAAAATGGCCAATAAACTACTAACTTCTGAGCTGGAACCACTCCTCCAGGGATGGATAGGCTGCTCAAAGCTCCCCTCTTTCACAGGTAAACAGAAAAACTTCCTTCTATCCAAGTAAGGTATGGGCAACTCAGAAACTAGTATCACAGCCCTGAATTCAGCACTAGCCTGAAAGCTGGACTATACTAGCTTAGAAAGGTGGGAAACAAGGAATTTTTTTGTTTTATTTTTGTTTTTTTTTTTGAAAAGATAAGGCAAAAACAGTAAAAAATACACTTAAAACAGCTTTAAACGACTACAGACGATCAGAAAAGCTATTGCACTTTAGTGTGTAGCCTACAACTGTTAAACAAATTATTTAAACAAAAAATGACTTTTTTAAAAATGCAGGCAGTCAAATAAGTACAATATGTGAAAAAAACAAGCTTTTAAATCACAATAAATGCTGGAAAATCTGCGTTTAGGTGGAAAACAGTTAAATACAGCAAGAAAGTACAGAAAACTGATACTTAATCACTCCAAAGTCTCTCTTCTAAGCTAGAAGGCTTGTATCAGTTTAAGCCTTTCTGATGCTACCCAGTAGGTTAGTTACAGGAAAGATGGGAAACAAATGCAGATGTGGTCTTTTAAACCAGAAAGTTGAAAGAGACGGACAAACTGTCCAAATGGTCAATAAACTACAATTTCTGTGCCAAGAACCACTCCTCTCATGGTAGACAGGCTACCTTGTGCTTACCACTCCCACTGATAAGCTAGAAGGCTTCCCTCCAACACAGAAAGGCTTGCAGGGCTCAGAAGCTTACCAACAGTCCTGGATACAGCAACTCTGTATCTGGACTAGGCTAGTTACAGGAAAGATGGTAAACAAGCGCAAGTGCGGCTTTTAGACCAGAAAGTTGAAAGAGATGGAAAAAACTGCCCAAACGGACAATAGCTACAATTTCTGGGCCAGGAACCACTCCTATTGTGGTAGATAGGCTACCTAATGCTTACCACTCCCACTGATAAGCTAGAAGGCTTTCCTCCAACACAGAAAGGCTTGGGGTGCTCAGAAGCTTACAAAGAGTCCTGGATACAGCAAATCTGTACCTGGACTAGACTAGTTACAGGAAAAGCAGGGAACAAGTACAAATGCAGGCTTTTAAGCTAACAAGTTGAAAGAGATGGAAAACTGCCCAAACGGCCAAATAAACTACAATTTCTGGGCCAAAACTCACTCTTCCTGTGGAGGATAGGCTACCTAGTGCTTACCACTCCCACTGATAAGCTAGAAGGCATCTCTCCAACACAGAAGGGCTTGGGAGCTCAGAACCTTACCAACAGTCCTGGATACAGCATCTCTGTACCTGGACTACACTAGTTACAGGAAAGGCGGGGACCAAACGCAAAACAGGCTTTTAAACCAGAAAGTAGAAAGAGATGGAAAAACTGGCCAAACGGCCAACAAACTACAATTTCTGAGCCAAAACCCACTCTTCCCATGGTAGATAGGCTACCTAGTACTTACCACTCCCACTGAAAAGCTAGAAGTCTTCCCTCCAACACAGAAAGGCTTGGGGGGCTCAGAAGCTTACCAACAGTGCTGGATACAGCAAGTCTGTATCTGAACTAGACTAGTTACAGGAAAGGCAGGAAACAAACTTAGAATTTTTTTTTTTTACAGAAAAGCAGCTAAAACAGCAGTAAATACAATTTAAATTGCAGTGCAGGCCAGCACACCCGAGTGGGTAGCAACACTATGGCAAATACAGTTCAAATAAATGCAATTAAATTAACAAATGACTAAAAAAACAAGTGCAGAATGCAGTAAATTATAAGGCTACTAAAAAGCAGTAATAAGTGCAGAGTAAAAGCGACTGAACAGATAGCACGCAGAACAGCAACTAAGACAGTTACAGTAAGAGCAGCTGAACAAAATATATATATTTTATTAATTAATTAATTTTTTTTAGGGAGGGAACAGAGCAGGATTAAGAGGCTTCAGGGGTTGACCTTCCCAAATGCTCTCTTTGTACAGAGTAGGAGTGCCTGAAATCAGAATATGATCTCACTGCACTCAGTTGAGTGAGCAAATGAGATGGTCCCAGAAGGAGCATCCAAATACAAATCTGCAAGAGGGGCATGCAATTTTAAAGTCACCAACATTAACACCAAAACAAGAACAGGGAGGGTGGGTGGAGAACTGACTGCAGAGAGACAACCACAACTACAGTTGAGTTAATATTCAGTGAGAAACACAAATAAATAAAATACAGTACTATATGAAAAAGAGCAGATAATAGTTTACTTAAAGTCACTTATACGTCCAGTTGATTTCAGGCAGATCTTAGCCAGCCAAAGCTCAGATATTAAGCAGAGATAACCCAAAATGTACCACTTATATAAGGCAGGACAGAATATCAGTGATGAGGTGAAACTACCCCACACTGCTATCAATGGCTATACAGAAATTCTAACAAGTACTCTGTAAAGAGACAGCCACAACTTCAGTTGAGTTAATATTCAGTGAGAGACACAAATAAATAAATGAAATACAGTACTATATGAAAAAGAGCAGATAAAAGTGTACTTAAATTCACTTATACGTCCAGTTGATTTCAGGTAGATCTTAGCCTGCCAAAGCACAGATATTAAGCAGAGATAACCCAAAATGTACCACTTATATAAGGCAGGACAGAATATCAGTGATGAGGTGAAACTACCCCCACTGCTATCAATGGCTACACAGAATTTTTAACATGTACTCTGTAGAAAGACAGCCACAACTTCAGTTGAGTTAATATTCAGTGAAAGACACAAATAAATTAAATACAGTACTATATGAAAAAGAGCAGATAAAAGTGTGCTTAAGTTCACTTATACGCCCAGTTGATTTCAGGTAGATCTTTGCTGGCCAAAGCTCAGATATTAAATATTAAAAGCATTCAGTTTCTTTCTGTTTTTAGATGTCTGGAATGTGTTCCTTGCAAATGCCAATAATAACTATATTGGTAAATAAAATTAACATTAATATAAAATGCTTTCTGATGTAAAAGCTGAATGGCCGGTCTTGGTATTCAAACCATGAACTACTGCACATAAAGCCAGAACTCTAACCACTAGGCATTGAAGATTTCAGCTATACATTTGTGTATACCTCTTACAAGACATTTAAGCACTGCTGAGCAAAGCGCAGTGGTGCGCAAACTCACTCAGCTATGCTTAAACTTCACATGCAAAGGAAAAAATGAAATACAACCATTTTAAACAGATATATCTCAATATGTAAAATATCAGCATGTCAGTTGCTGGTCACATATTCTTCATGACAATCCATGGTAATGCAAAACCTGTCATTCTATCAACTTTCTAAGTTTGTATCAGCAATATTTAAAAAATGTCTCTATTTCTGGGCTTTTGCCCTACATTTGTTAATGGCAGGTGAAAATAATGACATACATTGGAGTTTCTCTCTGCATACCATTTAGAAAAGCCATGTTAATGCAAAACCTGTTATTCTATCAACTTTCTAAGTTTGTAAGAGCAATATTTAAAAAGTTCCCCTATTTTTGGCCCTTTGTCCTGTTTTTATTTCATGGCTTTGTCCAGATTTCTTGATCTAAGATGTTGAGAGGTGTGTGTCCAAGGACACTATTTTAGTGTAAAGTGCCGTACGGCACTTTCACAATGTAAGGGGTGTGTTACAGTTCCTATCACACACCCCCTGCATTGCATTTCATTCACAATCCTGCTCTTTTCAGTGTCCTCGAACACTGAAAGAATTTTTAAAGTGCTGTATGGCACTTTGACAATGCAGGGGGTGTGTTACAATTCCTATCACACAACCCCTGCATTGCATTCCATTCACAATCCTGTTTTCAGTGTCTGCAGACACTGAAAGGATTTTAAAGTGCCGTACAGCACTTTGACAGTGTAGTGGGCATGTTACAGATATGTGAGCAGTACTGCAACATGCCCCCTGCACTGATTCAGTATCCATGTACACGGCTCTGTCTCAGCAGTGTGCCTTCATTAATATGTAAGGTGCGCTGCCAAGAGGGAGATGCGGACACCATTCACTCCGTGTAGGAATAGTGCTATTCCTACACGGAGTTTACTGAATTCTGGCCAATGTTTAAAACCTAATTGTCTACTACTAAGTCTAAAACTGCAGTAAGAAATGTGTCATCTTCTCTGAAATAAAATGCTGCAAGTAAAGTGCATGCTTTTTCAAATGTGGAAGGATGGAATGGTAGTAACGGAAATGAGAAAACCAAAATGCATCCTAAAATAAAGTTGTACTATAGCAGTAATGTGACAAGGCTACAGCTAGAATAACTGAGTTAACATTACATTATTTTATAACAAATGAGATGGTGAAGTGAATTGTATTTCTAGAGGGAAGGAAAGCTCATAGTCTTCTAGCTGGTTTAAACATGATTACACTGCTCAAGTGTCCCCTGAAATGTAAGCATAAGATTAGTAGCAACCAAAAGGTAGTGGTAACATGCATTTGTCATGTCAGAGAAAGAATATATCCTCACAAATCAAAGAATTCAAACACTTCAGGGAAAACAGTTAAAATCCTGTGACTCTAATCACTGATTTGACTCATGATGTAATATTAGGAAAATGTTTTCACTGTTTTATAGCTTACGCAAAATGTGGGAGGAGAGAGAATCTGTAGACATACTGTGACAGAGTGATACATTTATCAGGAAAAAGGTAGATAAATTGCTTGATACACTCTTTCAGTACAATAATCTGTATGTGTGTGTGTGTGTGTGGGGGGGGGGGGGGTGTTGACACTCATGACACTTATACAGATGCCAGGAATCAAAATCTGGAGAAGTGTTAGTATTTGGTTGTTGTTAGAAGACACTTATGTGAGGACCCTTGTCAGTGAATGAAGAGGTAACACATTCACCTTTGTAAGATCAAAAGAATATGAGCTGTGTTCCCACCCCATGTGATTGGATTAATGTTTCCATTACTGACACTGCAATCCAGTATTGGGGGGGGGGGTGCTGTACTCTTGAGGGTGCTAAACTTTGGAAGAAATGACAAACTGAGGACCCTTTTGACTCAACTGGTTGTAGCACAGATGGATATAAAAGATCTCATGGCACTTATCAAAAACAGCAGATGAATTTCCCTGCTGCCCTGACCAAATAATGTGATTAACCAAGTCAAGAAAGGATAGATAGATAGATAGATAGATAGATAGATAGATAGATAGATAGATAGATAGATAGATAGATAGATAGAAAGAGCAACCAGCCTAGTGGATTTAACCCTTAACAAAGAATGAATGCATGCAAGACTAAATGAAGGAAAGAAAGAATGAATGAATGAATGAATGAATGAAGTGAGGCAAACTAGAACTTGTAGATTTCTGAACTTATTTTTGCTAACGTTAATTAGAAAACTCAAGGAAATTCAGACTCTAAGTGACAGATATCTGTAAGTAAGGAAAAAAGAAAAACTAAAGGTAAGTTTTATTCTTGGAAGGAAGAAGATAAAATCAAGAAGAAAAACAAAATGAATATCTGTTCATATTAATACAGAGGAAGAACCATTTCATAGAAAGAGACCGCTAAAGATGTGTGGATAGCAGGAAAATGAAATGTAGATAATTGATTTAAAACTACCTTTACAGGGGAGTTGTGTAGGGTATCAGCATTTTTATGAGGGGAAACTATACTTTGTACCGCAAGTGAAAAAGTAACCCTGATTTAAAGGACTTACAAGTAAACCATATAAACTTCAGAAAAAATCACAATGGAAAGATGATCCTTCATGTAGGACAAGTGAAAATATAATTAGGACTGTAGGGAAAGATGGAACAAGATGTTCCAATTACTTCTTACCTTCATTTGAGTGACAAGACAAGGGTATGTAAGGACAGGGAAGAAATTCTACATCTATTATTAGTGCCCAAACCTTATTGGGTGTTAGTAATAAAGATAGCCTATAGTCACATTCATATGGTCACCTAGGGGAGGATAAAGCTAAGACAAGGTGCAACCTGATTTTACTGGCCTGGCATAATAATAATGACATAAAACTTCCATGATTCTTGCCAAGACTGCTATAAAACTGCACCCAATCTGTGAAGACCTATCGCAGAGGTGCCTTTATATGTATATTAATATGATCATTGTGGGACCACTAGTAAAATTTAGCAGTGGGCATCAGTACATACTGCTAATAATGGACTATGCTACACAATTTCCAGAAACAGCACTGACACACAAAGCTAATGTTAAGGCTATTACCAGAGAACTGACACTTGTATTCTCTGGAGTGGGTATCCCTAAACAGAGATTAACCAAGGCACTCCCTTTTATGTTAAAATTACACAGATTGATGCATTAGTAGAGAAGTTCACAAAACACTGAAATCCACATTAAAGAATGTTATTGAAGCAGATGGTAAAAAAAAAAAAAAAAAAAAGCAAGACCAGTTGTTACTATACCTACTCTTTGCAATTCAAGAATTGTCATAAACTTCAGCTGGTTTATCAGATTTGAAATTTTGCATGACAGGGATCCCAGAGGAGTGTTTGACATTTATAAGGAAACTTGGGAAAAGACAAGATGTCACTAAAAGTGTGATGGCACACTTCATCTGATTGCTGAATTGATTGCCCATACTAAAGAAAGACATACAGAAAGTTGAGGAGACAGAACATGTTCAGAATATAAATCAGGTATTGGTACTAGTGTTGTACAAATAGAACAACATTCTGACTTAGTGGCATGTGTCATTTGAGGTGAAGGAAAGAGCAACTGCAATGAGCTATAAATTTAAGCAGCCAGGAAAGAGAATGATAAAGCAATCTACCACATTAATGTGCTAAAGTTATTGAAAGTAGACCACTCTGCTGTGAGTTTTTTTTAAGCTGAAGTTCAAGCAGGAGACACCAGAGAATTTCTACCTTAAGTACAGCTTAGAGGAATCATAGTCAAGACTGGAAAACATGACATGAGAATGCATTTATTAGGAAATGAAGGAGAGTTCATATAAATGAGAGAAAAGTAAACACATGGAATAGAAGTTAGTCTGAGACCTTATGGACTACCGGAGTCACAAAAACAGTTAATACGAAAAGACATTTAAATGATGCTCATCTTACAAGTACCCAAAGAGTCGCAAAGTGAATTGAGCCCCCTGAAGTACTAGTCCCTTAACCTGATGGAAATATTAGCTTCTGTAACAACTTTAGGAAATCAAACAAAAAATAAAAACACTTCATTGACAATGTAAGAACAGCTTTGATAATAAATTGAGTGTTTGTGTTCCACAATACAAAAGAACTTCATGAGAAATGAACATAAAAACACTCTGTACATTTTAAAACATTTATTTTCATGTTCTAGTCACATGACACTGATTAAAAATACACCCACCATAAAATATTTGTAAATATTATATAAATGTGAAAAAAATATAAAACTTATAAATTCATAGGGTCATAGAAGGTTACTAGGCTAACAGCCCTATAGCCCTTACAAACCTAGCCTTATATATTCTGAGCTGCCCCAACTGTCAGTAATTAGGTGAGTGAAGTTCGCAGAAGCACCACCCCAAGAGGGAATTCACAGTCACCCATCCATTGATCTAGATTGCATTTGAAGAGGGTCAGGGAGGGGCTCTGTTTTATATGAATTGGAAGCTTGTTCCAGAGAAGCAGCAGCCTCCATTAGCTATATCTATCTCTCCAGCATGACCTGTTCATGTCATAGGCTAGGTTAGGATCTCTGGAGTGAGTGTCCCATGTGCAGTTTGATTTAGGAATGTGTAGCATTTCCATCAGGGCTGAGTCAGAGACTACCCTGTAAGCCAGGCACAAGTCACCCCTTAGCAACCTTTAGGAGACAGAATACAGTGAAAGGGCTTTCAGTCTTTTCATGTAAGACTTGTTTTGTGTAACTTGTAATTTCTTGGAGAGAAACTTCTGTGTGTCTCCAGTTGTTGCAGGTTACTGGTGAAGTACATGCAAAAGGGAGCATGGTACTCAATTATTGCTCTGGTGAGCAGCGTATATTGAATTATAACATCCTTAGATGTAGATATGATGCCTTTACTTATAAGATGTGCCAGATAGAAGGACTTCCCTACTACTGTGGATAAATGGTGGTCAAAGATCAGGTTGCTATCAACCTGAGTACCCACATCATGTATCACTGGGTCTAGACTTAAGGTGTGCTATCTATAATGTAATTATATTGAAAATACATCTCAGACTCTCACCTCACATTCAATCCAAATAAAAAAGCTTATGCTCTTCACTACTAGCAAAGTTCCTGATAACTTTCCCATCACCGTCTACTCTGCCAATAAAACTAAAATTGAACCTGTCCAGCACACCAACCTCCATGGATTCACAATTGACAACAACCTAATATTTGACAAACACCTCTCTCTAGCTATCAAAAAGGTCCACATTAAGCTAGGTTCACTATGCAGTCAAACCATACCTAACCAAGGCCACTAGACATTCCATAGCTAGGACTCATCTACTCTCTACCCTTCATATACCTCACCAATATTCACTAACCTCAGAAAATCAGATTTAAGCAAACTGGAGTCCTGCTATAACAAAATTGCACGATTCGCTACTAACCACCCTTACAGATGACATCACTGCACAGCACTTCATAAACTAAATTGAATTGAACTACCCAGTCTCCTATCCCTCAACCAACTAACTTTCATTCATTCCATCTTTCACCATCCAGACAAGTGTCCAGCACTCAAGAGCTTAGTGCAGTCCTACTCAAATGGCAGGCCACTAAGATCCTCCAACAAACTACTAATCAAAGTAACTAAATCTAATAATTGTTAAGGTAACTGTCTATTCTCCCACCAAATATCGAAGTCCTGGAATTCCATGCTTCAGGCAATACTAAATTCTAGCAACACATCCAAATTTAAACTAGTGCTTAAGAAACACCTAACAAAAAATGGTTTTGCTCCTACACTAATCTAGGTTGAACATTCTCTCCTCCCTTGTTCTTACAACTAAAATATCTCTTCCCTTACTAAATTCTAACATCCATACCATTCCTTCTCTCTACCTATCTCAAGCTCACTACTGCTCCTAGTTTTATCTATGTATCTCAGGCTTCCTACAGTTTCATCATATTCCCTCCTTCTTGTACTTCACCTCAATATTGCCTTAGCTATCACTGTTTAGAACAAGTAACGCATAGCAACAATCAGCCATATTCTTGTACATATACCATACATGTATCTCATAAATATTTACCCCCAAAACCATGATATTGATGTACTGATCAGTCATGTAATGGCACACGCTATTTCATGCTTGTTTATTTGTAAGCTTTCTTTTATTCCACTTTATATTACTCTCTCAATTTTTATTGTTTATGTATAAACTATTATTGCATATATTTACCAAAGTTATGTATTCTTGATTGTTGTCAATTTCTCGTATTGTTTGTAATGTGTTTTTGTAATGGAGCTTTTTTCCTCAGGCCTGAAAAAGGGTCACTGGCCCAATCTGACATCCCTGGTAAACAAATGTAAAATAAAATAAATAATAAATAAATAAAATTAGTAGGGATGGCAAATTTCCCAAAGGGAATAATAATGCATTTTTTTTTGCATTTAGCTTTAATCCATGCTTTGGCACTAATCATTTGTCTGAGTTCACCCTGTCTGCAGTATATTAACATCATTAGGGGACTCAGTGATTGCTCCCAATTTGCAATCTTCAGCAAACTTGGTCAACTACAGGCCTTCTAAGTTTGCCTGGAGTTCTGAAGAAATAAATTCTGAACAGTAAGGGGCCCAACACAGAACCCAGTGGTACGCCACTGGTGACCGGTCTTTTGCTAGAGGTGAAGTCACCCAGTTTTACAGTATGTAAATAAATTGCCAACTTATCACTCATTAAAAGCAACTTTTATGAATGCAAAAACTTCAAATAATACTTTAGGTTAACATTCCCTTTTAGACTTGGTGAATTCTATGTTATCAGGAGTGGCCACGGTGGTGCAGCATTTAGCGTTGCTGCCTCACAGCAAGAGGTTCTCAGGTTCGATCCTCGGCTAGGGTGCCTTCTTTGCAGAGTCTGCATGTCCTCCCAGTGGTTGTGTGGGTTTCCTCTGGGTACTCCAGTTTCCTCCCACATCCCAAAGACATGCTGTAGATGGATTGGACACTCTAAATTGGCCCTAGGTGTGAGTGTGTGTGTGTGTGTGTGTGTGTGTGTGTGACTTTTGTGGAAGATTGGGTGCCGGGCTGGCAACTTGACACCAGAAAACTCCACTGCCAGTCATGAGCGGGCAGGTGATCCGCTGTAGCGACCTCTAACCAGGAAAAGCCGAAAGAAGAAGAAGGATTCTATGTTATCAGAAACAGATGCCTTAAATCTCCCTTTCTATAAGTTTAATTCGCACTGTCTACAGCAGAAAAACAAAGATTTTAAACATAGCATGCCTCACACTATGCTTGAATAAAGCCTTAACATTAGATTTATGTTGTATAGGATAATACATAATGTGTCAAATTTTTAGTAGTTTTTCCTACATGGAAAGGACCAAACACGACACATTTAGCAAAACAATTACTATACATATAATGTCCATTTATATGAATATTTTTTTCAAGGTGTGGTAAATTTAACATAATGTCCTCATTAATAAATCCTAGGCACTACATAACCCACAAGGGTAAGAATCCTTCATTCAGCAAAATATAGGGAGGGGAATACTGACTTCTCTGTGTTCTAAAACGACTTCAGTGTTTCTGCTTCATTTAAATACATTAGGGCTTTTACCTGTGACATAATAGTCTACTAGTTAGTTTAGATGAGTCCTTGAAACTGTAATACCTACCTGGAACTCTCTATTGCTAGACTTCATGTTCACTGGAAATGGTTTAATTAGTATACAGTATATTACATTATATATATTAATTATTATACAGTATATATATATATATATATATATATATATATATATATATATATATATATATATATATTATAGATGGAAACCTGTCAGTTCTTTTATAGAAACATAGAAATATAGAAAGCCATTAGGTTGATGGCTCAGGGACCATTTTAAGCCTAGCTAAACAGAATTCCTGAGTACTGCTTGTTCCCTATTATAGATAGAAAATAGTCCATTTACAGTTTTGCAATACATCATTGCCATCTGTCCAGTACAGACATACATGTCACCCTAGGGATAAATATGTGATTTCCATTTCATTTATCAAGATTGTGTTTGAATTGGGTTAGGGAAGTATGCTGTTTTGCATGGATAGAAAGCATGTTCCAGCACAGTGGAAGCCTCTATGATATATAGCTGTCTCTCCGGCATGTCTTGCTTAAATTGCTGGAAAGGTTAAAATCCTTAAAGCAGGTATTTCTGATTTTGACATTTTTGCAGACATGGAGCGGGTTCTTTAGTAGAGGGTCTGAAGAGGCCTTCGAGGCTAGGCAGAGGGCATCCCTTAGCAGTCGAGAAGAGACTAAGAATAGGGAGAGGGATCTAAAGTGATCCCCATAACTGATGTATTGGATTTTCTGGATTCTTTTGGTAAGGAATTTCTGTGGGTGTTCGAGTTGAATGTGCCTTTGCTGGTAAGTACCAAAGGGAGCATTGTACTGGATGAGTCTAATAAGGGCCGGATACACAGGGATAATAGCCTTCTTAGACTTGGATGAAATGCCCTTACTTATACATTGTGCTATATAAAATGACTTCCTAACTAATGAACGTGTATTGGTCAAAGACCAAATCAGTATCCACATTAGCCCCCCTGATCCTAATTACCTCTTCTATCTTAATATGTTTCTTATCAATGCTGTAGTTTGCAGTGTAGATGATTTATCAAAGGAGATGATTATGCATTTTTTTTCATTTAATTTCAACCAATCATTCTTACACCAATTTTTCACTTGTGTGATAGCCTCCTGGTGGATGTTTGTGTCTTTGGGGGATTCTTTGGCTGCCTTTAGCTTGTAGTCACCCACAAACTTGGTCAAATACAGTCAAAAAACCTGGCTCACTATACAAGATCAAACCTTTCCTCACTCCACTAGCTAGGACAGTACTTGCCCGTACACATCTACTTTCCACCCTCCTTTATGCATCCCCTCTCTTCACGAACCTGAGTAAATCTGACCTTAATAAACTCTCTAGCTGCTTTAATCATATTGCTAGATTTGCCACTGGAGCAGCATACAGAACACACCACTGTCTGAACCTAAAGAATATAGGATGGCTAGAATTGCCTATCCCACTTCAGTACAATCAGCTAATAGTAGCACATAAAATCTTTACCAGCCTGAAAACACACCCGTACTTACAAAAATTATCACCCCTTACAGCAACCTCAAGACACTGCACTCATCCAACAAATAACTAGTCCAAATCCTCAAAAGCAACAACTCATCTGGAGACTCCCTATATGCCAACTCTGTTGGTAAAATATGGAATTCACTTCCTGTTGAGCTTACTTCAGAACCCATTCTAACACAATTAAAAAAAAAAATCTAAAACAGTATTTTAAAAGGCAATGGCTATGTCCTTGCTCTAATCCTGACTAACTCTGGCAATATAAACATGTGATAAAAAGGTATTTTGGCCACCCCTACATTGTTTCCCAATTGTTACTCTATAACAAATCAGATTTATATATGTCAGAATGAATTACTTTTATCCTATGCATTGTATCTGTAACAGTGCTGTAACTTGATTAATGTAACAGTTTTTCTGTATGTATGTATGTATGGAACTTTTCTCCCCGGGCCTCCGCTGAAAATGGACAGGTATCCAGTCGGACTATCCCTGTCAACAAATGTAAAATAAATAAATAAACAATTTGTATTAGCCTGGATATCTAAGAAGTAAATCCCAAACAGGAGTGGTTCCAGTACTGAATCCTTAGGATCTCCACTTGTGACTGGCCTTTTAGTGAAGGTGGAGTTGACTATTCTAGTCTACTTTAATTAACCGAAAGCTGATTCCAGCGAATGCAAATCCATCGACACATATGCATCGAACCGCGAAATAAGCGAACTCACAAAACCGCAAAACTCAAAATACCAATTTGCCATACTTGGCCAACCCCACCGCCCGAAACACACTACCCACCCAAACAAAATAAATAAACCACAAACATACACCAACTTAAACCCTACTTCTAACCCTACACTAAACCCCACATACACCACTATCTATGCACTCTCCTTAACCCCTCCCTAACCCTAAGGTCCGTAACTACCACACACTTACCCTACAGAGCTATACCCAAAAAAAAAAAAAATAAACCACACATATACACTAACCAAACCCCTACTTCAAACCCTACACTAAACGTTAAATACATTACCCATATTACATTACCTATCTATGCACTTACCTTAACCCGCACCCTAATCCTAACCCTAATGTCCGTAACTATCGCACACTTAACTTATGGATCTGTAGCTCAGGCGGGCCAACCAAAACACTTCCACATTTCGAATTTCACGGTAATTTCGCGATTTTGTGAGTTCAATTATTTCGCGGTTTGATGCATATGTGTCGATGGATTTGCATTCGCTGGAATCGGCTTTTAGTTAATTAAAGTAGATCTGACTATTCATATCTCTTGCATCCTCTGTGAAAGCCAGTTGGCTAATCAGTGGGTAGCATATAGGTTTATTTGTGTTTTTTGTATATCTTTTACTATATCTGAGAAGGGAATATTGTCAAATGCCTTAACCAAGTCCAAATAGGTCTTATAAACTTATTTGCCCTCATCCATGGCTTTTGTGACCCTCTCAAAGAAGTTCACCAGGTTCAGTAGACATGACCTCCCCTTGATCAACCCAAACTGGGTAAGGTCTAGTGTTTGCGGATTAATCATGTCTTTGCATATAACATCCATGACAATTCTTTCCATGGCTTTACAGAATAGACTGGTCAGACTACTAAGTCTGTAGTTTCCTGGGTCAATAGAGGGGCCACCCTTGTGCAGGGAAATGATGCTTGCCATCTTTCTGTCCATGCCATAAACCCAGTTTAAAGGCTGATATTAAATAGCTTTATGTGGGACAGTAAAAAGTCCTGTTTAAAACCCTTTAACAACTGGTGATAACAGAGATAATGGCCATGGATTTTGGTATTTCCATGGTGACGATGGGGGTGGAGGATGGAATAAAATTTGTGCTGAATTTTTCCAGAGGTGTGAGAAACGTGGTTCCATTTACTGGTGCTGATGCATATTACCATTCAGCTTTTTAACAGAGCTGCAGAATGCTTCATGATTGTCTTTAGCTTGTGAGGCTATGTTCAACTCAAAATTGGATTAAAAGGGTTTGACTAGACTCCTTACCTGCTAGTTAAGGTTTTTAAAGTGTGTTTTTCTTATGTTTGCTGTGTTTAGCCATGTTTTTTTTTTCTCTTGTTGTAGGGTCCACTGAATTAGTTTATTTTTTGGAGCTTTGGTTTTGCTTCTTTCAAATGATGTCAGCCTACTCTATACAGTGGTTGAAGTAGTGATATAATTCTATGGAGAAGGATTCAGCATAGGCAGCTAAATTATCTTGGTTTTGGGGGGGCAAAATTTTACGAATGTATCACTCAATAGCAGATAGTTTGCTTTGCAATAATTTTTGAACATTCTAATGTTTGAAGGGGGGCCCTGTTACAGTACAATTTCAAAAGATCCTACTTTGGAGTCTGATCGAACTAGAGGGGATAATAAACAAAAGGGAGATGCAGTGGCTCCCCATATCTGTGAGGATCAACTCAAGGATGGTGTTTCCCCTTTTGGGAGTTTTAAAAAAATTGTTCCAGTACATTTGTGTTAATGAAATCCAGGAATTTCTGGGCCTGCCTGTTTGAGGATGTGCATATTTCCTGGTTTATTGATGAATAGTTGATGTGTCCCAGAATTACCATGTTAGGTCCTATGCTTAGTGTCTCAAGTTCATTTAGGTATCTTGTGTGAGTGTCCTAGGTCATTAGGAAGGATCTATAGCTAGTGATGCTATGATAAGGGGGGGAGGCTTTGCCTATGGTGGTTTGGATAGGGCAAATATCTTGCTCTTCATGCTGATTTACCAGTCTCGAGCTGTAGTCATTTTTGATAAAGGGTGAGACATCTCCATTGTGATTCCCTTCCTGAGTGGTACCTAAAGGTGTGGAAACCATTATAGTTCTGCACTACCAGGGTGCTTTCTGCTGCTTTAAACCATGCGTCAGTTACCACACAGATGTCTATGTTCTCCAGAGTGAAGAAGGCTTATAGAGAGTGGAGTTTCTTGTTCAGACATCTGGCATTTATCAGTTGTAAGTTCATTTCAGCTTGAGTAGGTTTAGCTATGTAGACAGGTTTAGGATAACATTGCATACACATGGTACTGTGGGGATAAATAAAGTTGTTGCTAATATTCAAAAGCCTTGGGGGAGAGGTGCAAGCTATCTCTGGAAAATCAGTGCTGCCTGTCTAACATGTCTCCCAAGCTGACAGATATTGCACCCCCTTAGAATGATACCAGTGACTAAGGTACTTGGTAAAGTCAATCATTTTTTGCTGGTATTGTGGCATCATCCTTAGTGAGGTAAACCACTGCACAGTACTAGACTCATACCTATCTGAAACACATTATCCAAGAACTGTATTATGCTCCTCTTTATGTAGTCTTGTAAGTATATCTCAGATCATTTATGCCAACATGTACTATGACCAAGGCCATGCTGTTACCTCTCATGTAATGACCTGAGTGTGTGGGTGATCTGGCAAATACTGGTGCCTGACAAGCAGCTAACCGTCACTCTTTCCTGGCACAACCTAGTAGAGGGTGCATCTATGTGTCTGGCTACAGAGTCACGTATGACTAGTATATTTAATGTTGCGGTTGCCTGCCCAGTGGCCTTTGTTCCTCCTGCTTTGTGACTCCTATTCTTATGCTTGTGTTTGAGAATTTTGTATTTATGTTATTTGTATGTGTTTTGAAGTAAGTGATACTGAGGGGCATATTCCCTGTGTGGCATTTAAGAGGCCATATTCTTTGTGATTTTGGTAGGTTTGAATGCAATACCACAGCGTAAGAGTTACTGTGAGCATTACGTGCACTGGGAGTGTTGTGTGAACTTGTTTACTACTGATGATCTCATTTCTAATACTGTATATATGACAAGCATTTACCTTCAGCGATAATAGGTACAGAGATCGCTTACATACTATGCAATGTTGTTTTAGCAGCGGCAGATCATCAATCAACGCAAGGTACTGTAGCTCTTACAATGCCTCAATATACGTATTTCTATCATGTTAGCTACAGGAATTGTGGGGAAGTACTGACCCATAGCTTAAGCATGGTAGTATGACCAATGGGGTTTAGATTAGTCTGGCTAGGGAACTGAGTGGTACAGTTGAACATTGATGTCAAAAGCTGTGGAACTGGGGCTATAGAACTGTATTGTAGCTGTTAGGAGACTGGTACCTAAAGTGAAATATTTAGGATTCCAGAGTTTTACGGGCATTTATGGAAAAAAGCTCTTACACAGAGAATCCACTATTGAGCAAGTTCAATGGCTGAGGTGTGCTGAGCACATCTTGTTCCTTCTCTTTTTTATTGACAACATTAGTATCAGGTAATCTCTCAGTATTTGCAGCTCACCACATAGTTCTGAGTCTTGATTCAAAGACCTTGAACAAGTGCACCTCAGAGTAAGTAGTAACAATACTACCAAACAGAAAAGCTAGAAATGTAATAAATTAAGGGGCTACTGAGTCTGCCAATCTGGGGAACAGTATCATTTAAAAATCCTGAGAGGCATGTGACATGATCTGAAAGCTGAACCTCTGAGAATTACGATACAGCTACTATAATGAAACAAAGGCAACTAAAATGCCTGGGGCTTCTTTTAACAGAAAAACAAAAGGCATAAGAGGTTTGTAACAAAATCTGAAAGTTACATTTCTAAGATTTACAGCTCAGCTACTATTATGGAATACAAGTCACTGAAATGCCTGGGGCTTGTTTTAACAGGAAAAAAAGAAGTGAATAAAATGACTAGGACTTGTTTTAGAGGGAAACAGTAATTTATATTCCAAGGACTTGTTTTGCAAGAAGGCAAAATAAATTAGAAACTAAAATGCCAGGAGGAAATTCCTATAGAGTTTGTTTAGCAAGACGCAAACCAAGTGCAGTTTCTTATAGACCAGGTCAGTAATTTTACAATGCAGTACAATATAAGAGACAAAGGATAGAAAACTTCTATACAGGCAATATAAACAGCAATTTAACACAGATGAAGTGATATGAGACTAATAAAGGTAGAATCATTTGAAGGAAACCACAATACTGCCACTAGTGTACCAAACCTCAATCACTTTTGGAGCAATCATATTCATTTTATCTCAAATCACATTATATCTCCAATCCACAGACAATTCAGTTAAAATTAATCTTAAGAAATTCAATGTCATCTGTAGACAACCTAGAAGTTCTAATTGTTTGCCCTGTTATCAGTTTGTATTTCATATATGACAGATGCTGGCTTCCACAATATAAGTATTTATTTACCAATGTAGTTTTGTGATAACAAACAAGTAAAAACTTAGACCCAACTATGACTAAAGTAATTTTTAATTCCAGGAAATGAACTGGTAACTGCAAGCTGAACATCCCCCTTTATGAATCTAAGAAAGAGGTACTGATGTTCATTGTTTCTTATTAATTAATTAATTAATTAATTAATTAATTAATTGATGATCTTCTGTCCATACAAAAAATTAGATCATCAATAAATCACATGTAACAAGTTAGAAATTAAAAAGAGGGTGTTTATACAAAAATTCCAGCTCTCATTTATACAAAACTATACTCGTGTAAGCTGTAGCCAAAGTGGCAGCCATCATTATACCTTTTTTTGATGGTAAAACATTTTATTAAAATGAAAAATATAATAATGCTAATAAAATGCACAGCATGTTTATTTTAATCTTAGTAAAATTACTTTGAGAGAGACATTATCTTGCTAATTCAGTGCCTTCTCAATGGAGTATACATATATAAATATTTGATTTCCAGAGGAAAAAAGTAATTTCAGATCCATTAAAAGAGTAACTTTTCTTGAAGATGCCAAGAATCTTGAATATGTGACTTAGCATTCTTCTTCTTCTTTTGGCTTTTCCTGGTTAGGGGTCACCACAGCAGATCACTTGTCTGCTCATGAGAGGCAGTGGAGTTGTATGGTGCTGAGTTGCCAGCCCAGCACCCAACCTTCCACAGAAGGCACACACATGCACGCACTCACGCCTAGGGCCAATTTAGAGTGTCAAATCCACCTACAGCATGTCTTTGGGATGTGGGAGGAAACCGGAGCACACCCACGTGACCACAAGGAGGACATGCAGACTCCACACAGAAGGCACCCCAGCCGAGGATTGAACCGGAGAACCTCTTGCTGTGAGGTGGCAACGCTAACTGCTGCACCACTGTGGCTGCCCTACCTTGTTGCTCTAATAATATATATTCCATCTTAGATTAATAACTAGGCAAAATTTGTCTAAAAGAGGGATGTTTTGCACATTTGTGTATTTTAGATATACTGAACTTTTATTTATCTATTTTTTTATTTATTCTTTTGATGCTTGGTTAGCCCCACTAGGCTAGTGACCTCTTTTCAGGGGAGACATGAGGTTATATTTTTACTACCAAGGGAACTTTGACTAGGATATTGGGGACCTGTTTCTTATAACTTTATGAGCCTTGGGTTCATTACTATTACGATCGGAACTAAGAGTAGCAGGGCTGACAACACATGGGCTTAAAACCTTGGTTCTATGTGTTTGGATTACACTAAAAACAGTTCTGGACAGTTTTCAAACAAACAGCATTGTTTTTGGGATCATTCATGATACCCTGCTGTGGATTTACACAACAACTTGCATTGTTTTGGACATTATTTGGCTGTTTGGAACATTAGTGTTTGAATCTCTAATCAGTAACACTCGCACAATTCATCTTGTTGTATATGCTTATACTATTGGAATAATTTTTGGACACATCATTATTTTGCTAGAAACATTGTGGACTATTTACTACTTTATATTATAATGTGAAAGTTAATATGCTTTATGATATTATATGTAACTATGTGTTTATGCTATTTTATTGTTGAGACTTGTTATATTTTTCAATTACATCATTCGAGACACCATTTTGGTTTTGGAAACAGTGATTAATGACAGTACATACAACGCAGTTTGCTCAGAAGTTGGGTTTATATAGTAAACTGTCTTCTGTGTATTAACTAAGTCTCACAGGTTGTACATGGAATATTAGGATACATTTCTTAGTTTGGGGATTTTTTATGTCTTTTTGGTACATCCATATATATATAAGGACGGATTTCTAGTAATATATATAATCCAGTCCTTTTGTAAGATAGTCATAACACTATACAGAGTAGGATTGCCTTGCATACGTAATTTAAGGAATTAATTCCTGAAGCTTTAGTACTATAAATATACTTTTGAGGATGGATAGCCATTTTTTGGACCTTTCATTTTTTTGTTTTTTGTATTTTTAGTGAGTTACATGTTGGACTGGGGAATTGCCTACCTATATTCGGATATTGAATGGCAACCGATTAACTCTTTTTAGGTATACTAGAGGTGTGAAGACATTGAGGACTTAGCACTGCATATTATTTATACTTTGGTTCTATTACTTGTGTATGCAGGGGCTAATATTGTCCTTAAATGATACGAGGATACATTCCCATTTTGTTTGATACTTTTGATTGTGGGCGTAGCACTACTGTATTAACAAGTGGAATTTTATTGTTATAGGCAGGGGCTATTATTGTCCACGTTTTCTATCACCTTGGGCCATATATTCATATTTATTTTCTCATCAGTACATAAAGTGTTTGGCAACTCTGGGTCCAGCAGTGGCTATTGTCCTCAGTTCTTTTGATATAATCAGGAAGCACTGGCTTTATATATTAATATTTTCTGAATTTAGACTTGGAACTTAGCACTGCAGTGAACGAGTTTTCACTGGTTGGTATTGTTTGCAATTGCAGATGCTCAATATACTTAAATACATAACACATATGTGCTGATTGTTTGGATTGCCATTTATTATATACAACCATCTTATCTGCATTATTATTTGCGGAATATCACAGTCCAACAGCAGCTTATTATATCTTTTTCTCATTTTTATAAGAAGCTATATGGGAGATTGACCCACAGATGGATCTCACCAACTTGCTCAAGGGTTTATCATCAGATAGGGATGATTTGGCAATTTTTTGGACTAAATAATAAAATACAAAATGGATCTGAGAGTATCACGCAAGCAAATATATGTGAAGTTGAATTTCATAAACTTAACAAAAATATGAGGGTCCCAAGGGCTAATGTATGACATGCCAAATTATTTAAGGCATACATAGCCAAAGACATCTCACCCAGAGTTTTGAGGGTATGAATTCAACCCTTGGTTCCTGATGCTGATACTATCCTTTTAGAACAATGGGATGAGGTGCAACATAAAGTATCTATGGAATTTGTTAAAACCCTAGCATCATATTATGATACAACCAGTGACAAAAACATATCTGACATCACACGTATGTGTATTGATATTGTGAAATATGAGGGCCAAGAGGGTTATAATAACGGTTTAAAGAAATTGAGTCAGGATCTTTTGTCATTGGAGCAACAGTTAAAAGAAAAGAAGATGAAACAATTTCAGAGAGTTGTAACAGATTATGAGGGTGGACATCCCTATGCCACTACAAAACATGTGAGATTTGAACCTATGAACAGGAAGGTTGTCAAAAGAAAGAGACCACGTTCCATACTAAATAAATCAACCTTATCTAGTTATGAGGATTCAGGTGAGGAATCTTCCTCTGGTTTAGAGTCCTCTACACAAAATATCACAGACTCACCAGTGTCGAAGAAAAGTAACATGCCTATCTCTTTAGGGGCAAACAAAAGCTGGGGGGGCAGGAAACTTAGGGGTAGACAGTATGGAAGAGTTGCTCAAACTCATGGTACAGAAGTAGAACAGAATAATGTACTTAATCTTTCCTCTGTTGAATTGTCCCCTACTCATGTCAAACTACTTAATAAAGATTTAAATTGTATACCTAGTTTTTATGTGTCTGAAGACACCTTTGCACAGGATTTGTCCTCTTTTTTGTAGATGCCTTAACTTGAAATTCTTTTTCCAAACAGCATCTGAATCAGAACCACAATATGGATTTAAATATCATAAATCCAAGTTCATCCCACCAATGCATCCTACTGTACTCATGTTTCAGAACTCAGTTCTCAAAGATCTACATTTCAATTATAGGGATCACAGTGCGAAATCTAACAATTTATCGAAACATGAGATGGATATGATACAGGAATTGGGTACTAATCATGAACTAGTAATACTGCCAGCAGACAAAAGTGGGGCTATATTGGTACAGGACTGGTCACAATATAACATGGAAGCAATGAGACAACTCTCTGATAAACGCTATTATATACAAATGGTATGTGACCCCACTACCGGCTTCAAGAAACAAATAGATTGTTTCTTGAATTCTGCCAAGGAAGAGGGGATTATAACAGACAACACATTGCACCATTTAACAGTTTGGGACCCCTCCAGTCAGTACATATACTTCTTACCTAAAATACATAAGAGCTTACAAAACCCAACGGGTAGGCCAATTGTCTCTGGCAGAGGTTCAGTTACTGAACCTTTATCCCAGTTCCTGAAAACCCTTGCTCAAATGGGTCAGAGCAAGGATTCAAGACCCCACTGAATTCCTTAGGACCACCTCTGACATGCAGTTGGATGCAGGGTGGCTTATGTGTACTTTGGATGTTTCTGCATTATATACAAATATTCCCCATTGGGTGGGCTTGGAGGATTTAGAATATTGTATGATAATATTATATTGTATGTAAGAGTATGGAGAACGTCGACATCTGTGCAGTAACTGAAACCTGGTTCAAGGCTCCAGAGAGAACACCAGCACTACTGGGATAAAACTCATACCACACGTTTCGGCCACAGAACATGGACCGAAACACAAAAGGAGGGGGTGTATCCATATTCATCAAGGATACCTGCACCTCCAGGTTAGTGGTGCAGCATGATACCTCTGAGATCATCCATGTGCAACTAACATCAGGCAAATCTGAAATGCAAATTGTGGCCTGCTACAGATCACCCTCCATGATGCAGGACCACCACTCCACCTTTCTGGAGAAACTGGAAAACATGAAGGTCCTACCGAACACCCTGATATTGGGCGGATTCAATTACCCTACCATTCACTGGGAAAACTACTCGAGTACAAATTCCCAAGACCAACGCTTCCTGGAATTCATCAACTCAAACTCCCTGGATCAGCTGATAAATGCCCCTACCAGAGGTGAAAACATATCAGACACGGTCATCACCAACATGGGCAACAGGTGTTTCACACCGGAGGTCAACCCATCACTGGTTATATCAGACCATAAACTAATCACTCTGGATGTCCACTCCCCACCATCACCCCCAACTAAGGAAACCACAGTAAAAAACTTTTCTAAAGCAAACTTCGCCTTACTTAAGACAGAGGTGGTTCATAGGTTCATAGGTTCATAGGTTGGTACTAGGCTATTGGCTCTAAGGCCTATGCAAGCCTAGCCATAACAATTCCCTGGATATTTCTTCCCACAATATTTACTTCTCTGGGCCTCTGTTTAGCATGGCGACTGACATGATCCCCGGGGTGAATTTCTTATCTCCCATCCAACCATCAAGGTTCCTTTTGAAGAGGGCCAATGAGGCGATCTGCTTGACATGTATGGGCAGTCTATTCCAGAGTATGGGAAGTCTCTGGGTCAGGAACCTATCCCTCCAGCATGTTTTGTTCATTGTCATGATAAGGTTTAGATCCCTGGAGCGTGTGGCTCTGAGGGATTGGGATTTCTTTAAGTGCAGCATGTCCAACAGCTCAGGGTTTGACATGGCCTTGTATGTTAAGCAGAGATCGCTTCTGAGTAGATGATATGCCACAGAGTATAGCTGGAATTATTTAGATGGTCAGCATATGGCATCTGTTTTAGGCCTGTGATTCTTTTAGTGATGTATTTCTGTGGCTTTTTCAGCTGTTGCAGATGTCTTGTGAAGTACATACCAAATGGGGCATTATACTCTATAATGGGTCTAATGAGGGATGTGACCTCCTTTTTTCTGGATGAAAAGCCCTTAGTGATGAGGTGTGCCACATAGAAGGATTTCCTGACTGTTGTAGTGATGTGGTTATCGAAAGTGAGACCACTGTCCACCTGTGTCCCTAAGTCTTTCATCACACTTTTGATGTTTAGTGTCCTGCCACCTATGTGGTAATTCATGGGTACATGTTTTTTTTCCAAAGGGGATAACTATACATTTCTTGGCATTAAGCTTGAGCCCATGGCTCTGGCACCAGGCATTTGTTTCTGTAAGGCCCTTTTGTAGAATATCCACATCATTTGGGGATTCAATAATGTCTCCCAGTTTGCAGTCATCTGTAAACTTTGTTAGCCAGAGTCCCTTAGTGTTGGCCTGTACTTCAGAGAAGTAGATGCCAAACAAGAGTGGTCCCAGGACTGAACCCTGAGGTACTCCACTTCTCACTTGTCTGGATCTGGAATTGGAGTCAGCTACTTTTACAGTCTGGGTTCTGTCAGTAACCAGTTGGCAACCCATCGAGTGATGTAGGGAATTATGCCCAACTTAGTAAGTTTATCTATGATTCCAGAGTGGGGGATGGTATTGAAGGCCTTGGCAAGGTCCAGATAGGCTGTGTGGACTGCCTTACCCTCGTCCACAGCTCTGGAGACTGATTCGAAGAAGTCAATCAGATTCAGGAGAGAAGATCGTCCCTTCACAAACCCAAACTGGGTGGGGTCCAGTGTTTGATGGTTGCGAATGTCTTTGTTTATAAGTTCCATGATAATGCGTTATATGCCCTTGCAGATCAGGCTTGTCAGACTGATGGGACGGTAGTTCTCAGGATCCAAAGTGGATCCTCCCTTCTGGAGCGGGATAACTGTAGCTGTGCGCCACTCAGTGGGCACAAATCCTGAGGTGAGGCTATGATTAAACATGACACTTAGGTGAGGTGCCAGTTCATTTTGTAGTTCATGTAGTACACAGCCTGGGATGTCATCTGGTCCCATGGATGCTGTATTCTTAGCTTTGGAGAGTATGGTTTCTACCTGTGTGGCCATGATTATCGGAATTTGGCAATCTTTTGGTATTGAGATGGGCCCTTTAGGGGGTGAGAGGGGGGTGAAGCTGGCACTAAATCGATCTGCCAGGATATTGGCAATATCCTTGGGATCAGTATATTTAATGCCATTCTGTTGTAGCTCAGAGAAGATCTGAGCATTGCCATTTAGATTATTGGCATAACTATAGAATGCCTTGTAGTTGTCTTTGGAATCTTTGGCAATTTTATTTTCATAACTAGCTTTTGAGGATTTTATGAGGGATCTCAGCTTCTTACTGAGGCTGGTGAGGGAGTTTTTTGCATCCTGGGATTTTCATCTTTTCTGCAACAGTTTCTTCCTTCTGTTGTATAGTTTGTTTATATCAGGGGACCATCAGATTGGCTTCCTTTTTTTTGGAGAAGAGCATCTTGGTTCTATTTGGGATGGCACGATTCATGGTACGTTTCACAGCCCCCACGCTAAAGGATAATGCTGCCCAAGATGCAGAAACCTTTACAAATGCACTCTATGAGCACCTAAAAGGATGCATGGATTGTGCCATCCCTAGCAAAACCAAGACTCACTCCTCTAGGAGAAGGAAACCAGTTTGGTGGACCCCTGCAATAAACAGGCTATACAAAAGAAGGAGGAAACTAGTTCAGAAAAAAAGCAAACCCCAAGAAGGAAAGACATCTCTGATCAGTATCAGTAAGAAACTAAGGTCCCTCATGAAATCATCCAAGGCGAACTTCGAAAGAAAAATAGCCAAGGATTCAAAAGATAACCATAACGCCTTCTTTAGCTATGTTAAAAATCTAAGTGGCAACTCGCAGATATGCACTGAACTAGTGCAAAATAGCACAAAATATACTGAACCTACTGATATTGCCAACATCCTGGCAGATAGATTCATTGCAAACTTCACCCCCCTCTCACCTCCAAAAGGGCCCACAACAATACCGGAAAAGCAGTGTCCTAAAAATCACAGATGCACAGGTGTAAACAGCCCTTTCAAAAGCCAAAAACACAGCATCAATGGGACCAGTTGGTGTCCCAGGCTGCATCTTGCACGAACTACAAAATGAACTAACCCCCCACCTAAACACGCTGTTTAACTTCAGCCTCTCCACAGGCTATGTGCCCATAGAATGGCGCAAAGCAACAGTTATTCCTCTCCACAAAGGAGGGGCCACAACTGACCCCGGTAACTATCGCCCCGTAAGCCTGACTAGCCTGGTCTGCAAGGCTATGGAGCACATCATCATGGAACTCATTAACAAAGACATTGGGAACCTCCAAACACTTGACCCGACCCAGTTCATCTTTGTTAAGGGCAGATCATGCCTACTAAACCTGGTTGACTTCTTCGAGATAGTCACCAAGGCCATAGACAAGGGAAAGGTGGTTCACACAGCCTACCTTGACCTCGCCAAGGCTTTCGACACCATTCCCCACTCGGGTATTACAGAAAAGCTCACCAGCCTGAACATAAACCCCAACGTCACAAGATGGGTTGCCATCTGGCTTACAGACAGAACTCACATGGTAAGAATAGCATGTTCCAGGTCCGACTCTAAACCAGTCAGAAGTGGTGTATATACTTCTCAGATGTACAGGCAAACACAGGAGGATTATGACCACAAACTGGGAGCCATAATTGACTCTGGCTGACACGGACATCCTCCAAAAGGGCCTTACTGAGATGGACACCTGGTGTCAAAGTCATGGCCTCAAGCTAAATGCCAAAAAATGCATAGTCATCCTATTTGGGAAAAACAAAATACCCATGAATTACTACATAGGTGGCAGCCCCCTTAATACAGAAGAGGTAATAAGAGATCTGGGGACCCAGGTAGATAGCAATCTCTCCTTTGACAATCATATTGCCAAAGTAGTTAGGAAATCCTTCTATGTGGCCCATTTAATTGCTAAAGGGTTCACATCTAGAAATAAAGAGGTTATAGTGCCCCTCTACTCGTCACTCATTAGACCCATCATAGAGTACAATGCCCCATTTGGGATGTACCTCACAAGACACTTCCAACATCTGAAAAGACCACAAAAGTTCTTCACCAAGAGAATTACTCACCTCAAACATATGTCCTATGCAGCCCGAAAAAAACTCTGGCTGTACTCAGTGGCATATTGCTTACTCTGACTTACAAAGCCATGTCCAACTCAGAATTGATGGACATGCTCCACCTAAAGAAATCCAAGTCACTAGGAGCCACATGGTCTTGTGAGCTAAACCTCACCACAACAATAAATAGAACATGCTGGAGGGATAGATTCCTGTCAAAGAGACTCCCCATGCTTTGGAACAAAATTCCAAATTACATCAGGCAGAGCACCTCACTAACACTCTTCAAGAGAAACCATGACGAGTGGATGGTTAACAGAAAATACACTCCTGGGATCACTTCATTGGCTCTGCTTGACAGAGGATCAGTTAATTAATCAATAGGGCGGTGAAAGATGACACACTCTGGCTAGGCTTATAAATGCCCTCGGGCAGATAGCCTAGTACCTACCTATGAACCTATTGGCTATCTAGGTCTGAATTGTATCAACCAGGCTTTAATACATTCCTACTCTGTTTAACAGAGCATGTTTTGACTAAAAATGTTTTTTATTTTCAAAACAACTGTTATTTACAGATTAAAGGGACTGTCATTGGGGCCTCCTTTGCCCCCATATATGCCAATCTCTTCCTGGCATATATTGAGGTGTAACTGATCTATGATAGGGCCCACAACATTTACATCGATGAGATCGATATTTGGAGGAGATATTTGGATGACTGCTGGTTAGTATGGAGGTCTGATATAAATTATCTTCAGGAGTTTGTAGAATACTTGAATGATAATAAATGGGGGATTGATTTTACAGTTACCTTTGACACGGACAAAATCACTTTTCTGGATGTGTTAGTAACCAGAAATGCTGATCACACATTAACATCCGAGGTTTATTGCAAACACCCCCAGTTCAACTCCTTACTCCATGCTACCAGCTTTCATCTTCCTCACATATGCAGAAACATCCCAAAGTCACAGATTTTACGCATTAAAAGGATATGTTCGGATGCAGCCACTTATCATTCTTATGAGGAAGATTTAGCTATGAGATTCAAACAGGGGGGCTACAAGAGAGGGGACATCTACAAGGCTAAACACTGGGCATCTAATCAAAACAGGATTGATTTACTTCAGTATAGGGACAAAACAATGGACAGCAATTCACCAATAAGACTAATCACTACTTATGGTAGGAATACGGATGTACTTCTCAACAGTGTACGAAGGCACTGGAATATTTTACTAGCAGATACCAGGCTAAGTGAAATTGTAGATGACACGTAATTTTTCTTTTGGAAGGGGCAAAAATCTTGGCTCATACATGAGTCATTACAAACATGCACATACATCTGATATGCATTTAACACAGACAACACTAGAAGGTAGGGTTCTGCAAGGTTGTTTCCCATGCGGTCACTGTACTCACTGTAAAAGGATGTTGAAGACCAGGGAATTTACTAGTAAAAATATTGGGCAATTGTTTAATATTTCATTATTTTGCAAACTGCCAGTCAGATTGGGCTCATTTATATGGCCACTTGCAGTTGCTCTGCCTTTTATGTGGGACAGACCTCAAGACCAGTTAAATTCAGAATCTCAGAAAATATAAGCGATATCAGGGATAGGAAACCAACAAATGCTTTATTCAAACATACCAAGAAACATCGCAATGCAGTTTTTAATTTCACTATTATTGATAAAATACAAGGCAATAGCAATAACAAATCAGGTTGGCATCAACTGTTAAACAACAAGGAGAAAAAATGGATCATCAAACTGGGTGCATTATTTTCTCCAGGACTTAATGAATACTTTTAATGCGTTAATAGAAGTAATTCTGTCATTCAGCCTCTAGTGGTGGTATAATATAAAAGGAGAATGGTTGTAACTATAATTCACTACACTGATGAAGGCTTGATAAACTCATAGCCGAAACAAGTCTGTCTTGTTCTCCTATTTTTATATCATTAAACCTTTCTGTCATGGTTTGCTGGCTCTATATTGGGGAACTTACCCTACTGGTGTCAATAGTTGCCATGAGATTTTCTACATCCGCCTGAGCTACCACCAGCTCAAGCATCTGGGACCTCAGTTTTAGAATGTCATCTAAAGAAAGAGACACTCATGGGTATAGCAGCCCCAATGCTGTACAGCAGTCAGCAATTTGAAAAAATTAATCCAATCACCCGGGGTGAGAGTAGAATCCACAGCCTTCTGATATTCCTGTGGAGGTATGGTGGGCCAAACCACAGTGGTCAGTCTAGATCCCTGTTCTGATGGTCATCTGTTTTGTAGCAACAATGTCTCCACACACACAAGATAAAAAAGGAGAGAGAGAGGGATCAGGGAAAGAAAACATAGATAATAAAATCAATGCCATGTCACATTGTCATTTCAAAATATATGCAAATATAACACATAACTATGTGTACATTTGCCACATCCAGATATGATGTGAAGGCATTAAAGTGTTAATAAAATAAATCAATATCGGAGCTATTACAAATAATATGGAAACAGTTAATTGATTATTGCATATGAGATATATGCATTCCAAGTAAATAAATTCAGTTACAAAAATGGAATGTTCAATTTAATTTAATATTGCAGCAAAAAATTTATATTTACTACCCTGTAATAAAAGTTAATTGCTGCTGGGAATTGAACCCATACACAACTAGCTTGATTTACTTATTGTCTAATGTAATGATCAAGAGCTATTGGATCTGGCATGTATGAATGTTAGGAATGCTTACTTAAGCTCATGTGGACTGCTTCCCTGAAAAGTATGACCTGGCATGCATTCATACCCGATGCATATTTACCCTATGCCTCTGTTAGTGAACCAATCTTTCCTAAAGTGCCTTTCTGTTTTGAGCAATCACTTTAGCAGCTGTACAGAACAGAGAAGAGACAAAATAGAAGCAAAATGAATAACTGCATTGGCTGGCAGCAGATCTGTGCTATAGTATTGACTGGTGAAAGGTCATTATTCTTACACAACTCGGGGGTATTTGCAGTCCTAAATTTAGCCTTCTATTAGATCAGAAAGTCGATCTTGCACCACTTTATGTCACTATAATGGTGTTAACCCTGCTCCCCAATGCATGGAATGTCATTTGCACTGGATAAAGTCATTCCAAGCCTCAGTCTTGTACTGTGACATGGTATAGTTCATTGGCAGAAACCTATGGCTGTGGCATTTGATGAGGGCCACAAAGATCCAGAACTCCTCCTCATGCTACCTTTTGGCCCTAAAAGAAGAACTATCCTCACCATCACCTGCCACATCTTCTGAAGGACACCTAGAACAGCATGTTTGAATTGGCACCCAGTTCAGATATCACAAGTATCAGCCTGTGCCCAATGACACACAGACGTCCTAGATACATCTACACAATTGGCTTGGCAGAGACATTGGGAATAGTTCCTTCAAAATACAATGAAGGTGTAAAATATAGTGGTGAGATTTGGCCATAAGCGATGCTTACCCTATTTACACATGTTCCACTCTAAAAGAAATGCTTTATGATGCTAAATATAATCTTCGCTGTTTAGAGGTAAAATGTAATGAATTGGGACATAATGGTTTAGTAGGACATACACAATACCACTTGAAATTTGAAGCCATGAGAAAAATAAAGGATAAAGTGCTAAATATTACTTATTAACTGTGAATGCCACAAGAGAACTAGTTTTTTTTTAAGTTGCAAGTTGAGGTATAAAAATTTCATCTTCGGTGGAGATATGCCTGTATGTCTGGGACTTTCACTTGTCGTAGTACTGGAGTTCTATGTAAAAGGCAGTGTGTTATTTTCTGTAAATAAATTTCATATGCACGGAGTTGTTTGACCTATGTAATATATGTTGGGCTAGGTACCATACATACTTTACATGACATGCTGCCCAACACACGTAATAATTATATGTGATGAGTCATATGAATTTCAAACAATTACCATACAGATTATACCTGTGGAAATGTATTTTAAATTTACTATCATCACTGCTATGCTTAACATAATTAACATAGATTATATTTGATAAGCACCAAAAGACAGAAAGAAACAACTGACCAAACTGCAGAAGTGTGCGAACCAAATACTCCACAATGAAACCACTGGTATATTGATGCTGTAGAAAATGCTGGTAGTCCACAAAGTAAAGCAAAAAAGTTTCTTGTAAGACGATAGAAAGTCTTACAATAAGCTTTTTTGCTTTACTTTGTGGACTACCAGCATTTTCTACAGCAGCAATATACCAGTGGTTTCATTGTGGAGTATTTGGTTCGCACACTTCTGCAGTTTGGTCAGTAGTTTCTTTCTGTGTTTTGGTGCTTACTGTTTGTCATGGCAGATGCGGAAGATACCATCAACTCCAATGAACCTCCTGTTAAAAGTACTGATTTCAGTACTTTACAACATGCTGTAGCGGATTTAACTAGCATTTTATTTATTAATTTATTGGCATTTGTTAACCGGGTTTGTCCAACTGGACTTGTGGTCCATTTTCAGTGGAGACCTGAGGAGAAAAGCTCCAGTAATACATTTTAAAACAAGTACAATTTTAAACAATATTGATATAATAGAAGTTATAGCAAAACAATTCACATATGTTGGGTTACATGCATAAAGTTAAAGTTGCATTATAAAGAAGCTAAGTAACAATTTTACATTGATATAGTTCAATAGATCAACAATAAACATTTTTTGTTTGTATAAAATTGTGCAAATGCATAGTAGACACATTGGAGAGAGAGGTGTAATGAGGTACTAAGTATGGTCCTTTTGAGGCTACATAAAGGGAAGGAAGACTAGGTAGGGTCATGGCAAGGGCAGGTTCTGGAATTGAGAAAATAAGCTTTTAGTTCATTTTTAAAGTGTGAGGTGTGGGGGACTGAATGTAAGTCAAGGGGAAGTTTGTTCCAAGCATGGGCAAGGGAGTGTTTGTAGAGTAGTTTGCCTACTGACCTTTTTGGGTGGTAGATATCAAGTAATTGTTGGTTAGAAGTACGGAGGGTCCGGGATGGGATGTAGATGGGGACTAAGGAAGATAGAGATGGACAGAAGGAGGATTTATAAAGAATAGAGTATAGCATATGAAACTGATAAGATAGCAGAAACTGAGGAAGTTCAAGCCGTTGAAGAGAGTTTAAAGAAATGCAGTGGTGTGAGTTGTATGGGGAGTTAGTAATGAATCTGGCTATTTTATGATAAGTCTGTTGCAGTTTGTTTAGAGTGGAGGCTTGGACATTGGTAAGAAATGGGGTGGCGTATAAAAGGGAGGGGAGGAGGAGTGCCTGGCCCAGGGTAAGTCTAGATTCAGGGGTTAGGAATTTTTTGTTCCGATATAGCAGACCTAGTTTCTGGTTTGTTTTTTTATACATTTGAGTATGTGTAGGTTGAACTTGAGTTCATCATCGATAATGACCCCTAGGAGTTTTGTGTGGATGTCAGGTTGGATGTTTGTATTGCTAGAAGATGTAATAAAAAAGGAGGTTTTGTGATGAGAAAGAACGGGGAAGGAAAAGTAGGAGTTTGGTCTTTTTGGGATTTAGGATCAATAGGTTGTAAGAGAGCCATTGTTCAGTGGATAGTAGGGCCTGTTGGGTCAGGGAGTGTAGTTCAGGAATGTTATTTGAGATGGATATAAGTGTGGAGTCATCGGCATACTGAATAAGGGAGGATTCTTTGCATGAGGTGTAAAGATCATTGGTGAAGATGTTAAACAAAAGGGGTCCCAAGATGGACCCTTGGGGATGGGAAGGAAAGGTGAGGAGGATGAGACCCATTTGACAGATTGTTCCCTGCCAGATAGGTAACTATTAAACCAGGCAAGTGTGGAGGGGGATAGGTGGAGATTTGCGAGTTTTGATAGTAGTAGAGGATGAGAGACAGTACTGAAGGCTTTGGAGAGATCTAGGAAGAGACAGGAAATGAGTTTATTGTTGTCTAGGGCCTCTGCAATGATATGAGTGAAGGAGAGGAGGGCAGTGGTGGTGCTGTGGTGAAGACAAAATCCATGTTGGGTAGGGGTAAGTAAGTGGTGTGTGAGGAGGTGATTGAGAAGCTGTGAGTGAATACATTTTTCTAATATCTTGGAGAGGTGGAACAGAATGGCAATGGGTCGATAGTTTGAGGGGACAGTGGAGTTTCCACCTTTATAAAGAGGGATAGTGAAGAAAGATTTCCAAAGGGGGGGGGCAGTTGATTCCAGAATAGATCGATTAATTAGTATAGATACAGGATAGGCAATTGAGTCAGCAGCAAATCTGAGGTATGTAGGAGATAGATTGTCAGTGGAAGGAGAGCAAGGTTTTAGCTTGAGTAGTAGAGATTTGATGTAAGTAATGGGAACTGGCTCAAAAGAAAACAAAGTTGTGTTAGTGGGACTTGGAGAGGTGGGTGTCGAAGTAGAGTTTGGCTTAGAGGTTACCAGATTTTGGATGGAAGAGGTAAAAGTGTTTATTCAGGAGGGTAGCTGTTTCCTGAGAGGAAGCGTTAGGGTATGGGGAGGGATTAGAGGGCTTTCCAGGATAGAGGATGTTGTTGAGAGTTGACCAAAAGTTTCGAGGATTGGATTTGTTGTTAAGCTGAGCAGAGCTATAGTATAACTTTTTGTCATTAGTTGTATGTTTTTTGCAAGGTTCCTCAGTTGTCTGTATTTTTGAAGAAAAGGTGGTTGTTTAGTTTTAGTCCAGGTTTTCCAAGCATGATCTCTTTGTTTCATAAGGGACCTAGTCTCTTTGGAGAGCCAGGGAGCATGGTTTGATTTTACCCTGATCTTCCTAGAGGGAGCTAAGGAGTTTAGAGTATTCATGAAGATGCTATTGAAAGTGCTTACAGCATCGTTAAGGGGGAGGTGTTTTAGGATGGACTAATCTATGTTGTGGTGAATGGAGTTAAATTGGGATGAATTTAAAGTCGATAGTTTTCGACAGTCTTTGATAAGGTGGGGTTTAGGAATATGGGATTAGTGTCTTAAGATGATGGTAGGGAGATGATCACTGAGGCAGTCAGGTAAGGTGGTGGGATTGTGGTATTGGTGGGGAGAATTGGTAAGGATCCAGTCTATGATGGAGCTGGAAGTGGAATTTTTATGGAAGCAAGTGGGAGATGTTATAAGTTGGTGGAAGCCATGTAGGTGGATACTGAGTTGGGAGGAGTCAGTTGTGAGTTTGGACCAATCAATGTTGACATCACCAAGGATAAGTGTCTCATATGATATGTTGTGGGAGAACCAGGATAGGATGTTTTCAAGAATGGCAGATTGTTACCAGGAGGAAGGTAGATAGAGGCAATTGCAAGTTTTTTGTGGGGATTCAGATGCCAGTTAAGGATGATAATTTCAGCTGAGAGGAAGTCAGGAATTGGGGAAGGGTATGGTGAGAGGTTAAGAATGTTTGAGTAGAGGATGGCCACGCCACCACCTTTTTTTACAGGTCTATCAGATTGGAAGAGATTATAACCTGGTCGGAGTATTTCACTATTTGAGATTTGTGGCTTGAGCCAGGTTTCAGATAGGGAGAGGATGTGAGGGGTATTGAGAGCTATCCATGAGTACAGCTCAGTGACTTTATTTGCTAGACTTTGAATATTTAATGAGTAAATAGTTAAGTATTTGGATGGAGATGATAGTTGTGACTGAGGTTGGTGACTGTTAGAGGAGTAAGATGGGGGCAGTGTAGAGGTAGTTTTGGGGAGAGAAGAGGGGCCAGGGTTGGGATGGATATCTCCAGAACAAAGTAGGTTTTTAGTGAGGAGAGGGTGTGTAGTAGATGCTAGATGGAGTTTGTATACTTTTGACTTAACTTTGTGGGAAGGTTTAAAAACCTGTATTATGGATAGTTTATATAGACTTGAGGTAGAGGTAGTAAAGAGATTAGGGGAGATAGTAAAAGATGAAGTAGTTGTCTCTTTCTCACAAAGTGGATTCCCTGACTGCCAAGCCCCCAAATGAGGTAAAATGCTCTGCAACTATCTTGGAAGGAGGAGAAATGGCATCTTTCAACTCACAGAGCTCCTTGAACCATCTTTCTAACTTAAAAACTTGTACTGCTGGAGCATCTGGTCTTAGCAATGTTAATTTGTCTTCTACTTTTATGCCTAATTTAACTACGAGTCCCACAAAGCTCTATTCCTTGTGGGCAACGAACTGCTGACATTTTTTCTGGTACACAAGGCTTGAATACAGTATCACAGTTAAAAGATTGGATTTCTGCCACTATTTCCCTACAAAATTGACAAGTAAACCAAAATGAGACTGGTAATAAAAGTTTACATTTACTTTTAGAAGAGTTTGAATATTATTTATCTAAGATAAAACATTTACAAATGGACAATGCTTATTTTATAGAATGCCTCAAAGAAAAAATTGTACCTAAAGACTTACAAATGTGGAGGTATCTTAGTGGCTTAAAATCTGATTCTGATTTATTTCTTGAATTAACTGTGTTGTTTGATAAACATGGCTTTGACTATATGAAATTGATTTTATCTAACAATGAAAAAATTATTAATGAATTAATGGACAGAGCTACTGGCCTTGATACAGCAATTTCTACACACAGACAGTATGCAGATTTTAGATGTAAGCATTTTAGAATTTGTTAAAGTATAGATGATTTGAGTAACAATATAAAATACCATAAGAAGAAAAAGGTAAACAGGGACAAAATGGAGTATAGTAAGGGCATTGCACACCTTAAGCCCCCACCATCCCAGGAATGGGGTAACAAATATAATGTATCTGAAAATGGGATGGTAAATACTAAGGATGTTCCCCAGACCCATTTTTCACATGACCAAGATGATGATGAATATTTTTTAGACAAGGAAGAATACCCCCTTTAAGACATTCGAAACGTCTGAAAAACAAGACCCCCCAAGTGAACAACTTGAGGGGAGTGAATTATGTAGCCCATCCCCACAACAACAACCAATGGAAGAGAAGGAGGGGGGGTTTGAACAACCACAAGGGTGGAGGGAACTTCCGCAACAGGAAATGGTCGAACAGGAAATAAGTTTTATGCTGAACAATACAGTCATTGATGATGTACAAGTAGTTGATAGTGGAGACCATTTTTTACCCACTTGCTGTATTTTAACTAACAGCATGGGTGATTTTAAGGTTTATAATTTTTCAAACCTTGAATTTAATAAAGAACAATGTGATGTTTTTTTAAAGGGTTTACTTATGTCCCATGGCAATGTAGCAACATATCACAAACCTTGATGGACCTGAAATTGTATACCCGTAAAATAAATTTTAAGGTTTTATTTCAGAATTCCTTCCCTATTCAACCCACCAGCTCATTATCTATATCTAGCACATAACCCCCCCCCCTTGCACCCTATGATCCCCCTATTTGAGAAAATATGTGAATTAGATATTAGGAGTGCACTTTCCACCTGTTGTAATGGGGAGGGTTACAATATCCAAGAAGATATTCTTATAAAAGAAAATAATGAATTGCTTGACACAATCAGAATTATGAAACCCGATAAGGGTGGGGGGGTTGCTATTATGAACCTGGATGACTATAATAGAAAAAATGTTGTTCATATGGGAAGGAAAAGCATACAGATCATCCATCAGTGAGGTAAATGGTGCCTATTCAAAAATTAAAAATGAATTGCAGGACCTATTTATTGATGGTTTTATTGATATGGATGTTCTGAATTATTTGACTGTTATGTATCCTAAACTAGCAGTAATGGTTGTTCTCCCAAAACTACATAAGAACATATCACAACCACCCATGCGACCCATAGTTGACTCTAAGGGTCAATTACACAACCCCTGGCAAAATACTTAAGATTTTAAGTTAAAGAAATTTGTGCAGCAAGAGTCACATATATGTAAAGACTCATGGAGCTTCTTAAAAGATATTAATCACATACCCTTTGAAGGCTCCTATATGTTAGTAACGGTTGATATAAAGGAACTTTATTCAGTAATTCCTCACCAGGAGGGGCTAGAATGGTTTAATGAATTTTTATATGAAAAGAAAATAAACCATTTTTATGTAATAATGTATACCCAGTTGATGGAGACAGTCCTTAAGAACAATTTTATTTTATTTAATAAGGAGATTTTTGTACAACAGGAAGGGGTAGCTATGGGTTCTGTGTGGGGTGGTCTTTATGTTAACATAATGGTTTTACAGTGGGAGAAGAAATATTTGTTCCCTTCTGACTTTTACAAGCATGTTAAATAGTATACACGATTCCTGGATGGCCTTTTAATTTTATGGGATGGTCCCTATGCCCTTATTAGTGATTTTATTAGATATTTAGATTCAGCCACTTCATTTTTAAGATTTACATATTCATTTAACTTATATGAGATAGCCTTCCTTGATATTAAATTAATTAGGGATTACCAGAATAGTAGGTTTATATCTAAAATATATCGAAAGGACACATATTCAAATTCATTACTTCATTATAGTAGCATCCACCCTCAGAAACAGAAAAAAGCTCTTATTAAGGGACAGTTTGTATGGGCTGCCCATATGGTATCACTTTCAGAAGATTTTTTAGATGAATGTGATACCTTAAAAGATATGTTTTTAAAGAGGGGCTACCCTTTGAGACTTGTTAATGATGTCCTTTTAGAGGTAGTAAATAAGAGAGAAAGAAATTTTTATATATCTCTTTTATCTGATGTTTCACTGGATGTAACACACACAGTGAATGTTGCACCCCTAAACTCTGTTTTACAGGAAAAGATTATAATACCTCATTCATTTCTACATACATGATAGATAGTCCTGATATTAACCATATTTTGAGTAAAAATTGGTCAATTCTAACACATGACCAAAGTATCAGAACACATATTGATGAACAACTTACTGTTATTTTTAGAAAAGGTAGAAATTTAAAATTTTTTTTCAAGAAAGGACATGCTGTGAATCATTTTTCGAATGGACGTATGTTGAAGTGTGGTATGTGTCGATACTGTCCCTTTATAAAGGAAGGAACAGTATTTATGATCAACAACACTAAGATTCATATCAAAAATAAGTATAACTGTAACTCTGAACATATTATTTATTCTGCCCTCTGTAACCTATGTGATTGTTTTTACATTGGAAAAACTGATAGAAAATTTCAAAACAGAATATATGAACATTTGTATGAAATAAGAACAGGCAAAGAGACAAATGCTTTATATAAACATACCTCAGAGAACAGTGACCACACTTTTAATTTTTTTGTTATTGATGGTGTTACGATGGATATCAGGGGAGGTGCATGGTCTGCCTTACTAGAAAAGAAAGAATTATACTGGCAGTTGTTATTAAATGTGAACTGGCCAGGTTTAAATTAATTCCTCTCCATTAATTCCCTTTTAAAACTGAGAGCTTTAAACAGATGATTATTTATTTATATATTTATTCATTGCTCTTTTAGAAAATTGTGAAGTGGATGATCTTTTTTACATATTTTCTATATTTTTATATCCAGTAACATGTATTTATTTAACATTTTGTCATTGACATCACAGTTTGTATTGCCCTTTTAAATTTTTGTTACTTAGGGGGAGTGGCTACTATCATGTGAAGCACAAAGGGAGTCTTTAAAATGTGTTCTGTCTTTGATTTTAATTTGTCTGATGAAGTTCTTTTGTTGAGGATGAAAGTGCTTACCGGCTTTCTATTGTCTTACAATAAACTTTTTTGCTTTACTTTGTGGACTACCAGCATTTTCTACAGCATCAATATACCAGTGGTTTTATTGTGGAGTATTTGGTTCGCACACTTCTGCAGTTTGGTCAACAGATTATATTTGACTTATGTAGCAATCATAACTCATAGTTGTGTTGCAAAATTAATAATTTTAATAGTCAGTTTTACTTTCTGTCAGTATTTATTCTGACAACCTCATTAGAATTATCTGAAAACTGGATTTAAACCATATATTGGCTTTGCCTGTTCTTCAAATTCACTGCATTTACACCTTGAACCCCAGAGACAAGTAGTTGACAGGTGCATGTTTTTCACTCACTACTATCCTGAGTGCTGTCAAAAGCACAACAGTGTCAGTTTCATTCATTCTACTGATTGTAGCCCAAATTAAAATTCTGTTTTTTTTTTTTTTTTGCTTCAGATGTGAACCATGTTTGCACACTATCATGGAACATGCAAATACACAAGCCAAAAAATAAAAAAGTAATAAATGTATAAGCTAATTAACTAAAATAAAATCAAACAAAAAATAATCTAAATAAAGGGTATATCTAGCAATGTGCACAGCACTTATGGCATTAACTCACCACATTCACCATAGGATCATAGGATCATAGGAGGTTACTAGGCTATCGGCCAAGCCTAGCCATTTTATCTCAATCTAATACCATAGATAATCTAGTCAATACCCAGGATCATATTTTGTAATGACTGCCCATGTCCAGGAGGGTTGTGGGCACTATCCCCGGTAAGAATTTATGGTGCCCCATCCATTCATCCAGGTTCCTTTTGAACAGTGTCATAGAGGTGCTCTGCTTCACATGAATTGGCAGCCTATTCCAAAGATGCAGCAGTCACTGGGAGGCAAATCTGTCTCTCCAGCACATCCTATTCAAGTTGCAGGCCATATTTAGGCCCTTGGAAAGGGTAGCTCTAGTCCCGTTTGATTTACGGATATGCAGCAAATTCATTAGGTTTGCATCAGAGATTGCTCTCTAAGCAAGGCATAATTCTCCCCTAAGAAGTCTATATGATACTTGAGTATAGGGACAGGAACTGTAGTCAGTCTGTGTAAGGCACATGCTGGAGTCCCTTGATCTTCTTAGCTAGAAACCTCTGATGTCTTTCAAATTGCTGCAGGTGCTTTGCATGATACATGCCAAAAGGGGCATTATACTCAATTATGGGCCTGCTTAGTAACAAGAATAGGGGGGTTATAACCTCCTTTGCTCTAGAGGTGATGCCTTTGCTAATCAAGTGTGCTATGTAGAAAGCCTTCCTTACTACAGTAGGCACATGGTGGTCAAAGTTAAGGTCGCAGCCTACTTGTGATCCTAGATCTCTTACCACTTCGTAGGTACATAGGGTATTGTTCTTAATTTGATAGTGTGAAGGGACATTGTTTTTACTGAAGGGAATGATGATGCGTTTCTTTGCAATCAGTTTGAGACCATGACTAAGACACCAGTCGTTGGTCTGAGTAAGACCCTGTTGAAGTATATTGACATAATTTGGGGATTCAGTAATTGCACCCAGTTTGCAGTCATCTGCAAACTTGGCCAGCCACAGCCCCATAGTTTGGCCTGAACTTCTGGGAAGTATATACCAAACAGAAGGGGGCCCAGCACTGACTCTTGTGGCACCCTGCTGTTGACAGATCTGCTGGTTGATGAGGGGTCAGCCACTTTGATAGTGTGTGATCAGTTTGTGAGCCAGTTGGAAACCCATCTTACAAAAAAGGGATTTACTTTCAGTTTGCTAATTCTATCAGTAATGCCTGAGTGTGGGATTGTGTCAAAGGCCTTTGTCAAGTCAAGGTATACTGTCCACACAGATTTGACCTTGTCAATGGCCCTGTTCACATTTTCAAAGAAATCCACCAGGTTTAACTGGCAGGATTTGCCCTTGACGAAGCCGAATTAGGTCGGATCCAGGGTTGGAAGTCGCCTGTGTCTTTATTTATGAGGTCCATGATGATACATTCCATGACTTTACAGATGAGGCTGGTCAGACTTATGGGTGTATAATTACCTGGGTCTGTTGCTAAGCCAGCTTTGTGGAGATGGATAACTTATTGCTGTTCTCCATTCCACAGGAACAAAGCCTGTGGTTAGGCTGTGATTTAATAAGGTATGTTGTCTGGTCCCATAGCGGCTGTGTTTTTAAATTAGACAAGGCTTTAATGCCCTGCTCTTCAGATATGTAGGGTGGCAGAGGAGTTGGGGCAAGGTTTGTGATAAGTTTGGAGGGGATAAGGGAGTGACATTTTCACCAAATCTGTCCGCTAGCAGGTTTGCTGTCTCTGCGGGATCAGTGTGTGTGATACCATTAGTCAATAGTTCAATATATGCTTGGGTCCTACCTTTCAGACTATGAATGTAGCTGTAAAAGGCCTTATGGTCATCTTTGGCTGTGATTGCTAAATTTGTTTCTCAAAGTTATCCTTAGAGGATTTGACATGTTGTCTTATTTGCCTGTTTAGGCTGAGGAGGGTGCTTTTCCATTGTTGGGGCCCCACCTTAGTTTTTTTAGACAGGAACTTTTTGCTTTTGTTGTAATGTTTGTTAATGCTGGATGTCCACCAGGGTGGCTTGTTTATACTTGGGGCACTGACTTTGATTCTGTCTGGAATAGCCAAGTCTAGACACTTATACAAGTGACTATACAGGGCTTCAGTGTAAGCTTTGGTGTAGTTATCAAATCCAGCTGGGGTGATGCTTGAAAGACATTTATACTTTCTCCTAGGAGGGTATAGTTGGCTTTGGTGAAGCTTTTTAGTTTCACTTCACCCTTTGTGAGTTCTGTTGTTAGTGCCAGTTTGAAGATGATTGATTTGTCGTTAGATTTGACTAATGATGGTCCTAAGTTTGTGGTGGTGCACCTGTTTGTCATGTTAGTGAGGCCCGATCTAGTATGTTTGTTTCTGATGTTGGGGTTTGAATAATTTATTCCAAGGCATTTGAGTTAGCAAAGTTAAGGAACAGTTGCACTAGTAAGTTAGGGCTAGAGTAGGTTTTCCAGTTGATGGTGGGATAATTGAAATCCCCTATGACCAGAGTGTTTGGCAATATTTGGATTGACTCCATTTGGTCAAGTAGGCCTCATGTGCATCATGATCCACAGAGGGTGATCTATAACTAGCTATGACTTGAATGGGGGTCTTAGCTACAGTAATCTGAACTTAGAGTAACTCCATGGCGTTGTCCAATCTATCTAGTTGGGAGGTGAATTTATCCCTAATATAGATAGAAACATTGCCTTCTTTGGTTCTCACACATTCATTTTTTGGTCTGAAGGTGTGGAAGGCATTGCATCCTTACAAGGCTGGGTTACTCTCAGAGGCCTTGAACCAGATTTCTGTGACTGCACAGACATCTACATCTTCCAGTGATAGAAGTTGTTCCAGGGTATGCAGTTTTTGGTTTAAGTTCCTAGCTTTTGCAGCATAACCCTTATTTTGTTGTGGTTGGCAATTTTCACATCAGCAATTTTGTTTTTGAGACCTTGCCTAAAAAAGGCACCATGGGGAGGCAATAGCTTTTGCTAGCAGCAAAAAGCCTAGTGGTGCCAGGTGCAAACCATCTCTGGCAAAGTAGAGAGGTTTGTTGACCATGTCATTCATGGCCAGAAACTGCATCCCCTTTGTATGACACCAAAAACTAAGCCAATTATTGAAATTGATCATTTTTTGTTTATACTATGGTATCATTCTAGGTGAGAGTAATATGCTGCTCAAGGCTAAGGACATACCTGCCTGGCACACATACTCGGAGAGCTCAATCACATCTCTTTTCATATAGTCCAGTGAGGTATGTCTCAGCTTGTTCACTCCAAGATGAGCTATGATAGAGTCATAATGGTACTTCTTGCCAAGAGACCTGAGTGCATGCGTGATCTGATGAATCCTGACACCTGACAGGCAGCTGACTGTGACTTTCTCCTTGTCTAACCTGGTGAGTGGCACATCCATGTGTCCCACTATGGAGTCTCTAATGACAAGAAAATTTGGTTTATGAATGTTACATCTTAAGGGCTTGGTAGATGAGAAACTGGTATTGTTATGTGTCTGGGTGCTGTGGGAACTGTGTTAGTTGTAGCGGTCTTGTGTTTTGGAGGTCTCTAGTGTTTCCGTAAGTTTTTTGAGAGAACTTCCACATATGCTGATTTATGTGTTGGGTGCATACTATCTGTATGAGAATTGGTACTATTTGCATCAATTGTGGTGGGTGATTTGACAAGCTCTTCAGTGTTACTGTTTTGAGTGTGATAGAGCAGGGATTCAAGATTCTTGGTGTAGATGCAGCCCTCACACCCTGTACTAGATTGCGTTATTAGTTGAAGGCTGTCAATGTTCATGAGGCAGTTGCTACCCTGCCTCAGGAGACCCAAGTCAACAAGGCTGGCAAGAGAAACAAGGGTAGTCCACCTGTTCATAATGCTAGGTTTGAAGAACTGTTATTACAAAGGGGGGGGGGGGCTTTCAGGACTGATCTAGGAGATGTACTGTAGATGGGTTTTTCTAAATGGGTTTATGGCTAAAGGTTTAATAGGTCACAGCTCACTAGCAATACTTCTTAGACCAGAGGTGTATTAAAGATGATGAATACCTTAATGTACTACAGCTGTATCTAAGGGAAATATTGTTGAAATGTTCTGTCCAGCAATGGTGCACAACGTGCAAACAAGCAGAAATCTGCTCAAACTCGGGGCTTAAATTCCAGAAGTAAAAACTTAAAAAAAACATTTTTTACAAAACTCAAAAGAACTAATGAGGGTGCTTAATTCAAGCTCTAGACCAATCACCCTTCATCAGACAGGTTACAATCAACACAACGTATCTCACAATGGTGCAGAAAGGCCCCTTCCAATCAAAGCTGACTTGGAAAACGTGCTCATAATACAATAGCTACTACAAATAGTCCTAGATGCAGCAAACCAGAATCTGGAATATACTACAACTACTAGCTATATTAATTTAGGTGGGAAACACTAAATAATGTTTTAAACAGCAGAAAAACCAGCAGCGAGACACTAAAAATGTTTTAAGCAGGAGAAAAACAGCAATGAGACACTAACGAATGTTTAAAACAGCAAACAAATCAGTTATTCAGAACAATGCTTAGTGGGAAAACAGAACATACCAAACAAATGCTTTGCAAACAGTGAAAACAGCAACATAATATGATTTAACAGGCCCAGTAAGGCAGACAAATGTAATACAAACAGTACAGTTTAGTTTACAGTATTAAAACACAGTATTAAATAAGCAGAACACAATAAAAAGTGCAGCAAATAGTATAATCAAGTAAAAAAAAAAACAGGCAGATTACATTTTTGGGAAGCTCAGAAGCCTCTATTCATCTGGTATCTCAGCTTAGAGTTATGGCTGGTAGCCCACCTCAGTTCAGCTTGGTTCAAAGAAGCAGAAACCTGCTCAAACTCAGGGCTTAAATACTAGAAGTAAAAACTAAAAAAAAAAAAAAAAAACTTTAAAAAAATAATGAGGGTGCTTACTCAAAGCCCTGGACCAATCAACCTTCACCAGACAGTTTCCAATCAACACTTCTCTTGCAAGGGTGCAGACGAGCCCCTTCCAATCAAAGATGTCTTGGAAAATGTGCTCAAAATACAACAGCCACTATAAACAGACCCAGATGCAGCCAAGCTATATCTGGGCTACGCTACAGCTACTAGCTGCACTAATTTAGGTGGGAAACACTAAAAATGTTTTAAACAGCAGAAAAACAGCAAGAAGACACTAAGGAATGTTTTTTACAGCAAACAAATCTGTTATTTAGAACAGTGCTTGGTGGGAAAACAGAACAAGCCAAACACATACACACACACTTTGCAAACAGTGAAAAGTAGCAACAATTACTTTGCAAACAGTAAAAATAGCAAAAAAGCTTTGCAAACAGTGAAAACAGCAACATAATATGATTTAACAGGGCCAGTAAGGCAGACAAATCCAGTACAAACTGTGTAGTTTAGTTTACAGTATTAAAATACAGTATTAAATAAGCAGAGCACAATAAAAAGTGCAGTAAATAGTATAATCAAACAAAAAAAGGCAACTTATGTTTTTTGGGAGGCTCAGAAGCCTCTTGTCAGCTAACATCTGAGCTCAGAGTTGTGGCTGGTAGCCCACCTCAGTTCAGTTCAGTTCATGAAAAATTGCATTTCTGTTACATATCATCAGGCCTTCAAGGTAATGACAATTCTTGAGAAAGGGGCTACGCAAATTACATGAACTCATTATGACATATCATATATAAGTAAAAATGGCATATTTTAAATGAAATGCATTACTTTTGTGATTACTGCTTGGGAAATATGAATAAGTAATCCGAAATACATTATAAATATTTCCACATTCATAATGTTACCAATTTTCTTTTCTCACGTTTTAGAAAATGTCATATTTGACATCATGCATATCAAATTTTGTTATTGCTACTAACAATAGTTGAAATTACAATAATATAACATTTGTGTCACTGTGACAAATACCTCGAATTTATCAAAAGCTTGAATTAAACCATGTGTTATGACTGCTATCACATGTATGTTGCTGCATTAACATGTTAAGTCACTGAAAGTTACATGACAATTCTGTATTTGACAAACACTACTAAGTATTTTAACAGTACACATACAAATGTGTTATTTGAATTATGTCTGATCAGTGGTTATGCTTAACAGCAATTCATATAAACTATAGTTAAGATATTTAGCATTCATCAAACACAGTTATACGGTACAATTCATAATAAAAGTTCTGTGAGAGTGCTTATTCTGATCTCATCAGTAAAAGTGTCAGTAATCTGGATTTGAACCCACCATTACTGCTGTGCTTTCTCCTAACATCTGGAGCCACAGAGATAGGTAGCCAACAGGTTAATTTTCTTTACTCAGTATGATCCAGAGTGGTGACAACAGTGCATGAGCACTAGTATTATTTGCGCTACTGATGGAATGCCAAATTAAAATTTGAGTTTTTTTACCTTGGAAATTGAATTGTCTTTCACAGTTAGTAACTGCTGATAGTCACCAAGGTAGAGTGACAAACTATGCATAAAGGATGAAGACATAAAAGAGAAATGGAAAAAATATTTCTGTGTGATGATTTCTCAACTCTGTGGTTTTATACCATGAAAATGTGGACATTAAGAATCCCTAGTTTCACTCGGACATAAATCTCTAGATTTGAACCTTGATACCATGACATTAATATGAAACATTGGTATGATTAATAGTATGTCTCACCTACAGAGAGGGATTATGAGGTGAAGAAAGTGAAGCACAAATAATCAGGCTTTGACATTCTAACACTTTTCATTTATGGATCAATATACACATTTTCTCAAAGCTGTCCTTAGTCTTTTCATGGCTGATGGCTAGATGACTGAGATATTTGCAACAATTAACATAAGAAATCATGTCACAGTAAGAACAAATATATGCAATACAAGAGTGCATTCTTCCCTTCCTTT